>NC_064872.1:73928024-74233128 GCF_943734695.1 Anopheles maculipalpis
GAGCAACCGAAGGTTGACACTCGTTGGTCAAAAATGAGGTACGTAAAGAGATGCTTTCGTGTGCGCTTCTGCTTGCAATCAACGTGCTGTAGATCGTGTAATCGTCTCTAGTCGTCTATGCTTTTGTGCCCGTTTTCAAGATCAAGATGAATAGCGCGTTCTTTTTCATGAAATTGTACCTTTCCTAGCACATTTGTCACGCAAGATATTAGAGCATACTAAATGATCTAAAGCAAGTTAAAATTGCAAAAATTTGTTTGCGATTGCGTCAACGCAAAGACAGTGCGAAAAACTCCTGTCTACCGACCGGGACCGATTAGATTCAACCGTCTGCATGCAAACGTTCGCTAATAATAGGCAAGCGTATCCTACGGTCAGTAAAAGCCCGATGATCTATTTTCGTGGTTGAGCGACCAATATGTATTCAGTGAGCGGTAGAATTTATGTGTCCACATTGCAAATTAGGCGCTCACGCCTATGACCTATGTTTTAAGGAACCCTTTCTCATGGTTGTGGTTATGAATGAGACAATTCAGGCTGGGACGAAATTTGAGAGCGAACCTCCTCACTTTGACTAACTGTTGACATGCTTCCACCCTAAAGGGGATGCGTTAACTTGGTTGAGTAAAAAACGTCTTGGGATGCAAAACATGACTCAACTACTCACCCTTAGTTGGAACGATGCCAACTACCTTATGACATCCATTTGGACGATGTTCACTGTAAACGCTCGACAGTCGAAAGATTGATGGAAGTAAAATAGCGACCAAACATGTACAGCGTTGTACAGACACTGCGAATTGCTTAACCTGCAAGTCCGCAGATATTGGTGAGTGTGAGGTATGTAAACTATTGATGGCTGCGAACAACAAAGCAGAGATTGTTGGACGATTGACTGTTGAGCAGGTGTAATTAATTAATGTAGAATGGCCGTTAAGAGGTCCTACTGTTTTATTGCTTAAACAATATTCTATAGAAATCAGTTCCCCCCTTAGTTCGCTCTTATTTCTCAAAATAAAAGAGAAACAAAATATCTCTGTCAGAAATACTAATACACTCAGAGTAGAGAGCCAAGCTGTCAAAGCACTCGATCCTCTAGAGGAGGCAATGTAAACGAGCACACCTCGTTACGTTTATGTTACTCATTTCATCAATCATAATATGGTTTGTGTGTATGAAAAATGAGTTTCCCCAATAAATGGTTCTCCCAGATCTCTCTTCTAAATCACCTCGCGAGATCTCCCAAAAGCATTCTTGTTTTTTTTTCGTTCTTTCTTGAGTAATGTATGTGTGTTGGTGTATCCTCTACAACTTCAAACCACTGCCGCAACAACCTACGATGAGCTACGACGGTTGAAGAGCTACACTTTGCGCGTTGGCACGACATCTTAAATATAGCGCCTGCACATTCGATCAACACACGATCGGCAAACAACAAACCGAGGTTGATCCCGGCGGCAAAAACAGAAAGGCAAACCCCGATGGAGGCGCATGGTGGTTGATCTTTTTTCGGTACGTGTTATGAATGTGTTTGTGTGTGTATTTTTCTTTTTTTCCCTCGCATTCATCCGTTCTCTTTCGGTGCTTTGAAGAGAGGAAAAGTGAGAATGGGGTAGTCGGTTTGGCCGGTGTTCGGGCAATTCAAATTTTGCACTACGTCAACCAGAGCCACATCCCCAGTGTCGAACGGAAAATGTTGGCGTTCACAACAACGACGGGGCTGCTGCAGCGCTGCTACTGAGCGATCGTCTTTATTTTATTTTACTTCGAACCGATCGTTTTTTTTTGTTTCGTTTCCGTGCCGCTACTTTTTCGCTATTATTTATTTACGGTTGTGCTACGTTTTCCATTTTTCCCATACTTTTGCATTGAAAGTACGATATTTTGTTTCCGGTCAGTTGTGCTTGCTACGAGTCAAGTAAATAGAGCTTTAGTGTCATAAGTGAGAGGACGTTCACCTGGTGGGAGTTGAAATTCGTTGCGGTCGCATAGGATGTTGCTCCGATCCCAGTCAGTGATGTGCTTCAATTTGTAGTGATCATCGTTAGTAGTTTAGTAGTGCTAATTGTTTAAGTGTGTCCGTTAAATGAAGCTTAATTTTCAGTCTCTTTGTATTACGTGGGATAAATTCTGCTCCCAACCAGCGTTAAACCTACCTCGAGCCTCTTACTCATATAAAAATATATCTTGAAGTTAGTGAAGTTTCCTAAAGCTACACCTTTATTAGTTTGAAACAAGATTCTCTTGAAGGAAAGAAAAGACTTTTAGAGTACAAAGAGTGAAATATGCAAAACCTATTCGTGTTAGTTGGGGGAACGTTAAAGTAACACAAAGAGAGTGATCTACATCTTTAAGTGCAGATTTTGTGTGTGATTGTACGTTTTACGCGTGTGTGTGTTTGTATGTTGTGGTGGTCGCTACCAAGAGCTGCCCTCAACGATCCAAAAATAAGTCCCGACAAACCCTGTCCGGTTGACATGTCGTCCACCGACGAAGGGAAGGAGCAGTGTTGAAGGGAAGACAGTGTGAAGAAAATTTTAAGCTGGGCACGAAAATAGCGGACAATCTGTATCCCGCGAACAAGTGCGCCATCCCCCAGGTGATGCAGTCTAGTGATGAATTAATGTACGAGATATTTGTGAAATAGCTGCGAACAAGCAAAAGAACACACATCCTTGAGTGATTTGTGTGTGAGGGTTTATTTTTTTGTTTAAATTTCTTGCACAAAACTCTTACAATGTTTTGAAGTTTGAAGGAGATTTTTAGATGATTTAAGGAACGGATCACACTTGATCGTGTGATCCATCCGGTGCAAAGAGTGTCTTTCCCTTGCTCTGCGTTTAGTTGCGGCATTTGGCAGTTTTCTTAGCATGCTCATCAGTTTTCTTTTTTAGCAAACGAACTGTTCCTACTCCCTGCATCTGAGTGTGAAGAGCAAAAGCAGTGTGAAAGTGTAACGAACTAGAGTAGACAGCATCACATAACCATGTCCATGCAAGCCCTGAACGGTCAGCCGCCACAGCGGCGTTCATCGCTGCTGAGCCGGTACCAACCGAAAGCAGGCTCTCAGGACCCGTTGACTAGCCCCGCCTTGGACACTCCGCCCAACATCGTGAAGTCAACGAGTCAGCGCAGCCTACAGAACTCGTCCCTACTACAGCGCTACACACCGAAACCACTCGGTAGCCACGGCGCTAGCGGATCCGCACGGCCCGAGTCTGGTAGCTTCTACGAATCACCGAAAAAGTCTTCCAGTCAGCGTAGTCTTGATCAGTCGAAGCTGCTCCGTCGATACTACCACCAGCCGAACTCGCTAGACGATCAGCCACAGGACTTTGAAACATCATCGCAAACGGGTGGACTCAGTTCACAAACCGAACCACAGCGCTACAGCAGCCAGAAGAGTTTGGAAAACTCGAAACTACTGCAGCGTTACAATCCGATCAACAATTCGCAAGAATTTACAGGCCTGTCTGGTAGAGAGAGCACGCCGGTAACAAAGTTTTCCCGTGGTGGAAGTCTCGAGCCAGAGCGTGTTCAACGATCCTCGCTGCTCTCGAAGTATACACCACGGTTCGGTAAGTCGCTGGATCGTAACCAGGCCCTGGAGGCTGGCCGTGGGCAAGCAGGTTACAGTAGCCAGCAAAACCTACGGAGCCCACCAACCGCGGCCCAAAGGCCAGTTTCGGTGTCGCAGAGTCTGGCTGCTTCACAGAGCGAGTTTGCCGACTATGGTACGGATCACTTCGACCAGTATCAAAACATTCGCAGCCGTTCGTCGAGTCTTTCGCGCGGAGGTCCCAGGAAAGGCTTACAGCGAGGCTCCCAGAGAATGCTATCGACCGAGTCGGAACCAGACCCGATTACACCCGAAACACTACCGATGGTGTCGGCAGTAGGCGAACCAGTGGTAGGAAACATTGCGTCTGCTTTACCACTACCCATGGTGGGTATTATACCACCAACTCCAGCTTCTGCAGAGGTCGGTAAGCAACCGCACTTTGAGACACAGCCACTGCAGGTCCCACCAGGTAGAGCAAACAATATTCTCGCTCCTGTAACTACTCCGTCCGCTGAAGCACCAACTCCAGCTTCAAAACCATCACCGACACCTCCAGTCAAACCGGCGCGCAAAGATCTGCAGCCAATGGCGGCGGCTGCGGCCGTACTACCGCCGGCAACCATCGTGAGTATAGCCATTCCCACCATCACGAAGACACTCGCCGCACCATCCGTCAAGCAATCCGTATCATCATCGAAAGAACCATCACCGCCATTGTTCAGCACCCGAGATCGCATGGATCATTACGGAAGCGCTTCGAATCCTGACCCTCCATCGCACGATCATCCCCGTTCACTGACGACGAAGACCTCGACAAACACCTGGACACAATCGCCCAAGGGCACGTTGACGCTAGCAAAGACTGCTACCTTACAGCTACCGCTCAGTGACATGAGCAGTCGTCGTAGCATGACCGATCTGCAGCATCTTGGTGGCCGTGGTTCCACCGGTAATCTATCCAACGAGCTGGAGATTTCGGAGTTTACTGATCGGGCTGAAATGAAGCAGTTGGCTGCACAACGTCATCATCCGGTGAAGCATACGCTTGCAAGTGCATTTGAACAGCTGGCCGCATTAACTATCCCCCAGGCAATGAAAACTGATGCCGAACTAGACGAAGACGAGCGTATTGAAGCGATCCCACCGGATCGCAAACTGAAGAAGCGTGACTTCACCTACCATCCTTCGTTCGTTCCGAAGCAGCAACAGCAACAACAGCAACTGTCAACCATTCCCATCCCTTCGATCGATTCTCGTCACAGCACCAGTAGTGTGGGCAGCAAATCGAAACAGCAAGACGCTGAAGAAAAACGTCTAAAGGCTGCCGAAGAAAAGCGACAGCGCGAAGAGGAACGTCGCCTGAAAGAGGATGAAAAACGACGCAAAGACGCAGAAAAGCGTGCAAACGATGATGCGGAAAAGCGTCGCAAAGGAGAGGAAAAACATTTGCGCGAGGAAGAGGAACGTCGTCGCCGGGAGGAAGAACGCAAACATAAAGAGGAGGAAAAACATCTCCGTGAAGAAGAGGATCGGCGTCGTAAGGACGAGGAACGGAAGCACAAAGAGGAGGAAAAACGTGCGCGCGAAGAAGAAAAGCGTCGACTTGAGGAAGAGAAACGCAAAGATAAGGAAGAGAAGAAGCGAATCAAGGATGAGAAGAAGAAGTCCGCGGCAGCACTCAAAACGGGTGCTGCGAGTTCTTCTGCCACTGAGGAGTCTAAACATCCGGAAGAAGAAACGATCGATCTTGCCAGCCATCTGGATCACTACAGTGTGGCTGCTTCCAAGCAGATGCCACCGGCCCAGCGTAGTTTATCTCTCGGACGTCCTCGTTCCGGTGGCACACCTTATGGTAGTCAAGGGGCACTAGGATTCTCGGCCCGAGGTTTATCCAACAGTCACCAGAGCCTTGATCGAAATGGATCAACCTCCTCTGTGCCAAGACAGTCGAAGCTTCTTCAGCGCTATGGTCCCAAGGCGGGATCTCAGGAGGTGATCAGCAGTGGGACATCTGAACCTTCGCGAGAGTTCCACAGAAGTCAGGGTAGCTTGGACTATCGTAAATCAATGCGCCCTTCACTGCTGGATAAATACACGCCACGTCCATTGAGTGCCTCCACAGCACCGGGATCAGCTGCTGGTGCAGGAGTACAGCCAAGATCGATCAGCCAGCGTAGCCTGGAAGCCGGTAGCTCTAGGTTCGAGAGTTCTACGCTCTTGCAGCGCTACAAGACAAAAGGTGATACGGCAAGAACGGCTCCCGGATACGATCAGTACGATCATCGGTAAGATAATGGGAAGTTCGGGGTAAGGCAACTTATTTCATTTAAGTGTTCCATTTTCGAGAGCTTATTTCTGGGATTGCGATCATGCAATTTACTCAACAATTATTGGAATTGAAATGTTATTATCTGAATAATGTACGATCTAATCGATATTCTATTGAGAGTCATAATGAGAATAATGTGTGCTTATTGCTTGCTTTGCATCAGTTGATTTTCCCTATTTTTGTCTATCTATAGCTAATAATATTCACTTTCACGCATTCTGATTTTAGTGATCACGAGTACGAGCCCATCGGAGAACCTAACGATGCCAGCAAATCCTCCACCAAGGATGGATTGTTGGCCGTATCTAGCAAGGCTCAGCAGCAACCAGACGGCCAAGATCGTAAGCTTTCCAACGCATCGTTCCTTCGTGTGCCGGGCAATGATGAGGGCGATACCATCAGCATGGAAGAGCTTCAGAAGTCGATCGAGGATCGCTACTTTAACCTGCCATCCGACGCTACAACAGCCCAAGAAGGTGCAGAAGGAGCTGCGGCTGCTTCTGTTGCATCGGAACCGCAGAGCGAGAAGACCAGCAAGATGAAGGCAGCTATGGCAAAGGCTCAGACCAGCGGCAAACAGGCGATGGCAAAGGCACAGGAAAGTGGCAAGCAAGCGATGGCACGTGCCCAAGAGGGAGGTAAAACGCTACAGAAGAAGTTTATCCAGCAGACGGATCGCTTTAAGAACAAGATGTCCAACATTAAGCTGAAGAAGGACAAAGATTCGGCCCCACTAGCAAGTCCGGAGGTTGTAACGACTCCTGAATTGGAGAAGCTGGACTTTACACTTGCCGTTCCCAAGGATGAGGAACCACCGTCCACTCTAGAAGCTGCCGCAGAAGGATCCTCTGTTCCAGCGGAAGAAGCTACCGGCGATGTTGCAGAAGACGAAGCAACTCCCGCCAAGAGTGGTAACAAATCCGGTAACATGCTTAAGAACATACACATGCCGAAGCTTCAGAAGCCTGACTTTAAGCGTCCAGAGTTTACGAAAATTTCCAAACCAAAGATGCCGAAGCTGAAGACACCCGACATGTCGAAGTTTAAGCGTCCGGAGATGCCCAAGTTCCTTACCGAGAAGCCCGACTTTAGCAAGATGAAGTCGGACTTTGCGAAAATAAAGCTAGCACGCAGTAAATCGATGAAGGAACCATCCCCATCCGGTGCGACCAGTGCCGCATCACCGTCGGATGCATCGATGATGGGTGATTCGGCTACAACGCCCACCAAGGTAAACTATACCGACTTCAGCACGTATCCACGCATTTTCGATAAGTTTAAGCGTCAAAAGTCAGTTCCCAGTGGTCAGGCTAGTGTACGTGCCGGTACACCACCACCACTTGAGTTTACCAAATCGGCAAAGACGACGCGTCCCAAGGGCACTGCTTTGGTATCGCGTTGGACGTCCGAAAAGTCGGAAGATACGGAGAGCAACCGTTTCCTGCAGTACACCGGCAGTGAGTTGGATGAGCGGGAAACTTCTGTCGAGCGACGCATGCGCCAAGAACTCGAACGAGCTGAGTTCGAGGGTCCTGAGCTGGCTGTAACTGAGGAGCAAAAGCAGCTCGAGGAATATGACAAAGAGAATCGCGAAATCCATCTGCTCTCCGCAGCTCGACACGAAGAGTTCCTGAAGCGTAAACCTCCGATGGAGCGGCAAGAGTCCGATCTTGCCTCGGAAGAGGAGAAACAATTCTGGGCCAGTTCGCTGGGTCAAAAGATTCGCCAAAACATCGACATGAATAGCAACGATCTGGACTTCCTCGACGAAGAGGAACGTCTGCTGGTAGCCAAGGAAGAGGAAGCTATCGATCAGGAAGCACGCGAACAGGCTCGGTACTTGTTAGAGCTGAGCAAGCAGCGCACCGAAAAGGAGCTGGAGCGTCGATCGTCAACACCGTATACGAACCAAGAGTGCCAATCTTCGGGAAGCTCCAGTGTGCGCCGTCGCAAGGGTGTTCTGGAGGAGATCGATGACGATGAATTCTTCCTGCGTCAGAAGGGTATCTCGAAGGATAACATCCAGATGGGCGAGTACATCAGCTCCGCCATTAAGGAGGGTTTGAGCCAACCGAAGAATGCGCTGGCTGATATGGACCGGTACGACTACTACGATGAAGAGCTCGATCGCGATCAGGATGGTATGCGAAGATACTATCAACCAAGCTTCGAATCGGATGACGTTTCTAACCAGCAGAACTCCTACACCGATGAGTACCGTGGTGGTAAGGGAACCGATTTCTATCGCACCTTCCCACCGGATCGTCCGACCCGTAAGCCGAAGAAAACGATCGATCAAACTGTCCCCCAGGACGATCAAGACTATGGTCTTGAGGATGAAGAGGAGGAGGAAGATCTTGGCTTTTACGATCGCCAGCGCACCAAGTATGGCAGTGAGCAGCCACAGCTACTTCAATCAGCAGCTGCCCGATACATGGACGACGACGATGACTCGGCAGCCTTGAGTGGTTCCCTGCCACGACAGGCCATGCTGGCCGGTACGGTTGTTCCACCGACGCCACCAACACGCCACCGCAAGAAGCGCTTCCGTGATGTGACCCCATCGGACGTAGGACCATCATCATTCACTAACGGTGGTTTCGCCGTCGGCAAGTCCATCTCCAATAACTTCATCTCCGGACCACCTCCCACGGTAACCAGATCGCACAGTTCCAACCTTCTTCCCTTTGCTTTCCCATACCAAGGTCCTTCCCAGTGGGCGTTTGGTTAAGGGTGACATGGGGCTAAGGTGTCTTATACCAAGCATGTTCACACTGTGTACTAATCCGTTTGTTTACTTTCTCTTTTCTCCACCTTAATGTTCAATCGATCATCACCCGGGGCTGCATGTCACAACTGGATGGTTTGGTTTGCTTCTATTTTCCCCTCCATCGCTTTCTCTTCCTTCTATTTGATTCCACTAATTCGCAGACTACGATGGCTTACCGTGCGGAAGTACCGCTCGCTCGGGAGGAAAGCTTTGGTACGATCCCTGAACCGACACCACGACGTACACGCTCGCGCTCTCAGCTTTCCAAAGCTCTCGATGATGACGATCGTGTATCACGTGGTGCAGAGTCGCTGATTGGAGGCATTATCGATCGAGCGCCCGTCCCAGGTAGGGACTCATATTCTTACGAAATTTCCGAATCAAATGGGTAAGTGTGTACGCTCGATGACTACTTACGGTGATGGATGATGTACTAATTTAACCCTCTTCTCTCGCTTTGCACCACACATTGCACGGGAATGCACCCAGTTATGCCACTGTTCGCAAGGAAGCACCACCACGTCCACCGGCACCGATTCGACGACGAAAGTCGACCAGATCACTCGATGCACCACCACCGCGGCAGTTCAACACGCTACCGAACTACCATCATTCAGTGTCACCCGTTCGGCCACAGCGCAACTATAGCACCATTAATCCGAACCGTCCACCACGCAGGAAGTCCGTCACTAGCTTGACCGGTGAGCAGCAATTGTAAGTATTCGCATATTTAGAAGAGTTTGGGTAAAACGCGTCAAGAGTTCCGTCCATTGTACTCACCTGTGTATTTCCGTTGCAGACAATCGTCCAGTCTTAGCAAGGACGACGTGGCACAGTACGAGGACGTGATCGCACCGGCACCTCCACTCGGTCCTAAACCTCCGCTCCACTCCGGTGACGTTGCGAGCAAGATGAAGGATCGTCCACTGCCACCTCCACCGCGTCCTACGCGTAAACCACGCCGCCCGGACGGTAGCGATCATCACGATCTGGATGGAGGAGCCGAAAGAATGGTGCTCCCAGTGCACGACTCATCCATCGAAGAAGTCGAGACGGCCACCCAAACTGATCCCGTCTCGGAGGACTTCGGACTGGACGCAGAAATAGCGGCCGTGACGGAGCGTGCAGCTCGGGCACACGATGGCGATCAGCTAGAGGGCGCACTGAACCGATTCCGTGAAGGAAACGCAAAGGCACTGTCCGAGCGGCCCAAGTCCTCACGCTCGGGAAGCCGGCCGGAAACACCGGCTTCGATCCTGATCGAACGGAAGGTATCGACACCGTCCCTAAACCACGAATCCATTGTCGAGGCGTCACTTACCGTTCAACCGCTGGAGGAGTTTGATGACGATCAGTACATTGCCGAACTGGTCAAGAAATATGTCTCGGACGAACGCAAACCCGAACCCCGCAAAACGGACACATTCGAGCGTCGGTTCCGCAAGAGCACCAACAGCTTAACGCGCGAGGATGAGATTCGTCCGGTGGAAGCGAGCAACACACTTCGCACACCAGCGATGCGATCATCACGTACCTCCGTTGATGGACGACTTTCCGCGACGACTCCGGAACCCACGCGCAGCGTAGAGATCGCACCCAACGTGATTGAGGAGATCGTAGAGCGATTGCGTACGACAGAGCAACAGCATATTGATGAGCTACACAAGCTGCACCAGCAACAGCTCGAAGATCTTCGCCGACAGCACGACGAGCAAAAGCGACTGCAGGAGCAAAAGCTCGAAGAGCAGCAACGCCAGCTGCTGGAGCAACAGAGCCAACAGTTGCTCCAAACACAGCAACTGAAGGAGCAGATTCTTCAACAGCAAGAACACCAGAAGATGCTGCTAGCACAGCAACAGAATCAACAGCAACAGTTGCTTGTGGCCCAACAGCAGCAACAGTTACTGATGGAGCAGCAGGAGAAGGAGCGTGAGCTGCAGCGGGAAAAGGAGCGTGAGCTGCTTAAAGAGCGCGAGCAGGAACTGGAACGAGCAAGAGAACGCGAACGAGAACTTCATTTGGCACGCGAACTGGAACTGCAGCGTGCCAGAGAGGTTGAACAGCAGCGGGCACGTGATCTCGAACAGCAAAGGATACGCGAGATGGAACTGCAAAGAGCACGGGAACTCGAACACCAACGACTGCGTGAGCTGGAAATACAGCGTGCGATAGAGGCGGAACAGGCACGCCAAAGAGAGGCTGAGCTGCAGCAGCAGAAGGCTGCCTCAGCCCAAGCAGCTCCGAAGGAACCTAAAGAAGTTTCGACTGTCAATGAGAGCGTCCTTCAGCAGGAAGCAGTCACAAAATTGGAAGAACCGGCTACTACTGCATCTCCGACTCCGACTAATGGCGTTCACGTCCCCGCAGCCCCCTCTGTAGACGTTGTAGATGGTGCTGCAGCTTTGCCAACTCCATCCACCCTACCAACAGATCAACCTCCGATAAGACCTCCTCTACCAACGATCGCCACCCCATTCGTCTACCATCCGGACTATCTAGCTTATCACGGTGTTCCACCATCGTCAGCTGCCGCTGCTGCTGCCGCCTCTTACCTCATGCGTGGTGTTCCCTCGGATGAGGATCTCGGCATGACCCCACTCGCACCGCAGCGTCGTCGTCGTCACCATCGTTCGAAACGTGAATCAACGTCGGAGGAAGACTTCCAGCGGGAACACCGTCGCCATCGACACGGTACCCGTTCACCGGAACCACCCTCCATCCCGACGCTCGGTGGACAGCTGGTGCGAGCCTGTGGGTCCTCGATCCGGCAGACTGGCGATGATTTGATGGCGATGCTGCGTGCCAGCAGCAAGGACGAAAACAAGCGCGATCTGCACATTGCCATCATCATACTGATTGTGATCGTGGCAGGATTGATGGCGCTCGGTATGAGCGGTGAAAAGGCTGTCCATCATCATCACTGGGATTACTTTAGCCCTCCCGGGCATGGTAGCAGTGCGTAGAATGTCTGAAATGCGCCTTAGTGTTTTGTGTTGGATCTTCTAATTTCTATCTATTGTTGATACAATCGTTTTCCCCATTTTTTTCCCCAGCACAGCGAAATATTATGGCATAAATAGTACACTTAGTACTTAGCACACACATGACGCACGCAAAAATACATGCAGATACACTTTTTGTTTTTTACTAAACCTAAAGGTATGCAATTTGCAATACAAAACATCATGTTTTTCTGATCACCACTGATCACCACTGGAACTTTTTAATAGTGACAAAGAAAAGCTGTTGCAAAGGTCATTTTTCTTGTCATGTGGCATGATCAGTTTAATATTTTAACGAAAAAACGATCAATTTTAACTGTCATTCTACTCTATTCAAGAATGCTGCATTTTACACACATACCGTTTCACACATAAACCTCTTTCAGCACATCCCATAGTGCCTGTCCACTGCAAGCTTGGTTAGTTATACCCTCAGCCCAAAACATTGGAGTACGCTAGTACATCAGAATGTTGTCCTGTTTACTCTTTTTACAAATAATTGCTGCCAGATTTTTCTTACTCGTCTTTCAACGAAAATGTGAAGATTTTTACTATACCCGTTTGTTGCTTATATTTCATCATCTGTGTATCCCTCTTTTGCGTCTCTTTAATCACTTTGAAGATAACATTCGGATGTTTCTTGTTTTGCCACTGTACTTTTGTCTTTTCTGTTGATACTTTCAATAACTATAAGTTACAACACAGTTAGTTACTGTTTTCCGTTTCATTTTTTAAACGTTTCATCGAAAAACACTTGCAACCGCGGGTTGGAATAATGCCTTAGGAATGCTTGTGCTTTCTCGAAGAAACAGGCGAGAGTTTGTGTCTAGTCATAGTTTAGTGCTATCATTAATTTAATAATTACGAAAACCTCAATAAAAAACGTTGACTATCCCTTTAACACGATGACCCGCTCATACACACAGAAACATGTGCTCACACGCATATCCTATACGGTACTTTGATTCGAAAATGAGAGAGATGGATAGGAAATCAAACGAAATTCGAAATAAAAAAGTCATGAAGGCATGATTTATTTGGACAGTTGTGTCCCCTGTCCGCGAACGTTATTACAGGGAGGCCGTTAAGCCCGTGAGTTTCCCAATTGTCTAGTTGAATATTTCGTTGTTTTCTGTTTTTGTTTTAAGTTTTATGTTTCACCCATTTCTTCGTCAATTATCAGCTATGTTTGGTACGAAAGAGAAGAGAAAGTATGAAACACTTCGAACAACACTTGCGGAAGTGGATGTGTAATTTTACAAGAAAAGAAAATATATAGTTGCATTATTGATAATTAAACGATGGATTGGGGAGGTTTTTGGTTTTTTATTTAAAATGGAAAGAAAATTTGCCCTTTTGATCCTAGTCTGCTGTAGATTAATTCTATGTCACTTTCGATAATATGATTAGATGTATATCGCTCACTATCAGAGATGTTGAAGCCTGTTCACAATACCCTAGATTCCGGTTCTGTTGTCCGATCGCGGATCCCGAGTCTATACGATTATCCCGAATCCCGGTTCTTTCGGATCCCGAATTCTCTCCTCGGATAATGGATTGCTGATCCCGAATCCCAGACTATGAAACTCTGTTCCAGGATTCCAGAGTTCTAGACCTCGGATACCTGCACCCAGGTTCCTGATCCCATCTCTTGTCTGGTTCTTGTCGTCACTGCTCGGTGCACTCGTTTTCGTTCGCCAGTTATCGTCCACTATTGCGGAAACACAAAAACTTGGCCACTGTCGTGCGAGTTAACAGTCGATCTTCTTCAATCCCGAAATCTTGGAACTAGGATCTTCTACGATCCCGGATCACCTCGGATCCCGCAATCCTGATTCTGTAGCTCTAGTTCCGGTTCCTGGATACCGAATCCAGAAACTCAGATCCCACCTTCCTGTATCCTGAATTCCGGATCTCAGATCCCGTACCGCGGGTCTTCAGGATGTCGAATACTGTCGGATCATGGATCCCGAATCTCGGATCTTGAATCTTCTCCGATCCCGGACGTCTTCTCGGATAACGGAACTCAGATCGTAGATCCTGAATTTTGATTCTTCTTGGATACAGATTTTCAGATCCCGGATTCAATGATTTACTTTCCCATTTCTTTCTTTTTTTGCTTCATTCACTCACACCGCGTTTGAGATTTATTCACTTTTTTATTTCGATCGTTCAAGTATATATGTACAATATGATTCGAGTTGTCACAACTGCTTGCCGCACTTATAGACGTCATACACTTTTTATATTACCTAATCACTATCGCCAGGCATCTATGTTGTTCTTCATGCTAACTTTAACTGTCGCCATAACCATATCTTTTTTTTTTCACCGAGTTAAGAAAATGGTTTCTATTGCTCCTGCAAATATTGCTGTTGGTTCTACTCGTTTACAGGCACAAAATCGGACAGATGTTTTGTTTTCTATCTCTCTACTTCAGCAAATAAGAATCTTGTTTGACAGCACAGCTGTAATACACCACAAGCACCTTTCTTGCATTGGGTGTGTGTGTGTGTACGTCCATTTGTGAAAATAGTGTTATCTACTTTTTTCATTGTGGGCCTTTTCTTCTTTCGCTAGGATCCTCTGCTGCTGCTAAGGCTAACTTTAGATTTAAAGTTACTTTTACTATAAAATATAACAAATACGAACGCGTACACACATTCATACAACATCCCCAAGCACACACGCACATACAAAACATACACACGGAAAGACGTTTAAAGGCTCGAAAAAAAATAATTAAAATACTCATTTTTATCACATTGTTTCGCCTGTACCGTCGTTATCGTCCGCTTGCAAGCAATGCTTAAACTAAATTACATTCATTCATCCACTCACACCCTCTTTTTTTTTTTGCTCCATAATATTGCAACGATCGTGTGCATGTATGTCAGTGTTGGAGGTTTGATGAGGCAATACAGTTTATAGCTAAGATTTAAAAACAAAAATTAAAAAGAAACACTGTTCTGTTCGTAAGGTCGGTGGCATAAATTAATTCTGCTGTTGCTTTACACTCTAACCAGTTACTAGCTGTATGTTTGTTCCATATTATTATGTTTCAGTGTGATTCAAGCATGTTTAATCTTCGAACTTATTTTCAAACGTGTCGTAAACAGAAAATGAACAAATTAAAAAAAAAGTATAAGGT
This sequence comes from Anopheles maculipalpis, assembly GCF_943734695.1. Lineage (NCBI taxonomy): Eukaryota > Metazoa > Arthropoda > Insecta > Diptera > Culicidae > Anopheles > Anopheles maculipalpis. Next base: position 73,942,839 of record NC_064872.1, read on the forward strand.
GGGATAACTTTACAAAAACGAAAAACAAATAAAAAAAATTGCATAATAGCGAAAAAAATAAAAACAAAACTGTTTCGTACACGCGCTTCGCCGGAATCACATTAACATATTCTGAGAGTATTATTTGTAAAACAAAAGTGTGTTTTCGTATCGATTCACTGCAGTTACGATGTCATAAAAACACAGAGATTCTCTTGAGCAACATAAAATAACGATCATCAGTTGTACAAAGATGTAAATCATTGCATAATTCTTATCCGGCTTATCTAGTTCGTTTCATAGCTATTTCAAGGTTGTTGTGTACCGGAGCGTTTATATGGTCGACATATAACATTCGATTATCTAGACTTCCTAAACACTATGTGGCTCGTTTTCTACAATTCTTACACACCTAACTCAAGCTGCAACTAAATTTATTTTTAAAAAATTAACTCAATTCATTACAATTAACGATCGACGATTGGAACGATCGTCTCGTCGACTCTACTGTACAATGCTTCCTATCCTTATCATCTCTATTAGCTGCTAACTAAATTGTCATTAATGTAATGAATAAAAAACAAAAGATCAATTATCATACTGCACTCTGCACCTCAATTGACAGGATTAATGCAATTTTAATCGTAATCGTTTTAATCGTCCTATCCACTTTCTGCGATTTAAAATGTTGATTCTCTTTGTTCTAACGGCTCAGTTTTTTTTTTACATTTTCGATTCTATTCTTCACCTTTAATCCTTAAACACAATACGAGCTCGGCTCGAGTTTTTGATTGGAACGCATAAGTTTACGACACATAAAGGGGGGCCCGGGGTTGTACTGAGAGCAGGATCCGAAAAAATCCCACCAAAACCCGCATTAGCTGCACATAATTATTTAGATGCTTGTTTTTTTAGTTTTTCGTTTGTTTCGATATTTGACGCGTACTGGAATGGTAGCGTCTTGCTACAAAACATATTGGAGGCACTTCTAAGGACGACTCTCTGTCGCTCGTCGTTGCTAAAGGACAACCAAGAAAACGATCGTTCTGAAAGGCCTCGCTCCACAGGTTACGGATCAAGTTTATAAAAACGATTCTTGTTGTGCTAGGCACACAGTCTCACTCTCGTGTCATTATTGAAAACACTCGTTCGGGGTAGGCGATGTGTTGAAGCAGAGTTGGTGATCGTTACACACTAAGCATAATCTACAAAACTGCCGAGCTGCCTCACTCGCTCTCTCTCTCTCTATTGGTTGCTTGATTTTACGGTCATGCATGCGGTTATATACACAGATCTCCCGGACGAGGCCCCACCATTGACTACGAAGTGTACGAAGCAACCTGTACGGTTCCTTCAACGCAGGTTGAACTGTTCGGTTCGGTGTCCCTCTTCTTCAATTGCACACACCCTTCTCTGTCTCCCCCTCTATCTCTCTACGGTTTAAATGTCTTCAAGTGGCGCGTCTGCTTTGGTTGGGAACGGAATGGATAAAAGAAAATTGGTGTAAAAAATTGGTGTTTCTTGTACAATTTGTTTTTCATTAGTAGCATGCCATTTTCGACAAGAGGCAATTGTTAATGTATTGCGAGACATTCACTGCTTGTTCTGTATAGACAGAGAGAGAGAACAATTTTTGTTTTAAAGCAGACAGTAGCTTTTAAGAGATGGTAGAAACATTGAAAGAGCATAGAGAAAGGTGTTTTATATCCACTGAGAAGGAAAGAATCTTAAAGTTAGGAGTACAATCGTTGGACGGAAGCTTCCTTCTCGTTTTGTGTGTTGTCAGTAACATGGAAGCGCTTGTTATCGCTTGTTATTGCCAGATGTTGTTATAGGACTTAGCAGATTAGCAGTTATAGGACTTAGCAGAACTTAGCAGAAAGAGTGAGGCATAATAGTACATGCATGCGTTAAGAAGTTGAAGAGCTCCAAATTAGGAAGTAAGAAACATTTTTCCATTCCGTTCACCATAGCAAATCTCAACAAAAAGCAAGAGCAAGTGACAAATCCGAACCGAACTTTCCTATAACTCCTATATCTTCACTATCAAATTTTGATGATCTTAGTTGTACTTCGATTTCGAATGGTATACTAGGAATGGACCGGAATGAAGCCGTCCCTCCAATCTCTATGAGATTCTGTATCCCGCACACACTTTTTTCCGCCCTATCCCACAACATGCACATGAGTATATATAGAGAGCACTGGTTAAAAACAGACAATCCCACACGAAACAGATAGAGGCTTGTTTTTTATCTATATACCAACCACCAAGATGTAAAGCGCCGCACGTTGTAGAGAAGTAGTGGTAGCAGCACGTTCTATCCCTCTCCATAGATAGATGTGAGAACGCAAAAAGGTAAGTCACATGAAGGAAGGCATCCCCAGATCCCCGCGTTAAGAAACGAAGACAGGAAAAGAATGATGACACTCAACGCCGGTTCACGCACCAGATCCCCCCGAAAGTAAGGAGAGAGTTTTCGCAGGTTTACGATATTTTTGCTGTTTTTAGTAGTACAGTAATCATATGTACGTCTTTTTCACCTTCTGCAGCGTGCCCATGCCTTTGCTGATGTCCTTCTCGAGGTTTTCCGTTGAGTTTTTACACTCGACGCTTCGATCCTTGTAGTCGAAATCGATATTGTCTTTGCAGTTGTTTTGATGGTGCTGCTGTAGCTGTTGCACTATCGCTTGCTGCTGTGTGTGGTACTGGTTTGTGGTGTTCATTAGCAGATTTACATCTTTACCGCTGGTCCGATTTTGCGACAGCATCGAAAGGCTTTTCCCACTGTGCCTGAAGAGATATAAATAGAAGAAAAAGATAATAAATATAATCCACAATAAGACCTTCCAAATCTATTGAAACTCACCAATTGAGCTGATTACGATGCTCGCATCCTGCTAGCCCTTTATTCATCCTTCGCGTCACCATATATCCTGCCAGCATGCCGACCATTGCCGTTATTACCAGAATCACCGCAAACACGGACCAATTGCTAGCCGCAAATTGTAAGTTATCCTTTACGAATGTATCTGAAACGAAAGACAAAACCGGTAACAAAAGTCGTTAGTGAATTTCGCTTAAACATAACTTTTTGAATAAACTGTCAAGTTTTTTTTTAAATTTTTTATTGTAAATATTACTGAAAGGGGCGGACCGGTGGTAGAGACTTGCATACAAATCAATAATCGATACCAGTTAATTGACTGTTTGACTTATGAATTAATAATTCTGTAATTTTTTTACTATAAAAAAATATATATGAACCAAAAAACGATGGGACGTTGGACCAAGGGGTCATAAAATGGAGTATACGTGGAGTATAATGGAGTAGCGTAATTTTTGGACGCCCCCTTACATGACCTCATTAAGAACTACCGCGAGATGCGGAATCAAATTGCATTATGCACATCATAAACATGCAGTCGTTGCACGTTTCACTTTCCGATTTCGTACAGCCTAGCTATTCATTCTACCAGGCAAAAGTTTCTCACTTAGCTGCACCCATTAAACAATTTTTTTTCGAAAATAAGTTCAACAACCAAAAGTCACACAAAACGCTTTAAACAGGTGATAAAAAATATTGTAAACAGAGGCGGACAAGTGCATGAGCGTAGGACACAATTATTTTTTTTCTTACACCTTTACATGAACTCAAAGGCCAGCATGCACCCACCACCATCCGAAAAAGTGGGACACACCGTGCCAAAACAAACCTACAGCCGGTTAGCCGGTCACCCAACCCTGGCTGTCCCTGTTCGGGTGGGCAAGAAACATACGAAAACGTTTTCCTTCATTCACAACATACGAAATCGCACGGTTTTTATGTGTCCGAAAAAAAAAACTTCGAAGTTAAATAGGACCACCTTCTTCTTCCGTCGTCATAGTTTGAATGAAGTAGCGAAGAAACCGCACCCTCAACGATTTTTTTTCCAAACTGCTGAACCACAGCAATAACAAGTGTCTTTCGCATTTGACACATTTGCGCTTTCGCTGTGGTTTAAAAATTAAACAACAAGCCGTAGAAACGACACCACGCCTCACACACCTTTTATAGATGATAACGCGCTGCAATCAGGTTAAAGTCGTTTATCATCAGCTGCTCGGTTGTCATCAATCATTACCCATACCACCACCTTCACCACAACCACCGTTAACCCGATAACGAGAACTCTTCCCCCCACACCTCGACCACCGGACTTACCTGGCTTATGATGGTACTGATGCGTATTGATGATCCGGTTAGCAAGCTCGTCACCTTCCATCGACGACATCGATATTTCGTTGTCGATATCTTCCGGCCCGACAGACGAAACCGTCCCATGGTTCGAATGGACGATCAGCACATTACGCTGGTCGAACGATTTGTCCGGCTTTTCTACCGCACCCGAACCATCGACACGCGTGTACACATCGTTATCCTCGTACGTGTGAACCGTCGGCTCCTGATGATCGTACTTGCGACAGATCTCACCAATTCGCTCACCATCCAACCGCTGGTAGAACTGATCGATCGAAGCACCGGCCGCATGAACCTCTTCGATCGGCTTACAGTCCCGATTCAAATCATCCCACGCACAGTAAGGATCCTGCAAATCCAAACACTTGCGGCACGTCTTAAAGCTATGCTCGTTACAGTTGTGAAGTGGGAGCGATATGATCTTCCCACTGCTAATCACAACAAGCGCGGAATTCTTCTTGGAGATGGTCATCTCGTTAATCTTCGTACCGGGTGGGAATGCTTGCGTCTCACTAATTACCACCGTACGCACATCGTCCGAACTGTTCGCCGAAAGGATGTTCACGAACTTGATCACCTTGCCATCGTTCGTACCGACAAAGATCACATCGTACCGATTGCCATCCAGGGCTTTTACCTGCGGATCGACTGCAATCGCCGATAGACGATAGTACAGGCTGACGCGTGTAAAGACGGGCCGCGAGTGAAGCGAGGGCACCGAGTTATCCATCAAATTGTTCGTCTTCACGAAGTTTACCAACGCTTTCGGAAGGGTGCGGCTATCGTCCACACACTTGCCGGGTCGGGGTTCGGGAACCGAGCTCGGCGGTACCTGTAGCCAGTTGGAGTGGATATCGCGCTGCGCTTTGAATGGTCCTTCGAACGCTTCCATAATGTCTTCCACCGAGAACGCACACACTGCGGAACCTCCGATGGCGTTTTCCGGCGTGGTCATGATGACGTAGATGATCTTGTTGCGCATTCCACCGTACATGCCGCTGATCGTGTTCGTTGTAGCCTCTGTTGAAGATATAAATACAATTTTATAGAATACACAAATAACTTCCGAATCCTTTTCCCTTTCCAATACTTACGTAGCTCGTCGAAGTAGAACGGATACTCTCCGGGGATGGAGCAGTTTAGACGTGTCTTCAGGAACGTAGTCCACCTGTCCTGGAACGGGTACGGGCCACCCTTATCGTTCTTGCACACGCGGCTCACGCGCGAATAGATCGCCTTGCCACAGTTCATGTACTCCATCGCGACCTCCCGATAGAAGAACATCACGTACCCGTTGTACTCGATCGCACTGACGAACGCGGGCTGATTCAGCTGCTTACTATCGAACTGTTCCGTGCGCTGGGGTTCCCGGTAGATCAGCGCATCGGCACCGGAAAAGTCAGCTACCGTTGCCGAGTACAGCTGCCCATCGGTGTACACGTACGTGCTGTTGTGTTGCGGGTTGTACGGACAGCGTCCTTGCGCTTCCAGCTCATTGTTGTCATACACGACCGAACCATTGCCGGGGAGGATGTTATAGTACCGGCACAGTGGTTTAAAGGAATTCGTTCCACAAATCATTATCCGGTTCGCGTTAACCCGTGCATACACGCGGATGTAATTCTGACAGTCTTGATCGTGCTTTCCCTTCAGCGTGCACAACTCCCGGTGTGCATCGGACGACGGCCAACTTATCCGCTGTCCGGGCAGCTCCACCAGCTGATCGATGGTGATGTTGTACACCGCATTCCGGGCACCGATGAGTAACGTGTGTTCATTCTGATCAAGCAACTTAAAGTAATCGGTGCTATTGCCAAAAAACGACGGCACTGTAGCATCTGCAAAAGCGAAAATAAAAATAAAACACATTAAATTAGCAAACAAATCGATTAATAACCTACTGGACCCTCCATAATCCACAACATTTCTAGAATGGCATATAAAAATGATAAAACGAAAACGTAACACAAGCGCCGCATGCCATTTCCGGTCGGTCCGAGAATATCTGGTGAACTATGCGAATAATGGGCAAAAGATTAGGCGCGAAAAATTAATGACCGCCACACACAATGCGCTGGGGAGCTATGGAACACACCACGCGGTGTCAAATTTTGCGGCAAACGCCATCGATAACACCCGGCTATAGTTCAAGTGTCACTAATTTAAAGCACTAAAGAAGACTAAGTTACGGGTAGCTGCAGCGATTTATCAGAGGAATATTAAGATGAGCTTTTACGAGTCCTCGTTCTCGTTTGCTGAGCGTGATGTTTATGATGCGCCAAGTTTTTTTTTCGAAGCCAACAGAAATCAAATGCTTGCCGAAAATCCAGAAAAGAAAATAAAAATAGATACAAAATATTAATATTCATCGAAACTGGTTTTTTTCTGCTTTATAATGGCGAAGCGTAAAGCAAAACCTAAAACTTGCACCAACTCCACGTACTGCCACGGAGTCTCAGTGATTAGTATTCACTTCTTATGGCCATCGGGTTTTCAGGTTGCGTGCCAAAAGCAATATACGGCGCGATACAAGGTACAAAACGGTAAAAAAAGCTGACATAGTCCAACAGAGGAGGGCGAAGCCGGTGGCATGTATGTCGTACGAGCGAATCGATCGAGTCAAAACGTACCGATGCACGTAGAAGCTGCTGTAGGGAAAGATAGTCGAATCGACCTGTCGCGACCGATCACATCCACACACCGTTGACATTTAGCTAAACAAACCTCCAAGATGTGACCCCCGTGCGAGAGTATAGGTTGAAGACGAGTCGTTTGGATCTCTGTCGAGAGATGAGATATGACAGTCACACCACTGGTTGGGCATGGGGAGGAATTTTATCCGAAACCGGTCGGGATGACGACAATTCCCCGCAAAACACACGACACTCTGGAGCAGGAGTCCCATGACTACCATTGCTGTTTGATTTTGCTTTCTATCTTAATCTTTCTTTCTCACCGTGTACCGTGTGTCGTGGAATCACATTCGATCGTAGCAGAACCCGTGCGAACCCTCAGCTAATACAACACCGGTTGAGTCGAATCAAATTTTACGGCACTCAAAAAACCTATCGTACGTGGAAGAGCTGTGTCTAGGCTGTTTTCATACTTGTAGGTGAAAGTAGAAAGGCAGCGATGGAGAATTTCTCAATGCTTTGGAGAACCCAACGCTCCAAGAGTGTGTATGATGAAGGGCTGGTTTAGGCTAAGTTGAAGAACACCGTGACTTCATGCCTACCATCACGTGACCCACATCAGATCTTCAGACCTGGCGAGTGATCCAGAAACTAGGGGATAGTCATTTCTCAGCATCACGGTCTACACCCCGCTCGAGTTATCCTCAAAGTTCCCGTATGATGTCCCTCGTCGTACCATTCTCTTGCCTCCACTATCACCCCCCCTCCCCCCTCCCCCATCACATCTCAACACCCCGTGCCACGTCCAGTGTAGCTAGGTAGTTCTGGTGTGCTGTAGAGCTGGGGCCACTATATCTTGCCTAAACAACCGCTCTCACGTCATGGACTTGATAATGAGGTCATCACGACCACCGTCAGGCCTTACGTTTGCATTCTCATCGGAATCAGAACAAATGGTCCAACGGTAAGAATAGAGCAATAAAATTGCATTACTACACCGGGCTGATGGGAATGATGATGAATAGCTCATCTACGGTGTAGTATATATCATTCCTCTTGCAACATGATAACTCGTGGGATGTATTTTTTGTTGTTGTGTGTACCTTCATGCACCTCTTGGGTCATACTTCCGCAGGTATTCTTCGTCTACTGAGTACTGGATGACTTAATGAACGACAGAAGACAAATCTTATCTTATTCCGTCTCATCTCCAGAATCTACTGTCAACAATTAGCCTCAAGTGTAACTCCCCTCCCACAAGACCAAGCCACACCATTCACAAGTTTTTTTTTTTTTTGTTGTGTTTTCTGAACTCTCGGGAAAAGACATTGAAATAAAGTGCTGATTTCCTGTTGCGATATATCACACCTTTATCTTTGGCTGACGGGATTTTAGTGGGAAATTGTGCGGATTCGAAATGGCGTTACACCAGACAGTTTCACGGTAAGTGTTTACCTTTCGCACCTGTCCACAATGACCCAACCGAGTGTGGGGAAGTGTCAACATTGAAGGGCTTTCGATATGGCTAGAGTAAATAGATAAACACGTACACATCGAGCGATTGACGCGCCATCGATCGTAACACACAATCGATACGGTTGATGTACGACTCGGTCATGCAAAAGTAGCGAACATCGCTCAAATGCCCCCGAAAAAAAAACAACATTGCAAAGGGTGTCTGGTGTAGCAGCAAACATACAGCACATGAGAGATTCCTCTTACTCTCCCTCTCAAATCTTTCCAAAATCTAACCAGTTTAAATGGTGTTATGAAAGAAAGGCTGAGTGTGCCCCGTGTGTATAAACACACATATGATTCCTTCAATCCGTTCACCATAATGGACCACTGTAGCAGTTCGCGGGGTTGTTTGTGGATTTCACGAATCTGACTTCATTGGCGCTTCAAACATTCAGCACAACTCGTGTGTTTGTTGGAATGGACCATTACCACAAATCTTCCCGCTACTCCCAGACCTGTCCGTTGATCTGTCTGCGGTGGACCAAGTGTCACTGCTTCAAACCCAGCGACCGATTGTACCATTGTGCAGGGAAGCAGCAGCACACGCGGTCGTCGGCAGCAGCACAGTAGTAGCAATAGTAGTTCCCAGATTGCACAACCGGCCTGCACCGGTGAAGGATTGAGTCAAGTGTTTGAGATACGTACAAACCCATCCCCAGCACTCCGATTTACGACTTCCTACGACCGTGCGTGACACGATGTGAAGTTAGGTTGTGTTGTTCTCTTCACGCACTAAATAATCACGCTTGCCCTCGAGAGAAACTTTATACCACTCTTGTTTGCAGCATAAGTTGTGCGCGAGAACCAAAACACTCCCGCGCCACTTTGCGCACATAAACAAATGCAGCCCCCGGGGGAAGGCGCGCAAAAACCGCACATTCGAAGTGTACTACCACCCGCCGAAAGGGGTTTTGGTTTCTGACGGTGGTGCCGTTGCGGTTTTCATGTATTATTTTTGTCCCATCTACTCCCCCTTTGTGTACCAGCAGCTGGGGTACACTATCCCACACGATCAGTGTCAAAATATGTATGCTAACATGCACGCAAACGAGCCAGCCCTGCGAGACACGTTGCCTAACTGTAGCCATTAACCTCCTAAAACAAGCGGCAGTAAGATGAATTTCGGTCGGATCTCTTCAGGTCCACAACTTTGTATTGATGTTTTGACGGATTGTTATTTTTTTTGTTTTTTTGGTGTGTATCCTATAATGGATCAACACCCGGGGCCTGTCCGAAACTAATTAAAATTCAAACGCATTCCCAAACCCCAATGGTCTTCTCCGCCTTCAACCACGGTGATCCCCCAGCTTAGGTATCGGTATCGAACCGAAGAGGAGTGGTCAGTCAGAAAGGGTTTTCTCCTTTTCATACACATTTTAAAACGTGGCACACGAACACGAAACAAATATTTACAAATCTTTTTCCCCTTCTTTTGTAGGCCGGCCATCAGAGAGTTTTGCGCTGTTAATAAACAATAGAAAGCGGAGTATTTTGGACGTGAGCAGTGACTCCGCGCGAAAGGATCGATGCAAACGAGCCTGAACGACGCCTGAAATGCTGACATCACAAAGGCAAAACCTCTTTACTCCAACAACTCTGATGACATTTTGTGGGGACATAAATTATGGATCTAACCAAAACCACACCACAAGGTAACTATGGGGGACAGCTGAAGAAAGGGATAGTTCCAGGGAGAGAGAGAGAGAAAAGCAGGTTCATTAACATGGACAAATATAACGGTTAACCGAAAATTGCATTACGTTCCACTGTCAACCGTCGGGTACACCACACCTGAACAAATATGCTCATACGTACACGGTCATGGTACAAGATCGTCGAAGACAAAGACCTTCGGAAAAAAATGCAACACGCAAACGGCGCGTCGAATGTATCAAAACCCGTGCCCGGGTTGATTGGAAATTGTCACGTAAGTGAAATTAGACCCTACACAAATTGCCACTCTATCGACATTTAACATCACCAACACGATCCGTTCGTCCCGTTGGAACACTGGTTCCGGTTCGGTGCCGATGTTCCACAAGTAAAGTGACAACTAAAAGCATTCGTTTCCCTCCGGGAAAGAAATAAAACTCCCAGGTCCAATTCTCGTAAAATTAAAACGTTCTAATAAGTACTTCCTAAAACGAAGGGGGAGATAGACTATAAAAAAAACAACACGAAGAACTATGATGAGAATTCGAACATTTCGGCAGACCCTTACGTCGTAAAAACTAGAACCCTCGCACCATACGATGCAACCCACCTAAACACAATCAATATGAACTCCATCCTACGCAACTAACAACTTCACCATGGAGCTTGGTATTTTATGGTGTATGGCTTTAACTTTAAACTGCAATTCCCCTACGGCTAGACCGGCCCTAGGAGCTCTGTCATTTGATACTATTTTCGGCCCCGGGGAGAGGATCTCTGGGCATAATTCCCTTTGACGCCAATTAATTAAAATTATTGGAAACCAAATAAGCGTGTCCTGCCTTTTCTTGATGCACCTATCCTTCTGAAAGGGCTCCCATCATCGACCAACTCAACACGTCAGTTTAGTCGCCTCATTTGTCACGCTGCTGCCGCTAGAGGTTTCTCCAGCTCCAACTGTACCCGAATATGTGTAACCAAAGGTTGCTGTAGCAATAAATCGACCTGCAGCTCTCGTTGCAGCCCACCAAACTTACCGTATGGGATGCGTAACTTGCTCTGGACATCTGGCACCCAACTGTCAATCCGCACGATGCACTGACTGATGATGAGCAGGGTCGCTAGAACGCTTCTCGTCAGGTGCATCAGCAACTGTTCTCTCCGTTGCGCCATCCTGCTGCTAGTTGTTCTGTGTGGTTCTTCCTCTCGTTCACTGCACTTGCCGCTACGTATCGGATCGGACATCTAAGGGCAACCCCACCAACGGGGACTTGTGCCGCTTCGTGCGACGTTTACGATGGTGCAGGTACAATTGAACGCGGTTTCGTTCTTCCTCGCTGTCCTCGTACAGAAGATCGAGTTTGTGCGGTTAGTGTGTAGTTTCTTCGCTATGCGAGTTCACACTCATTTCTGGGGCCTTCCACTGCTGGACTGCTAAGGGTCTACGTTATTGCTTCGTATAACAGACAGCAAAAACTGACAGCATGCTACTGGAGGTTAAAATTCCACGCCGGAGGGGAAGTCACGATCATTAGCTAATATCCAGAGCAAACGTTACCGCCTGAATGCCTCCATTCCTTCCGACCTGTGTGCACCGGTGTATCCTGCAAAGGGGGGTAAATAAGGAACAAAAAACTTCAATTAGATGGTGGCGTTAAGTTGTCAGACTGTTGTTGTTCAAGCTACCAGCTTGGCGCCCTGGCCCCTAAGTAGTGTCCCATTTGTTTGCATGCGGAATGTGACTTTATTTGCCATTTTGTTGGGTGTGATTTAAGGAAGTCAATCAGTGCCATTAAATCGTTGCCATACATCGACTACAAAAGCAGGGCTCCCTCCCACTTTCAAGCACACGAAACAGATTTAGCTTCCAAAGACGAAATATAAACAGAGCCCTAAGCCTATTTCCATAGCTCACAAGTTGAGCTAGTGATTCAAAGAAATGTTCGAAGCTGGAAGGTTTGTATCACTCGTGTACCGATACCAATCAGCGTAACACAGAGTACGCGTTCATGACAAATATACATTCGTTCAGCTCAAGGTGTGTTCGGAAATTTCTGTACCTCGTTTTGTCCTTACATGGATTGCAGACAAACAACCTAACAACGGGAATGTCTATCGGTCGAAAAGAATACTCTCCATCAGTCACCACCATCGTCGGCTGTGACAGTAAGCCGATTAAGCTGCCTCTGGAATGCTGTAGCAAGTAGTTCTTGTAGCAGTGTCTTACCGATCGTAAACTACAATCAACCATAAACCTCAGCTCACTGTCTTGGTCCAAACAACTGTAGCGGTAGCTTGCAGAAGCTGGATTAAAAAAGGGACAATGAAACGACAAAGCATATGCTTGGATCAAAAAAGGGTTGTTCGGTCGAAAAACGAGATCACCCGATTTGTGACCACAGAGAGATCTCCTAATCCATCACTTCGATTTTCGGAAAGAGCTATTAACGAATTATGGATTGTGCCATGTTCATTACTTCCTATGCTTCCGTCCACCAAAAAAAAAAACCCCCCCAAGCTAACCTCAAATCCTACTTGCACACGAAGACGATCCAAGTCACAAAAAACCATTCATATGAGTATATCATTAGATACTTCAGTTTTTAACCTCCCTTAGTCTTGTGCACCAGCAAGAAAATTGAAAAGTGGACCAGACTGGTACACTCTCCGGGAATAATCATACCGGAACTGGGAAAGAAAGCGCTACTAAAATTAGTACTTAAGTCTTCTGCCTCTCTCGAAATCCTCGAAAACCTTGCGTCCAGACACACATCCGCTGCTGGACACACACAACCTGGCGCGGCGAAGGTACTTGTCAGTGAGCATTAATTACCGATCGGTTCGGTTCGGATCGAGGCTAGGTAAAAGTGATGCTGAAAATGCATCCTATTTCACGGACAAGAAGCACACACACACACAAAAAACACGTCTAGCCAGTGGTGCTACTGCCGCTCATCAGCATAAAATATGTAAACGTGTACCACCTTCTTTTTGCTTTCTTCCGGCCACCGAATGTGGGTTGGCCGCCATCGAAGTGGGTCAGCATGTCTTTTTCCAAACTGGAACCCACCGGGAACGTTCGAAGTGTGCTTTTTTTTACATTCGATTTGATGTCACGTGTGCGATGTGCGGACCTGCTTCCAACGTAGTCGAGAAAGAAAGCAACTTCGCGTCCAAACTAAACGTTTTGAGGTGATCCAACCATCTGACCATCCTTTGTTTGCTGGTTCTTGTTTTACCGAACGCCCTTCGGGGTAATATTATTCATTTAATCGATAACAAATCACGCTTCGTCTGACCTTTTCACATGGAGCTGGTAAACTTGGCGCACTTGGTTGACATTTGCACACAAAGTATAACCCTTACACATCCTTTCGTGGTGTTGTCTCTCTCCCCTGAGGAGTTTTTTTACAGTTAGTACTATCAGAACTTTTCTAGGGTTTCCTCTGCATCGGCTTTTTCTTTTGTACAACCCTTTACGGAGCTTAGCGAATAGCGTTTCCGATGCCAGGTTTGGTCGATCCGGAATGACGGAAAAATAAATGCTTACAGCTTAGTTTGTGCTTGCACTTGAAAAATGAAAGCCCCGAACCACCGCCGATGGGAATGTGGAACTCGTCACGTGTTCGAGCCGGTGTTTGGCCATGAAACAAAAAGATTCCTGTGTCACCATCCGACGTCTTCGTCGGCGGTGTCGAAAGCACATGCCCCACGCCTGAAAGTGCATGCGGTAAAAACAGACGAGTCATTTTAGTGGCCGTAAAGGAAACCGGGAAAAGCAAAACCCGCGCGACCGACATCCTTAACCTCAAACTGTAAACCCCTTTTAAGTGTTTTGCCACTTAGCGTGGACAGAAAACGCACCGTGAACTCCATGTGCACCAATTGTGACAATGTGTGGAAAGATGATATCCGATATTCCACTTAAGATCACAGGAAAAGTTAAAATTTAAACCGGATTACTTTGTACTACAAGGGAACAGCGAGAAGGGATACTGAGGACTTTGACAAACCACAGCGTCATTACGATTTCCCCGATATTCCAAAACAAACTGCACAAGTGACAGAAGTAAATTAATATTATGTCAGGCGCAGGTCTAGCAACGGAAGCTATCATTATTCTAATGGAGCACACCAACGGTATAGCCTTTGTAGAGGATTTCTCCTTGGGCAGAGTAAGGCTCTATAGAAGACAACCCCTTAACACCTTTTCCTCGTGTAATGCGACATGTTGCTGACAACAACACCCGTTCTTCCTGATCAGGAAAGGTTAATCGACTTATAAAAACATACTACAAACTTCCCACAAAAAAAGACGTCTTCGCCATTAATACACGAGACCGTACGCATTTAGTTCATGTTCTTAGCCTCTCCAGGCTTCTCCGGGTTTTAGGTTTTAGCTTCAATCAACCCTTTTTTCCAAAAGGGGAACGTCCACGTTAGGGTGCATTTTAATTAGAATGTTAAATTCGATATTAGCATTCGTTACATCCCAGGGATTACAACCGTCAGCAAGGGGGAGAACTACGTCATTTCTTGTGTGCTCTCAGGCTAGGTGTATTAGGGTGCAGTATTTGCATGTGGGAAAAATTGCTACCTTTTCTATCCCCATTTTTTCATTTTCCCGCTTCTTGCCGGCCGAAGGGATTTTCCTTCGCATCCGGCAGCACACAAAGTATCATCCATCTTCTTCATGGAACCGTTTTGCTGTGGCGATGAAGCCAGCAAGAGAGCCATAACCTGGTGTGCATTTTTTACGTGTTGTTATATTGCAAATAAAACAATATGCTAATTTGATACGACGTGCACATCGAAAGGGACGAACCCTCTTTTTTGTTGTGTAGGGAAAATCCCTTCTGGCCCACTTGACAGGTTGACCCCTAGCCGCGCTAGGGTGGGATGGATGACACAATGTGCTGCAGTTTCTAACCCTGCCGCTGATGAATGCAGAACAAATGCGTAATTTAAATTTATGTTCCCTATATGCATGTGTGTGTTATGATAGCTGGGTCGTCGATAGCGCGACGCTTCCAGTTGAATTGGCGTGACTGCTACTAAGGGTTGGTTGTGAAGCGTGCAGATTCATTGCACCAATTTATTGCAGGAATATTTGCAATTTGTGTTGATAAGTTTGAATCGTGCGTATTGTTTTGCTAAATTAATTGATAACATTGAGCTGTATCTGTACTGCTGCAGGCGTTTCTAGCCTTGATCTAATTGTCTTCAATTTTGTAGATGGTGCGACGAAATCTTCTTCAAACATGTTTCTTTTTGAATTTTATTAAAAAAACCAGCCATCAGATGATTTTTTTATAATTATGGCTTTGTATTCGAATCTCGCACACACTAAAGGAATAGTTATTCATGACAGAGTTTTTATTGAACTAAAATAGGTAAGAAACCCCATACTTTCCACTGCAGTAAACCCTTTCAACCTTTAGGCAACCGTAAAAGTCATACCCAGTTCCCGTTGCATATTATTTTTGCGTTTTAATGCGGCGTCTCGATCGGCGAGGATGATGATGATGATCACCTTCACTTTGTTTTATTATGAGCCGACCCAAAACGAATGTTTGAAAATAAAAACTCTCCTGATGCAGCACGAAACTTCTTCTTTAGGTACGTTAATATTCGTTGCCTTTTGCCCATCGTACGAGCATCACGGCACTGCATGCAGCCGTTTTCGGCGTACAATCGTTTAACTACCGGCTACATTTAATGAGTAACTATACTGGACGGTTTTTTTGTTGTCTGTTTAACTCCTTCACGGTTCACTAAACCACGCTATTGACCTGTGCGCCGCCGCACAATTGCAAGAGAAATCCCTGCTGTAACAAGCTTCCATATTACCCATTTTGTAGCCGACCAACCGGCATATATGCATGCTGCACGATGAGGAGGACCACCACGCTACGTTTTACAGCCCGTACAGACATTCGCGGAGAGTTTTTACTAGCGCCAGTCCCTCTCTCGGTCGGGTATTAATGAGCTGCGTAACTCTAATAATAAAATAACGTTAGAAGTGAAGCGATGTTGTGTTGTCTAGCGAGTGTTTGTGTGTGTGTGGAGATGATAAACAACTAAAAAAAAAATCAACAAGCTTCCCACCGATTGTACACCCTTCCAATGGTGTGTGCACACGCAACAACCATACCACCTTCCGTCGGTAACGTTATTGTTTCTTACAAAACGTTAGCATATAAACACGTCTCAAGATGCAAAACTGGGCGCCAAGTAAACGGGGGGAGAAGAAGCCAACAAATAAAACATCTTCGTGACGTTCTCCCTCCCAGCACACACACACACTTTCACCGTTAGACACCGTTGCCGAAAAGTGCATCCCTCCGACCGGCCATATCAGCTCCGCCATTTAATCGTGCCCTTTTTTTTTTTGGTTATTTATTTTCGGTTACGATAATTTGTACAACCGGGAAAGGCCATATCGTTAGTGTTGTGGCAAGCGTAACAAAGACATCAGTGCTTTTCCCTATTTTTCCCGCCAAGTACAATGAACCTCACCAGCCGATTTTTTTTTTTTTTTTTTTTTTTTTGGGGAAAGGAATAAAAGGGTTGGGGAAAGAGTGATGTAAAATGTTTGCAAAGTGCATAATTTCGAGTTTTATTTTTTTAAATTGTTGGTAACCGCCGGTTCAATGTCACGGTAACATGCGATCGCGAAGAAAGTTTTCGTTTATTTACCTTCTTTTTTTTATTCGCCCAAACATTCATGAGCTTTCGTGCCGGTTTTAATTATTCAATAACCAGCTTTAATAATAACGATTTTTATTACTAACGATTGCCAGCAAATGCACACGATCGTGTTACGTCTTTATCTTCCAGTGTCTCTCATCAGCTTGGAGAGCCATTTTCAACAAAATGAAACAAACGGAAAAAGCGAAAAAAAAAAAACGTTCCATCCCCATATCGTATGTTCGTTAAACGACTCATTATATTTTATTGCCATTTAATGCCCGTTTAGTGTGCCACCTGTAAGCGAACGGTCCGCAGCAGGGAAGCAGCGTATTTAAATTGAATTCTTCTTTTTGCTGCTCCTCTTGCCCTCAAACAAATTCAAAACTTCTACCAACTAAATTATGACCTCCCTCATATTCATCCCTAGAGACACAATACCCCCACTCCCCCCTTCCCAAAATCCATCGGTTTCCTGATTTATGATGATGATGATGGGGAACGTGTTGAAAAACGGATCACTTCCAATTTTAGGCCGAAGCGTTTGAAGCGTTCCGGCCTCCCATTTTTTGTTGTTGTTGTTGCTGTTCGTGTTCCCCCGAGTGCCGATTGAATTCCATCCGCACAACCCGCACTTGCCCTAATGGCCTGGTTTAGGTTTTTCTCTGGATTGAAATATAAAATATTCTATTGCCACTTCTCGAAAACAGACAACAAAATAAAAAAAGGAAACCAAACTAAACCGGAACCATTGAGTATACTGCTCAACCGCTTTGAATTCTAGCCGTCATAATAAGGCCACGACGAATGAATGTTTGCAAAAATGAGAGAAAAATCGAGTGGAAAAATCACACCGAAAATATATGTGTCAAATAAAAAAGAAAAACCTTTCCACCACAAACAGTTTGGTCGATAACGATGGGAAGGGGGGGGGGGGTCGGAATGTGCAGCAGCCACAAAGGCATACAAATTGTGTGCATGCCGGTTTCGTTTCGGGCTCGAAACAACATCCGAACGACCGAATTTTCTGTGTGTCCAAAAATAGTTCATAGACCACCCCAGCAACACCCCATTTTCCATCGCACCAGGGATGCAGCAGCAGCACCGGCGGAACACGAAAGGTGATCATACTGTCTGGTAACCTTTGCCGAATTAAAGCTTACAGACACATTCTCACCGCTCTGTTTCTCTTTTTCTGGCAGACCACCCGGGATTGGAGCTGGGAAAAGACACAAATCCAGCTTCCGATCGATCGTACCAAAGAGGTTGGGAAATGAGATGCATGGGACAGAGCTCTGACACAGTTGGCATTCGATCAACTATTTGCTCATTGAGCCGTTTTTCTTAGCCATTCCGGTTGCTTTCTTTTTTTTTTTGTGCGATATACTGATCTACGTCATAATTTGTTTCTTTAGTGGTTCTGTTACAAAAAATTGATTTAAATTTGGAAAAAAATATTCTTTTCTATTTAATCTCAGCCTGATAGACATTAAATTTCATTAGGATTGCATACATTAAGGCGCTCGCTTCCTTTACTTTTGTTATTGAAAGGTTTTTTAATTAAAAGCTGAATTAAAATTTTCAACAATAAAATAGCATCACGATTGCATACATTTAGGCTTCCTTGTAGCTATTTAATGATTACCTACCCCAACACAAAGCAAATGTCTATCTAATTAATAACCTAATTATCTGTTCCCAGCTGTTTCATCAAATGCGGCTGGACAAATGCTTACCATGTCAACGCTACAGTCAAACAACAACCATCCGCCCCATAAAACACATTTCCATACAATTCCGAAAGCTAACAGAAAACGCATCAGATCAGACGGTGCGCACCGAACGTTACCGGTTCGTAGTAGTGCGTCAAAACATAAATTTACCCACTCTTTTTGAGCTCCTTTCTTTTTTTTCTCATCCAACTACAAAACAATGCCCACCACACCACCGAAGATCGTGCGACCGTGAAAATCCCGCCATGCTTTTCACCCTAAACAACGATCTCCTCCCTTCTTGTGGATCCATTGTGGATTCCTATTGGAACGTAAAGATAGGGGGGATTTGAGGTGTCGCGTGAGAAGGTAAGAGCTGTTTATTGGGTGTATTTATTACTTTTCGCTTCTCGCGACGCCACTAGCCAATAAACACTTTGTTGGGTTGACCCTCTACTGCAGGCATCCACAAGCATCTCTTATGGAAGATAATAAATACCCATACGACATCTGCGTGAAGCGTTGAATCGCGTCCCAAGTACACATATGATTATGCGCAAATTAGACAAGACAGGCGCATGCTTGAGAAGCGAAGCGTACGTCACCTGTCGGATGTAGTTGGTGCGCGGTTCTATTGTTCTTTCATGCAGATTTGCTTGCCTAGTTCTTCTCCCGGTAAGGTTTCATCTGCTGGAAGCAAATCGACAAACAGACAGCGCAGCACCGGTGGTTTCCGATTAAATTAAAACACGCTTTTACCACGACGCACCGCCGCCGCCATGTGAAAATGGCCATTTTGCGGCTCAAGTGTAAAGATAATTATTGACGCACCGCAGTACTGTAAAATTAACCGATTTACTCGCCAAGGCACGTTGCCGATAAATGTCAACCGAAGGGGTCTCGAAGACAACAACAAAAATGCTCAATCAAACATGCACCCAGCCACAGTCAACAAACAGGCATGTTGCATACAGAAACTTGTCGAGGAGCTTCTCCTAATGGGCAGTTTTGTTAGTTGCTTCATATCTTGTTTCTACCTTACCGGGTTAAGGCTAGGCAAACCCCTACCCGCTTAAGACCTCTCGAAAGGCAACTTCAGGCAAAGAGAAATTGACTGGAATAGACGATGTGTGCCTTAAGAATCGATTCCGAATCGAAACGCAGCGCGAGGTAAACAAACTGACGGCGCATTATTTATTTACATCTGCCCCTCCCACTTCGCCACGCATTGGGCGAATGGATACATTAACGGGCGAGTATGACCATGCATTAAAATGATGATGCTCCGACGCCGGGCCAATGTCGACAGGTGATTTACATCGCATAAAAGCCTTCCTCCCCGTTTTTAGGGTTATTTTCAGCTTCTTCATTCACGGCCTCACTCGCTTCTTTCACTCTCACCACCGGCGATGATCGATCGAGGCGATCCATCCCCATGAAACAATATCGCCCATCAGAAAGAACACCGTCAACAGCGCGCGTACAGGTGTCGCATACAAAACTGCCGCTATGATCTAACCTTATTTACATAAACACCACTCCTCTGCTCGCTTCTGCTAGCCCTTCAGGTCTCCTCTTTCGAAGGGTGCAATATGCGTGGATTGCATACGCGACACACTGGGTGTGTGTGTGTGCATGATGTGGGGACTGATTGTTGTTTCCATAATTAAATAATAGAGAAATAGCGAACAACAAAACAAAACCAAAGCCCCACCCTGCTGTGATCGTAATGCAGCGCACACATGGCTTCACGAGGGACAATCTGGCAGAAAAAAAAGACCAACACGCAACACACAAATCCCCGTTACATCGCTCTAGCGGTATAATGTTGCTCCAAATTGTGTTAAATCGAGGAAAGAAAGGTGGTGCAGCGAAAAAAAAAAAGCCCACCAAACACCACCCAAATCGTGCCGCAAAGCTGCTGTTTTTAGTGACAAAACTAGGCGCATTAGAATAACGGATTTATTTGCGCCAAAATGTCAACGATCGCGCCACCTTTTTTTTTCATGACAATTTTTGTTTTCTTTCCCGATCCCGGTTCTCTTTTCACGATCACCCGCTGTCATGTGATTTTTTTTTTTGTTTGGTTGCAAATTTACTGCACTTCGAAATGGATTGCTTTTGAATATTGCATGCGTCGCGTGTTTCAATGTCACCCGACGAGCCACACAATGGGAGGCACAATGGTGAGCAATGTCACATCAAGCATTACGGTTGGGGCGGTTTTGTGTTGGGTGTCCGCGCGTGTCTGTATGTTTAGAGATTTAGATTACCATGCTGAGAGGATGGTTGGGCGAAAACCACACCACACTCACCTGGCACCTCAATCAGGCTAACGGCTTGGCTGTGCTGTGTGAGCTGTGCAAATTAGTCGGGAACCTTCTCTTCGGGGATTTAGCACAGGAGAGTTTTTCGAGGTTAGCATTTCGTTAGCTTTGCGCGGTTAAATCCGAGAGTTTCGGATTTTATTGTGTGTGTGGTTGTGCAACCTTTTATTGTATTTCTATTGCATAAGATTGATGTGGATATGTTAGAATGCAACAAAGAGACATCATTTTTTGGCGTATAAAACTATCCAACAGACAATTTTGCTGTACAACGAATAATAACGCAGCTTATGGAGGTGAATTCCACACATTTTTGCAACCAACGTAAAGCTCTCCCAATTACGTCGACTGAGATTTTCGGTTTCAGGCTGTCATCTAGCACCAATTATCTTCCCCAACTGCCAAGGTGACATGTTCAGTTTTAGACAACAAACAAAACACCACCCTCCATAACAAACGAAGAGAGCGGGCGGATATGAACCACGAAAAGCCCACACGATTGTCCTTTTGTTTTGCCAATGCGAATACGAAGTAGAAAAAAAACCACACGGCCTCACCCCATTCATTATGCCAAACTACGCTTTGCACAGACAAAAAAGCAAATAACAATTACGCACCGTTTAGGTACGTATTGCAGTGCGGCGGAATGCAATTAGGGGTAGAGGTAGGACAGGACGGCAAGGTAGAAAAGCGTGAAACATTCCAACGAGAGGTTTGAAGAGTGGTTTTGTCAATTTTTAACAATATAAACTTAAACAAACGCGCCTTTTCTATGTTTTACATTTGCATTTGACATGTTTTGAAGGTTGGAGGAGGGCAACGCGCAAACAAAGTGCTTTTATTTGTTCCTAGTGATCGTATTGTGTACATTAGTGGCAGTTTTTCAAAAAAAAGGCTGATAGAAATTTCGTATTTGTCCATTATATAGGACTCCATGATACCTTAGGTCAGGTGTTTTGTATGTAGTTTGAGGTTTGACAGACTAAGCGCAGTTGACTCTGCATACAAAGTGACAGTTTAAATTATTTTAAATAAACGTGAATGAAGTTTGAGTTATGTTCTTAACATTCTACTTCTTTCTGGCTAAGCGGCCTGTTAGATCACGCCCGCCAGTCCTGCCGTATGAAGATCGAAGTCGTTGATACATTTAACGCAGGGCGACCCAAGCCAGTCGACTCAAGTAAGCCATTAAGATGGCTATGAATTACTACAGATATTAAGCCAAGGAAAAGAAGACTATATAATATAAGATTACCTGATATTAGTTTGATAACTGTTGGATAACGGATTCAATTTGTAGCTAAAGTTTACTTAAGGCGGCATAGATTTCAATTATTATTTCTTCCATCTCAACAAACCCACAATTATCCAATACGAAACGGTAAAATAAACCATACGAACATCGCCAACCCAAAATAGCATTCCACCATTCAAAGCTGTTCCACCTGAACGATCTGTACATATGACCCAGTGATCTAGCCGGGTTGTTTTAATAGATCAACACCACCCGGCTAGAGCACGCTTCTCCGTTCCTTCATAACCTGCATCTCTTAATCCACGGTGCATCAGTATTCTTTACGCCATTACCCATCTGAAGAAGCTCCAAAATCACTGAAACACACCGAATTACATTCCGATGCGCTACTTGTTTTCGCGCGGATTGACCACCATCTTGTCCGAGGGAGGAGGGCAGCAGTTCGGCGCGCATTGCTCCGTTTCGCAATAGAGTACACGCCTCCATCATCATCATCATCATCTTCTTCATGATCATCCATTTCCATCACGATTAACCGTAATAATCTGATAATTGCGCAGAATATCTGGCACTCTCTACAACCGATCGCGTGAAGTTGGCAAGATACGCCACACAAAACCCGAAAGAAAGAAAATTCATCCAAAAAAACAGCTCGTGCGAGCGGTTCAAACGAAAACACCCCCCACTGCAAGTGAAAATTAAATCATATTTCCACTTCTTGCTATGAAAATTTAGATCCCTTGCCCTTATCCAGTTTTCCGACTAGAAACCCAGCTCGACTTAACCCGGAAACGGTGCAAGCAGCAAATTGGGTCACTCTACTTTACGGATTGGTAAAACACACACGCACACAGCATGCAGCTGGGCGGTGTTTTTGGTTTAGATTTAGTAACATAGAATTTATACCACACCACTATTCCACAACGTCAGCATCTTAACTTACCTCTCACAATTGTTTTTTTCTTTGCACGAGGTCTCTTGCGGCGCTCACTGAGCGCTACTGCACTGTTATGGCTATGGGCAAACCCGAATCAGACAGTCTGGACTGGAACCTAAACAAAGAAATCGAGAAAAGGAAAGGACGAAAATGAAAACATCAGCATGGGCAAAGGGCTACGCTCCAGTTCCGACGACGAACTACTGCTGCTCTGGGGCCATCTTCGTAGCTTGAGACGAAAATCTAAACACTCCAAAGAAAAAAAACAGTCCTTCCATTTCCAAGTCAAGCAGATAAGATCTTTCTTCTGACTGCTCGGAAGTGGTGCGTGTGTGTGTATTTTTCGCTTCGACTATCACCTGGACACACGTTACGTTACCCGTAACAAGCAACGAATAAGAAATTGGGCATCAAAAACAGACTGGGCAGGTGTGTTGCCTCGTCCACAAGCAGGATTGAGGGCTTTTGCGGTTCGCCCCGTTGCCTGAAGCTTGTGGTAAAGCTGCAACAACAATTTCTGGACCCGCTGGTGCACGAAGCAAACGATGTGCACGTGCCACGCATTTAAACATAATGTTCAAACATATGAGCACAAACAGACAGTGCTGCTGCTGGCTCCTTCGCTCGCTCCGTTGCCACGTTGGACCTTGCGGTAAAATGAGCCACGCTAGTTTATGTCACCAGCTGCTGCGCCTCCGATGCATACACAAAATGCACAAAAGTTGGCAACCAAAAACGAAAAGGTGAAGTTAACGACGAGCCGGAAAAGCGATAAGGAAGATGCGACATTCGGATTGCGCAAAACAAAACAAAAAATCTTCTCGATGCTTTTTTTTTTGCTCTGGTTCTTACTGTCCCATTCTGCTCACGCACCGAAGAGACGTAAGTAATGAAGAAACGAAAAAATCGTAACGCCAGCAGCAGCAACAGCAGTCCCTCAACTCTACTACGAGGACATTAGGGACAAGATGAATGATTATCTGATCGTGCGGTGCATTCGGGTACGGAATGATGCACCATTTCTTTCTCGCATCTACTCCCGGACGGTGTCGTATCGTAAATAAATAAATGTGCACACCACCGTGTTGTAACACGATACGTTTGTCGCGTGCGTACACTTAAGCCCGCGTGCATCAATCCCGAACATCCCGAAATGTGCAACCATTTTCAAACAGCCCTGCACCACAGTTCCGGAAGCAGAAGGGAGCGACCGCGACAGACAGGATGAATCTTTTTTTCCCCCTTGTGAAGATGTTTGTCATGATTATTATTATTATTATTGTCGGGGTGCCAGTATGCAATGTGCCTGGCACACGAAGCTGATCAATCATTCCCTGATGCGTTGGTTGGTTCTACAGAGGATGGGAGAGTATTGAATTACCACATGATGGTGAAATTTTATTCGAAGATTTATATTGTCTTGTTTACACCAATGTAAACAGTGATTTTTCACAAAAGGAAAAACAGTTGGAAAAGCTAGTCACGAATTTTCACCCACCTAAACTCTTGAGCACTGTTTTTCGCGCGTTCTACTGTCCCGACCGGAAGGTTGAACGATTCAAAACATGCTTTAAAAGCATACTCTAAATGCAAATGCCGGATTATAGTTTGCTCGAGCTACATCGAATAAAGCAAAAGTATCAACCTAAACGATTTTGCCTCATTAACATTTCATCACGATGCGAATATGGCCGAAGCCATTAAGGCTTGTGAGTGTGTACAGCACAATAAAAGCAAATCTCATTTTAACCGTCTGTCACAAATGATTAAGCAGTGAGATACACCGGTAAAAACGCGGACTTGCGCAAAAATCCATTCCACATTTTATGTGAGCTATAAAATTATGAATATAATCGTTAAAAGATTATTCTTCTTACGATGGGATGAAGAAGCTTTTTACCACAACACAAAGGCATAAGAGTCTGGCGGCATAGCTTCTTGGCACCCATAAAGTTCTTCCTACTCAGAACGTTCTCCAAGATGCGGTTGTGGATTGTGAAACGTACACAGAATTAAATATTAAGCTCACACGCAGCAGCAGCAGCAGCAGCAGCAGAACGCAGAATTAGAACGTTCCGATGGATGATCGCCATATACCTTCCCGGTGGTACACATTTTACGACCCTCGGTGAACGTTCTGCAAATGTCAAACACGAAATAAAACCGTGCCAATTTTGAATCCGCACACTGTTCCGCGCGCATCCCCCAGCTCGAGGTGGATGAATATGAAATATTGATTGACTCATTAAAATCCCATTTCCAACATACACTGCCCGAATGAACCGCACAATTCATCCGTGCTTTGGCTGTCATATTCCACTTAATGATGTCAATCTTGAGCAGCTAGAAACCACAGCGTGGTTTGCGATCTCTATCCCATTCCCATTCTACCACAGGCTCTACACAATGCGAATCACACCTTTTCCTACAAATAGCCCACTTTGGTCCCCGACGTCCGCTATGGCACTTGAAGCGGAAAGCAAAGATAATCCCCCACACCCACGAAAGGTGTCTCTCTAGCGTATGTAAATTGGTTCGAAAATGAAAACGGAAATTAATTGCACAAACTGGAGCATGTCTAATGTGCGGAAAAACGTGCCCCGTCCCTAAGACGAGCTCCACAGTGGTCTGCTCACAGTTGAATGGGTTGTATACGCGCGTCACTTAGTCGGTGGTTGAGCGGCGAAATGAAGAAGTCACTGTAAATTGAATTACACCGGAATTGAGCGGATGATGGACGACTTGTGACCGCGTTTCGGACGGCCGCATGAAATGCTGAGAGATCGTCGCGCATCGTCGTGACAATTGTTCTAATTTTGTGCCATTTCCGTGCCTCGTGATTTTGACGCCCGATCATCGGTTAATCTCCGAACCGCGGGCGAGCACAGTGTTCCGAAAATGGTGTTCCAATTTTTGAATCGTGACAAACTTCTTGGTATCTGTGGTGTACGCAAAACACAGACCACAGGGACAAATCGGCACTTTTCTTTGGTTGGTCGGCATTACATCTTCCTACTTAAAGCTGCTTTCCGGTGGGGGTGGGGGGGGAAGGGCACGCACTCCCGTACGTTTGTAAACTCAATTAAATTAACAGCACATTAACGCAACGCCAACACACAGCGTCACGGAGGAGTTGGAAGTTATCCGTAGCGTGGCGTGCCATGAACCTTGCCAGGGGCCACGATTTTCGCTTATCGTTCAAATTATTCTATTGACTCTCGAGGTGCACTGTGGACACTAGAACTTACACTGGAAAACGAAGGGAGACAAGAGTAGCGATGTTAGGGCAGGACCACTCCACTGGCACTCTCAACTTTACAGTGCGTTGCAACGAGACAAATGGCGAGAAGTAACCTTGCCCCCGAGGGGTAAAACGGTTATCAATCTCCTCGAGTAACGAACTCTACGCTTTACACACAAGGGCACGAAACGAGCAATATCATGTGAGCTAGAAGGTTAACGCGCTGCCTATCTCTACACAACACATGAACTCTGGATAGCATGAGCTTATATTCAAACTTGCCCGGAAGATATCACTGAGGAACGTGTCTATTAAAGGTTTCTCTACACACCAAGAACCATTTCCAAAACCTCTAGAACAATACACTCTCTTCCACTGCGATCACTTCCAGTGTCAACTGTCAAATGCGTACTGACGCAGAACGTAAGTAAACACACGCTAGTCGCAAAGTCTACTAACGTCACTTCCCGTACACCACTCACACTTGGACACCAACATCCGAGGTGCGCGCCAATTACACTTTGCCATGTACTTGCGATGGATGGATGAATTTGTCCGGTGCAAAAACGCGCACACACAAACACACACACACGATACACCAACTCACCCCAGCAAAACTAGTGGGGGTGGGTGTCTTTAGAGCGGACAACACTTAGAAGTTTGTATGCTTGTGCCTTAAATACTCTCCCGAAGCTCCACACCAAGAACTACTCCAGACGACGTGGCGCGATCGTACGCCGTTACGCGACGCGTGACTTGTGTGTGGGTCTAGCGTCCGAGGGCGATTAGGTATAAATCTGCACCTCTGTACGCCTTCGATCATTTCGACTTATCTCATCGGAAACCGATCAACGGGCTGTGCTGCGTACAATGGTGCAGCTGCATGTTGCCCCGGGCGCGAGGTCTGCAAAACTGTTTTGTGCAAGAAACTTCCAACGCTAACGCTTTGACACCACTACTGCACGCTGAGATTCGATCGAATCCATCGACGGGGAGAAGGATTAGGCGTAGTGATTAGTTTATGTACATTGCCTTGATCTCGGTGTACGGTGCGTCGTGTACTCACGACTTTATATGTAAGTAATTTTATATAATTCCACGCCATCCACGGCAAAGCGGTGTGCTGTTTGTGTTCATTCAGATGTTGTCCTCGGAGTTCAAAACTCGATACAAAAGCTACTGATCTGTAATATACGCGTTTTTTTCATTCAAACATCCCACTGAGCACACATAAATCTTCTCCCCCGCCCCTGGTGAGGGCTTAACAATGTCCAAAATATTGTAATCTTTCATTGCCATTCTGTCCGTGTTGCTGAACACCGATTATGACAATAAATAGTGGGCCTCGATAAAATATGCAAACTAATTCATCGTCCCAAACGAGCGTCTGATGGCGATGAGAAATTCTTCCTCTGGTTCTGGTTTGCCTTTTGGTGCCGATGGTGCGATTTATAGAAGCTTTTAGATTCTTTCCCATCCGGAGCTTCCAGCTATCATCCATCATGCGAACGATCTGTGGTGAGGCTCAACACCTGCACGGTGCCGTCTACTTCCCAGTCTCATAGCGTCCATTTCATTCATTATTCATCATTTCTCCTCGAAAAGAATCTTCTCTCAACAAGCTTTTTCCCGTATCGGATTTCACAATAAACAGCTAACTGGACATCAAATTACCTACTCCCCAAGCTACTCGCTACACTCACTGGATATAGGAGCCCTGTGACAACCAGCAACCGCAAAACCTACTATCTTCGCATATGCTAAACGCTGGACATTAGAGATCGCTTGTCAACAAATTATATCTCACCTCGAAATGTAAAGAAACATACCCGTTACAGTACTAGGGGTGGCCACCCCTGAAGCATTAACAAGGGTAACAGGTTTCACTACAATCGCACCGTACTTTACTCTACCTTTTGCGCACTGTGATTAAATCGCGAACATTAACTACACACTCCTGGCCGCTGCAGAATCTTTAACCATGACAGGTTCTAGTGCAATAAATTACCACACTCTAAGCGTAACGTACGGATCCAGTCACGTTCGGTGTTGTGGGGGTTGGAAGGATGGCAAAAAAGAGCGCCCGTGCATTGGAGCACCTGCCAGCACACAAACACATCACTTGTCGCGCTTCTTGGGTGCATTCTGACCACCAGTTCACTTTAACGTGCCACATTCCATGCTGTCAAGCCGAATGCATACACTTTACCCAAGGCACACACACACACACACTTGCCCTACGTGCAACTTATGGATGTGTTTCACCAAAGCGGCTTTTAATCAAGCAAACTGATGCCGCGCACATACAATCACCCCAATAAGCGATGCAATTATTCACCAATCAAGCATTAGGAACCCGGACAACATGCGCACCATTCGCGACTATCGATCGGCATCAACTGGCCCCTGTACGGGTCTCGAAACAGAGGGACCTGAGCTCGCCCGAGACACTTTGTCACCAGCCCGAAAACGCTCACCACGCAGCCCTAATCAGCACTCAATGATCGATGGAGCTCGGTGATGTAACATGCCTGTAGATTGATCTTACCTGCCTCAAGAGTGATTCGTATCAGTAATTAGTTGCTGGGAGTTAATATGCCATTCGATGGAATTAAACAAGCAAACTAAAAAAAAAACACACACAAAAGCTGACAGCAACCCGTGGGCATTACCTACTTCCTACTTGTAATACAACCGGCACGGCGAATGACGCATCGCTAAAAACGGGATCAATTCTTCCCACAGCGCAAAACGATTCTTAAGCCGTGTTTGTTTCGCTCCGTGCCGGGACAGGTAGCCGTCATGGCACCACCGTCGCACAAATGCTTAATCCAGACCTCTTTACATATCTGCGAGAGAGACCGTCAAGAACCCTTACCATCTAAATGCGGCGGAGACACCGTGTCTGGCTCGACACAAGCCTTACTGCGCAAAACTGTCAAACCCGTGGCCTAACGAGGGAGCAGCAGCAGCAGCAGCAGGTTTTAGATGACGCTGAAAGACAAAAGATCAACCTGTCGTCTAATAAAAGCGGGAACCCAGCCGAGCTAGAGATCTTGACGGCAAACACAACAGCCCAGGTCTCGGAAAGGTACCTTCATTTGCAATCTTGCGGAAGGTTCTAATGGTTGAACTCGCCGATTTGAGGAGTGTAACAGCGAGCCGTTGGTATGAATAATTTATTGCGGAGGTTACCAAAACACCCGCAAAGGTCCGGTTTGGCCGGTTTTGGATCCCAAGAGAACACGACCGCATCGTATTCTCCAGCTATTAACGCGACTGCGAAAATATAGCCTGAGAAGCGGCGTCCAAGTATCTCCGACCCGAAAAATATATTCAAAACAGCAACACCCCATCATAAGCCTGATCTAACGCTTCAATAAAACCTGCTGGATGGGACAGCCGAAAAAAATCATATTACAAACACCCATGGTGGAAGAACGGCAAGAGAAAAAAAAAACAAATCCAACACGGCACAATAGTACGCCGCAGAGCTTTATGATGGATTAATTGGTGCCTCAAAGTTCGCCAAACAACACCTTCACGAGGCACCTTGCCGAGCGGAAGAATCGGTGACGGTTTGTAGTGCAACTTCCTCCATTGCTTAAAGACTTGCCGCCCTGTCGGTTGTGCCTGGTGCTAATGCTGAGCCAATATTGTTCCGCCAAAAGCTGACTCCTGCAACGATCGCATTAGATACAGTTGCTTGTTGGCCCCACTCCAAGTTCTGTTGTACTTGATTGATTGATGTGACCCGCGTCAGTTTGATTATTTAACGTTTGTTTTTCACCTCTCTTCTGCCATACATATATTTTTTCCACGATGTTTTGTATGTTTTGATTTTCATGAGAATGAGCGCGCTCTTTTCTGTGGCATTGCTTTCGTTTTCGACGTTTATTTCGACGACATTAATTCCTGCTGAGGTGCTCCTCCACTTGCTCCCCACAGTAAAAAAAAAACCAAACCGAAGGGATGCTGTCAAAAACTTGACGTTTACTGTGTGACTTTGCTGCCACGAAGCACCCCAACAACAATGGTAGACCCAGAAGGTCTCAAGCATTTTATTGAACATATAGTTGGGCATGAAGAAATATATGTTTTTCTTTCCATTTTGTTTTGCTAGCCTCCGCATCACCTGCTTAGCCGTTTTGACCCGTTCGACAGCAGCTGATTTCAATCAGCAATTAACCTTCGATACGGGTGACGGGGATGTTATGTTGGTTGTACGGGCCACTTTAAATCTCTCTAGGGATGTGCATTGTGCACGAGCTGGAGTTTCGACACCATTTCCAATGGCAGGGGAGCAACATACCATCCTCCGTTAAAGGGTATATCATTACAGAGGGCCTACCTTTTTTTTTTTTCGTTGCAAGGTGTTTACGATTGCAGCTCGTATCGTCCTTTTTGCTGTTGCTTCGAGAAAGAAGTCCACACACATCGCGATGGCGACGACATGTCTGGCGAAGGTCCACGAGGTCTTCAAGAATGGAATGTTCGCTAAGGTGCCAACGTGACCCTCATATCCGACTGGGCATTAATGACCGGCAGCATTACCCAACACCTTGCGCGCGTGCTCAACCGTGCGGTCGGTGTAAACCCCTCGGCCCCGGTCACTATAGCTGACCTTCGCCGACCGAGATATTCGGAATGTCGGATCCCAAACCCCATTGGGGAGTTTCGATGTCCAACCAACAAAAAAAGACCCAAAAAACCACGACACAACTATTCATTAAACTCTTTTGTCCTATCCAACCTTCCTGTTGGATGCGTAGATATTGTGGTGTCGAGTAAGGTCAGTTCCTTGGGCACTATTATACACTTGGTGAAGGGATTCTCATCAACGCATTGAATGATTGTGCTGTAGATCCCAATATTTTTTTGCAAGTGCTCTTCTACATCCATCATGCACGCTACTTCCTCCAGAGGCAGAAAATAACACCTTAAATATTCCATTGGATTAGTTTAGAGCGTGTTCTTACGCGCAATAAAGACCGACAACAATTGGCGTAGGTCACAATATCGTTTTGCATCTAATCAAGCCACCCTCAGCGACAGGAAGCTGTATTTAACCGACAATTAACATTCGCCAACGTACACTGTCATCCCAAGATTCCTGCAGCGGGCACGCTGCACATATGAATCTTTGCATTCTTAATGGACAGCTCAGGTGCAGGCGTTTCGAGAGGAGAGGCTAATTGTTTACATCGAATGCACCGGGGCGCACGATTGTTTATGATTCAACATCAATCAGCACGACCGAAGGCTTAACAAACCATCCTTCAAACGATGAATTCCAGCGCTCAAGGACTTGGCTTTGCTGTCCTTACCTTGAATAATATTGCCCCCACATGTATACCCGCATAAAATAGGCGACTTAAGTTGACGGACGTTTTTGTAGTTTGAATTTAAGATTTATCTTCGCTTGGATCCACAAAATCTAAACCCTAGACGGGTCGTTTTGTACATCGCTCACCTAAACCATCGTTTGAAAAGGAACCAGTCTCAAGCTATCGATGAACCGGTCTTTCTACATTCAAAATCTACAGGCAGTGCTAGAGTGTGGCAGGCTGGCAAAAAAAAAGCTTCGTCGTCAAACCTCCTCAACCAGAAGACGTAGTTAAAAAAAACTCACTCCCAACAACTGGACGTACTCAGGCGACCCAAGAATTGGGTGATTTAGAGCGCTCCACTTTCTATATCGCGATGACGATGGTGACAGCGAACAACTATGAAACCCTATAACCGGCGCGGTATCTTTCCGCTCAACCTGATACATTTCCTATAATTAAGATAAATTGTTCAACCTCAGGCATCAGGATTAGCATTATCATGCGCAGCAGCGGTGATGCTCGGATGCCTCCAACATCACGCGCGATACAATGTCGCACAGCGCAAATCGAACCGCTTCGCCCGGATCGCAACATGTCAAACGTATCAAACCGCCGAGATGAGATGTCGACCCGATTCATGTTCCCGCGATAAATATTTATGAGCGGCCAAGAAATAACAAAAATCTGTTTTCTACTCGCGTACAGGCTTACCATAGCCTGATTGGATTGAACGACGCGACTCGAAATAAAGTCATTCAGAGCGATTGATTACGCCGGGACACGCGCGCGCCGATAGATAGAGGAGTGGCCCCGAGAAATTTCTTCGATGGATGCGGATCGAATGGAATGATGTAGAAAACTCGTCAGCAACAACACTCAAAACCCTCGCTACACTGCTTGTCACAAACTCGCCAAACTCGCGATGCTCGTCGAGAACACACTGGTCATGATCGTACCCCGATCATCTCGTTCAGCAACCGGCTATGGCGGGCGGCGGTGATTACAGCCCGCTATGGTGAGCCCCGGAACGAGCACCGAGATGAATGGTGGACAATTTTTCTTCACCGGCAGCCGTTGTCCATCATTAGATTTCTGTGACACACTTCCTTCTACCTGTCCCCCCGTTTTTGCGGTGCTACATTCGCATAAAAGTGGGTGCGGATATGTTGTTACCATCCGCCTTTCCGTGTGCCCGTGTGGATGGCGTACAACGATCGCATTTTTTTTCGAGGTTGCTTTGGTCTTGTTTTTGCGCACTCAACAGAAACCGAACGCGCTCGAACGCATCGATCAACGCTCACTTCTGTGTGCGTTGATCTGCCACTTCCGGTCCCGGTACTATGGGTCCGGTTTCGTGCAGCGCAACCAGACAGAGAGACGTCAACGTTGGTGCTGGCTGTGATGTGACGTGATCACATTGATTCTGAACGCTGCAGTGAGGATCGTTGCGAACCGTCATCCATCTCTGTGTTTCGGAAGAGCTTATGTTTTGCTCATTTAGTTCCTCTATCGCATCTTGTAGCATTGTTGTTTATACATTCGATTGCTTTTTGTTTTGCTGTCTTTCTCGTGCGATGCTCGTTAAATCCAACATCGCTTTAGCATGCCCCCAAACCAAGGACAGCACGTCGTTGATCGTGAAAACAGCACACACACACACATAACCCGTATCCCTTCTAGCAAACGTACAATAGGGCAAGGTTTCGGAAAGTACACACAAGCGGTACCCCGTGGAGTCAGTTAATAGCCTTCGCTTATCAAAATTGACATAACATAAATTATTTACCTTGTCCGGCTGTTCCGTAGAACGTGAGTTCACACGCAAAAATCAATCCAATTGCCCGTCTCATTGAGCGTAAGGTCAAGTCACATTAATTGGAGCATAATTTTGCCAGCAAACAATCAACCATCGATCGAATCCAGTCAAATACTGACAACTAGACAACATGAAAATGGACATCCGTGCGCGCACAAAATCAGAAACGATGCTTTAGCAATATTTATTGTATGTTGATCTTCACCGGTTCCAAAAATACCAAAAAAATTCGCATTCCCCATTCTGCAGAACCAAAAAAACTTCGTTTCGTTTGCATCAGACACGGTGAAGATACCCTTCAAACATTTGGAACACATCATGTTTGACGGTGTTAAATAAATTAAAGCTAAACACACATGTGCGTTTCTTACACACATGTAGGCGCTTGGTTCCCTCCCGAATCGGAACACAGCAGGGAAAGAATTTCTGTTTCGTTTTCTGATGAGTTGAACAGTCCCGAAAGGGGTATGGGACTTGGAGCATGCTTGCCATGCTAAAACAAGAATTCACGCCTCAAACCCACGGTACCCGGTGCGAAACGATAAACGTCAACCCATCTTGACGTAGACCGACAACACACCAAAGCACTGTGCCGAAAACAAAAACACACAAACTCCCTCGGATATGTGAAGTTTTTGGAGCTGCAATGTGCAATTTGTTTTGCGGATATAACATACGGTAGCGAAAAAAACACCACAAACATAGGCGAAATCGGGAGATATCATATGGTTCCTGTTACAGACACACACAATATGCCCCGATATTCATAGCCCCGGGGCAGCTTTAAATGGTCCACAACGATCCCGTGTCCCCGAGAAGCAGTATGAATAGCGTATCGAGTTTCAGAGTCCGCACGAAGCGAGGGTTTTGCAGGGCATCACACCATCATCATCATCATTATTATCACGAACGTTTGCCAGGACTCGATGGTATCGAATGGCAAACTTATCGGCAACGAGACCAGGGCCCCCAAATTGCCTATCCAATTACGTCAATATATTTGGGGAGAGTCAATGCTTCGCTTGCTGTCTGAAAGTGCAGTGACATGACATGTGTGTCAAGTGAGAGAGCTTTCTCACGTGACCACGTGTGTGAAAGTGCATCTGCATCGTAAACATCTATACACCACCACCATTTACCCTTACCGAAGCAATTATACCATAGGGTGCCTCCGTCTCTAACGATTTCGCCTCCATTTTAAGAAAAAAAAACCCGGAACTATGCTCGTTCAATTTCTGACGCTTCAACTATCGTCCACCATCTGTCTTCGAGGTAACTACACCGTGTGCTACGCACAACCTGTATGCAAATTGCATCCGATTTGGCCAAGAACCATTTTGCGCAGAGAGCATCTTTGCCATTTTGTATACGTGTTTAGGTCTTCTGATTCGTGTCACTGCCATGTAAATGTCGGTAATTACGCAAATGTCGCACCTTACGGCGAAAAGTCTTGGAAGAAGGAAAAAAACGTCCCCTGCGTACGGTATTTAGCACCAGGGTGAGACAGTCCTAACCTGAGCACAAGAGCATCAAGCAGGGGAAAACCCCACAGCGTCATTGAAGAATTTTATTTACCCAATTTATTTTCCACTCTTCATAAAGCCGTAGAAACAATGGTTCTGGTGCGGAACGAATTGAGCGAGAATAAATAAAGAAATCTTTACCGAAGAAAGAACCCAGCAAAGAACCATCCAATTTCTGGAGGACATCGCAGGACAATCACATTACATGACCTGTAAAATCACCACATTCACCACGATCTTCCCCTCCAAGAGCTGCCGCGTTTCAAAACAATTTTCACCGTGGGATACACGCCCCGGAGAAAGGAGCAAAAGTAAAGCTGTTGATGATGTTGTCAGTGTATCGAAGGGGTGCATGTTCGGTTGTTCGGTCAGTGGCTCACAGCGGCCGCCGGTTCACCGGTTTCGCTCGAGGCACTTGACCATCCGTTAGCGATACACATTCCTTCATAAACTATTTTAAAAAACACACACACACTCATCCCAAACACACGCCAACTAGCGTGGCACAGTGATGCGAAAGAAGTAATTAAACAATCTCTTGGTCATCGGCGAAGCACCGCGAAATTGAGCCGCTCCTTTCGTTTCGCAGCCAGGCAAAAGGAAAGCGCGGATCAGACAATTACTATCGGAGCATTCACAGACAGGCAACTGGCCCCGGTCGCGAAATATTTGCGCGAAAGAAATTAGCAGTGTGAGCACAGTCTTCACACGCTGTGTACGCGAGATGGGCCATGAAAACACAAAATCATTGCCGCCAAAGAAGTCATGGCATTTTTTTTCGCGATCTCCAGCTGGCAAGGAATTAGTCGGAATAGTTGGAACAAATTCCACGCGCACACATACTTGCTCTAATAGATCATTCCAGTTTAGAGATATCGAAATAGGTCAGGAACAGGGCTGAACATAACGGGCACTCCATTAGACGACATGTTTGTATAAGGACTGAATGGCGGCGAAGAAGAAAAGGTTCCAGATCCAGTTACCGAACATCGAACGAGGAAGTTATCGACTGGAAGTTGCTAATGATTACGCACTATACCCTTCAACTTCTTTATCTTCTGAATTACTTACATGATCAACAATTACCGATGCAAATCCTGACCCATTCAATGAGTTCTCACCGAAACGCAAAAGAAAAACTCCGTTACACTTAATTGCGATCGATCCTGGCTTCCTGTATACACCCGGTTTCCGGTTTAACGGTGGGCAACGATGCGTATTCCCTCGGGAAGGAATGAGATTTCCCAAAACACTATTCAATTACGTATTATATGCATTTACATAAATAAGCTCATATTATCCCCGACCTTATACACCGCCCATTCATCAATCTTGTGTCCACCACTACTCCAATTGCGTAGTGCAAGTAAACTACGTTCCCACATACAAACTCGAACGCACACACACACACAAACAAATTGATGCCATCGGGGGAAAGCTAAAGACACATAAATTAAACTCTTATACAGCGACTTCCACCGAGCGGCGTACAAGGCTCTCCACAGTACCGGGCTGGACAGTCAAACGTGATTGGCCTCCCGTACTCTCCTACCAGCGGGGATTGCTGCAATGGTGCAGTGTAATTGCACCTTGCACAAACTTGGCGCTGATTTCTTGTCTCCGTTTACCCACCAAGTTCCGTCCGGGCACGTAATGTCGCGCGTGAGTCCACGAAGGAAACCTACTTACCAGGCCGGGGTGTGCTTTCGTCGTTTGGCCTACGGGAAAATATGAATGATCCAGCAAAAAAGCGCCTATGAAAGGGACTTACTACTGGTAACAAAATTACATACAAAGCCTTACCAAACGTACATAAACGGTGAAGATTCGTGTGACACACACTCTCTCTCTCTCTTCCAGCACAATGCACGCGAAATGGTTCGATTGTCCACGACGGACACGTCCACGAAGTCATTGGAATTGACATACTTATGTTTCTTCTTAACATTTATCCCCCGTTAGCTCAGTATTTCCCGTGGCGTGTCGTGTGAAAGTTGTTGATTGATAAAATCGAACACTTCTTGAGGCGCTACGTTCTCAGCCAGAGGGCATCAGCGCTCCCAGTGCTGCGCCGATTGCCCTCGGAGCAGGATGATGAGGTTAGCCAAACGAAAACTGGTTTCGGTTCATTCGAACGGTTTTTGCCAAAAACGGAGCCACAAACGAACACTTAACCACCCGAGACAAGTTCGACACAGTGAGTGCAATCAAAGCAGGTTGCTCCAACCCGTTCATCAAACTCTCCAACTCCGAAAAGGACCTGATTCCTGGGTTGGTGGAATGCAATCGAAAATTAAAAAAAAAAAAACAGGGTGGGCAACACAACCATCAACTTTGGCGCACCTTTCCCAGCCCGTTTTAAGCGCTGCAGGGTGAGTTGTCGATTGCGCAACGGACTGGTCGTGGCAGGTTCACAGATGCAATCAAAGCGATTCCCGCTGGACAGGTGCTTTGCTCTTGCAACGAACCTACCCGTTATCTCGGCTCGGTCAAGGCAGGGCCACTACAATATTTTCCTATCATCAGCACCAACTAAGGTGGATTAGCAAACGTTCTATTTGAATGACCGATTGAAAAGAGAGAACTTCCGACAAGGGGCAATATTTTAGTGTCAATTGACGTCTTGTTTACAATGTACGTTCTCGGCAGGATGGCGAAAAGCCGAACCTGCAGAGATTTTACACCCACCCCCAGATGTGTGTTTTCCCGTTTCGCTTTATTTGATTGCTTGTCGTGATGCTGGGAAGTTGCCAGCAAAAACACACACAGGAACCATCAGACAATTTCTTCAGCTTCCTCCAGCAATTCAACTTACTAACCTTCAAGCCGGAAAGCGTTCACACATTTCCCGCCGGTCATAACACCGCACGCAGCGGAGGCTTGACAGGTAATGTTGGCCTAACGGACTCTGACCGTGGACGCTAGAATAAACAATTCGTCCACCTCCAGCTCTGCTGCAAACAAACCTTCCAAACGGCAACCCATATGGGCAGGTCGCTTCTTGGCGATCGTCAGAATTTCCCCAGTCATTGTGAGGTGAGGTTGGAGAAGAGGCGGCAGCTTTTTACGCTGACACGTTGACTAGACACCGTTACCCACGCTTGACGTGACTATCAAACCACAACCGGTAAGCCCGAAAAGGTGCTGGAAAGCTTTCCAGGTGTTCCAGGCTTTGCGAGAACACCGACACCGAGAGCACGATATCTTCAATTTCCTCGATACATCCACACGTTCAATTGCAGGCTCGCGTTTCACACTTATCGTCGGGCTCATCTTCTAGCCGCTGCTATTGCGTGATCGGCGGCTTTGACACGTTTCATCCCTTTTGCATGTCTAGAAGTTGCAAACAAGCTGCAAACACCTTTATCCCATTTCCACGGATCATTTGATTGCGCGATGCGGAAAGCTCGTTTCTCGGTACGAACGCGAATAAATTGTATATCCCGTGGTAAACCGGTATCAGGGTGAGTTATCACCACCCGGTAGAGGATGATTACGATTTCCATGCACACACACGCACGCACGCACGCACTTAACTCTGTGTGTGATCGGACAGGAAGAAACCGGCCAGCACGGCACGTAATACGTAAATTATGTAAAGTTGTTGGTTCCGTTCGAAATTAGCATTATCACGCTCTGGGAAGCCTGCTAAAGGCATTACGCCCAGCATCTTACGGAGTAATCCGCTTTTGCAACACTCTAGCGTGTTGCTGGCAGAGCGAAATAGAGCAAGGATGGACAGGAACTGTGGAGAGGAACTTGATACATAATATTTGCATTAGAAATGATGGCCTCTTTGCCCAAACAGGGCACCATATGGAGCAGTGCCAATCAGATGCGAAGCATGGAAACCGCAAACATTCGTCCAATAATGCTTTCCTGCAAAGATCAATGTCGAGAAATGGGTGTCTTCTTCATTCCACTAACTACAGACTCTTGAGTATCATTCCTTCAAAATAACAGATGTGTGTACAGTGTGCTATTGTGGTGCTTTGGCTATTATGTGTCTTGTCGAAAACAGGCACATAATTAAGCGAAATTATTGTTTGCTCTTGTATGCCGTGTGGATTGGGTTGGATTGCCTTTTGACTTCCGAACACATGGACCCCCCTATATTAGCCAGATGACATTTGCCAAGACACTGTTCTCCCAACAGTAACGAAAATAAAAAACAACATCCCAAAGTCACATATTGGCAAAACGGATTGTTATTGCAAATAAATCTACCCAACAAACGCTGCGGCGGCGGACAGTAAAACAAATTTGATCAATTCTTTGAAGACTCGGCAAACAGACAGAGGGGCGCGTTAGCTCGAATGTCATAATCCTCCCATGGGCCTGTTGGTGCGCACCGGTGCAAACATCAAAACGCCGTGTGGTGCGTAAATCTGCTTAAATTACGCGCCCGACAACAGCGAGCGAAGCTGTTGTATTGTTCAATGAAACGGATAAACCAGCAGGGTAAATGAAAAATGTGCCACCGTGTGTCGCTATGCAGTTTAACGGTGGCGACCGTCGAGAAGCAGTAACATTCTCAGCTGACATTTGCCTTGACAGATGGGAGGGGGGGAGATTTCGATCCACGGTGGCACCTGAGGAGTAGCATCAGAGCAGCATTTCGCATGCCGACCAACGTTTCAGTGCTCTCGGTGCTTTCGGTGTGCTTCCTTGTGCTACCTTTGGTAGGATAGGGATCACACGGTTTCCCAAACCACGCACTCCCAGCATGAGCGGCATGGCTCTTACCGTATCGGTGACTGTTGTTGTCTTTTTTTTTTTGGGTATTTGTTTTACCCACAGAACTCGCGAGGTCTCCGCACTAAAACGACGTGCAATTAATCATGGCCAAATATGCTGGCAGTTACGGTGAGCAAACGACCCCCTACCTATACACTGCTGTCCGGGCGCGGACCACTGCAGCTATATTGCTGTCAAATTTTCTCAACAGAAAAAATATTGTCTTCAGTCACGGTGGTGAGACGTTCCGATTCGTTTCGATTATCGGCCATTAGTTTTGGCGACAAAGCATCACACACACATCAAGACACGACATACGTAGATGGTGGTTTGCATATCGATCGCCTAGATCGCCCTAGCTGGTAATGATCGTTCCCAACTTCTGCGCTGGTTGTACATGAGTGTTTACCTTACACTGGTGTCGCCATTTCAAGACACTCACTCACCATTACTTACCCTTCAAAAACTAAGTACACACACATCGACACATTTTCGCAAA
Organism: Anopheles maculipalpis; assembly: GCF_943734695.1. NCBI lineage: Eukaryota > Metazoa > Arthropoda > Insecta > Diptera > Culicidae > Anopheles > Anopheles maculipalpis. The sequence continues at coordinate 73,982,930 of NC_064872.1, forward strand.
GTCTTCTTCTTCACTACGTGTATTGGTTGTACTTTTTGGACAATTGCGTTTTTACGTGCTGTGTTTTACGACCCAACAGAAGAGGGTTAAAAAAACATTCGAATTCGCGCACCCAACACTCGCACCACCATGTATGCATGCACGAGAAAAAGGCACACATACACAATTGTCCCTGAAATTTGATCCACCATTTTTTTTTCGGCACCCGCAATTAAGCCGACCACCGGCCGCGTCAAAATGGCGGAAAAACTAACGAGAAATCACCAACCACTACACTACTCTCAGTACTGATCCGAGCCGATTTTGTGGACGGGTTTTTGAACGCGGTGCCGCGGCTGTCAATCGATGTCAATAACGCACTGACGATCTGGCGATGAGAAGGCGTTTGGTGGTGCGGTCATCGATTTTGCGACAGGTTGTTACGATTCTCGCCAAGACTCAACCCGCTCCAAGCTGAAGTGGACTCGTTCCAAGTGCGTGTTAAGTGCGCAGTCCATTGCCGCGGAGGGATCCCCGTGACAGTGAGACTGTCAATGCTACCCTACCTGCCACTTTTCATGTGCCAACCAAAAAAGCATACTTTAATGCACTTGATGTACACTGTGAACCCCGTGTGGGACCTCCACCATCAATCGTGCACGTACTTGACGCTGTCCGCTAGCAATAATAATAGTCTTGACGAAATCTTTGTCCACCGGTATGAGTAATGGGTGCTTTTCGGAGGCTTACACCAGAATACGCACTTATAAGCTGACGAGATCTTTCAGCTATCGGTAACCCTATCAGTTGGGACCCTTAATCTGTATCGTTCAAAATTAAAAGCAACCCGTAGCGCAAAAGCTCCCTCCATAAAATAGAGTGGGAAGTGCTGTTTTCCTTCGCCCCTTTTCATACAAATCCGTAAAACATAATCCCTTCCAACCTTAACTTTGCCGAAATCATCGTCGTCTAATAAAAAAAAATCCTCCACACGATGCGATGCGTCACACAGCTTCAACTTCCGCCATCGCATTGGCCCGAAACCTAACGACAGTGGGGACTATATAATACTGAAACACACTCCTCAACACACGAGAGAACATCTAATCTTTGGATACACCAAACATGTGCGCGGCATCCGAAAGAAAAGTGCTTCCCGGTTCCAGGAGGGGGTTTTTACACCCATTATAAAGCAATTATTGAGCCCACATTTACGTACTCGCGTGTGGCGACGCGATCGCAGGACAACAGCAGCGATCGATGAATAACACCCCCCCCCCCCCCCCCCCCCCTCTAGCGCTAATCTTGCGATAAATACGAAACTCTTCCACATCCTCAATCTCCAATCTAACGATTCGCCTCTAAAGGTGGTAGATATCCTGCTTCTTCAAGATTAAACTGATGACGCTCACGGAAGGGGACCTCATTCTTTATCCGAGCAATCGAATCGGTTTCGGTGTATAGAAACGAACAAATTGTAGATCGCACGTTCGCAGGGCACACACACACACACGCCAAGTCGGTTTATAATGATTTGTTAAAAGTATTTTAACTGACCAACAAAGCCCTTAAAACTCCAAAACGAAAAAAAAAAACGAACGCGTCATTGCGGCATCTGGAGAAGATCTGGAGATTACAATCTGGCTTGCCGACAAGAAGGGTGGGTGTTTTTATGTTCCCTCCCATGCTTCTGCTTCTTCACCGATGCACCCAATACTAATTACGGGGCTGCGAACACAATTTAGTCCTCATAATGGTGCGTGTGCACGTACCGAGAGAGAATTAGAATACGAAAAAGTGTGCCTATTTTTTGTTGTATCTCCACCTTCAACGTGTCTAGAATTTTGGACGAAAGCTCGTGCCGCAGAAGACGGACGTGGGACGTTCCAGTTTCGGCGATTGCTTGTCTCTTTGTCTAGCTTCTTTTTTTTGTGGCTGGTTGGTTTGCTTCCTTGCCTAGCTATGATGACCCATGAAATTACGTCTAGATTGATCTTAAAATACCTAACTAGCTGCTACTGCCCAGACCTCGCCCAGCCAATCATGGCCCTCCGCATCCATTATGGACACTTGGCTAATGGGATCCTTTATGGCCGATGGTCATTCCCGCAAATCGCTGTCTTCGCCAGCAGTTAATGCTTGATCTTTTGGAACCGGAGGTTGTTGTGACGATGGAGTCGGCGCAGAAACAATTAACGCCAATGGGCATCCAATCCGAGTGGTTGTAAAGGTGGAAACCACACTAAAATTAACCTCAAATGCAAACGTAGTTGCTCCAAACTGACTTTAACTTTGAAGATCGCATCGGTGCCCATCCGGGCTTGAAGGTTAGGTCGTTGTACTATCTGGGTAAAAAGTTAGCCCCCGAAAATAATCCACCCTGCACACTTCGCGCCGCGTAAAATGCATAACTACGTGAAACAAAACTGCTACAACATCCATTATGTACCAGGCGAAGGGAGGAAAAAGTACATTCACAATGATCCATTGTGTCTTTTAGCTCACAACTGCTCTATGTAGATGCTCCTGATTTCTAGACGAACCGATTCAAAAAGGCCGTTATGAGGCTTACCACTATGGTGAGTGATCGACAGGCCGGTGGTCAGTTCGCACATAACGGCCCTCCCTACCAATTAACCCACAACAAGAGCGACAGCAACAGTACCCAGTGCCCTTCTTCCTAATTCCCTTCCTTGGACGAGATAATGCCCCAGAAGAACCAAAAAATTCGCTGTTAAGCATCAGTGGTAAGTAGCCGGAAAATAGCCAACCCCATCCCGAAATCGTTAAGCGCTGTTAAATAAGGTCATCACTTGCCACTTGCAGCCGAATTGCGTTGAACGATGGGTCCGTTATACTGCGAGCTGACCCGTGAGCTTCAAACGGCAGAATTGGTGTTGCTGTTGGGCGGTCCATTATGCGCCACTCACCTGCAAAAGTACAGACACACAAAAAAAAGATGAGATAAGATGCGGGAATAATCGGGAAAGCATCGATAAAAGATAGGTTAATTTTGGCTCGGCGATGTCGGCGCTCAAGACAAATTGGAGCTATTGGTAGGAGCCGCCGATTAATTGGCGAAATCGATCGACCGATCGAATCGGCTGGTAGAGAGAATGTGCGAACCCGTAAAACCCGTGCGCGCGCACGAGATGTTTATTGAAATGTTTATTTCGACAAAGTAAAACAGCTCTTGGGACTGCCGGTCGGCTTTAATGATGTTCGGCTGCGTGGAGCTGCTCCGTGCTACTGCTTCACCTGGAGGCGAAAACAACAAAACAAACGGAAACATCGATCTTCCGTTATCAACTGGTTCAGTAGTAGTGTGGCCATTCTACACCACCCCAAAATGAAGACTAATGGGGCTCTTTGGGCTAGGAATTCTTAATCCTTTCCGCAGCAAAAAGCCTTATTGCGTATTCACGATCAATCCTGCTATAAATTTCTTTTTTTCTCTACAAACGGCTGGACAAGCCGTTATGTGTTTTGAACAGGACACACCGGCGGCTTGGTGACCAACTCACCACCAGGACGGGTTGGCGAGTTCTTCCTGCATTGTAGGTCAACAAAGCGAGCGAGCGAGGACCGGTGGTGGTGGATGCTTTTTTTTTCGTGCGCAGATAATACGTTAATTTATTATCCATTTTATGGCGGTATTAACGCGCTTGGGGGTCGGTCAACCGACGGAGAGACACCGATCGCCCTCCCAGCTTAGCAGAGATGACCAGCGGGACCACAACGCAACAGCACACATCGAGTCGACTTAATCGAATCGACCACCCTAAGGTACCACAACAACCCCACCGATGCCATAAAGGGGTCGCGTGATGCGTGATGCCATCTGACACTAGTTAGGATACGATCTAAGTGATAAACAGCGCGATGACCGTTAGACTCGAACGCATCCGCAACAGGGCTGCGCAATCGAACGTCACGCGAACGCGTGCGGATTTTGCAGAGTGTTTGCGCGTGCGCGCCGCGTACTTCGAGTTGTCATCGGATCGTCCATCGGGGGACTTGTTTATTAACCTCTAAAAGGAGGACACACACAAATCAGCATACCGATTTTGACACATTTGATCGTGGAGTTAAACATCACTTCTTCTGCTAGGCTCATCTTTATCGGCATGACTTTGGAAAGTTGATCTATCACTTTACACTTATGTGTTTTAAAGTTGGGAAAATAACTTGTCTTTCGAAAGCAAGCAGTTACTTTTATTCAAGTTGTTGTCAAAATTACATAATTTACTGGTCACTTCACTAGGGACTTTACCACAAACTGAAATAAAATTGCGTTGACAAGAGAAATTTAATGACTTAATATGTTCACATCCTCGGAGCTGTTTTTTCTAGCTGATTTTGCACTTATGACTCCTCAAACGAGGTCACCACAACTTTCGTGATGAGTCGCCAAAAAGGTTTCCATTCTTGAACTTTCCTCCACCTTCTCTGAGGTTGCCCAGAGGGACCCTACTTTCGAGCGCCATGTTTGCGTGTGCCTTGGTAGTTGTCCGTTTTCACCACACCCGATCGGTCAGTGATTGCGCGAACGGTCCCCACACATACAATTAATGTCAAATGTGTCAAATAATAATAAAACGTTTACCCCGCTCCACACCATGCCGGGACACACCCTATGGCCATACGGTACTAGACGAAATGGTGTGGCCCAGTCCAACACCGTGCCCTATTCACCCCTAGCGAACGCGCCTGTTGACGCCAAATATGCCCGGCGTGTGTCGCCCCGTATTGTGCCGCCCTAGCTGATGTACGCAACGAATTGTTACCCCCAATTGAAACATCATCACATATCTACATGCTGTGGACGATGGCCACCACTAACCACACCGTTCTTACCGCACCCGCAAGCCAAAAGAGTGTCCAAGAAGCGTAACTTCACTTTGATCTCGTAATGTTCCTTCCTATTATTCTTCAGTTGACATCGTTTGCTGTCCATTATGTGAGTGATTGAAATTTGTTAACGAAAATTACACACTCACCCCCCTACTGTTGGAAAGCTCCCCCACAAGCATGACGCTCACAAACTTTCTCCAACAAAGTATTTCCCTCTTTAAACAAATGTAACGAAACATGTCAACCTGAGCTTACAATCGATTGTCTTCGAATGTGTCCGGTTCCAACATTTTATTGGATCCTTTTTATCGCTTAATACGAACATTGATCCCCCCATAAAAATACAGATTATCCCGTGTAACGTCCAAGATCTCTCTTGTAGATTAAACGATGCACCCGAACGATGGGTCGCCGAGACTCTTCTGCATATTGCACAATGGACTAATAATCGGTCACCCGACTCACGGCCCGACAGCGTGTGCGCCCGAACAGTGTTGATGAACATTATGGAGCCAAACGGGCAGATGAGCATCAACACCGAAGCTTTACCAAACGGGGGTTTTCGCCCGCGTTTGGTGATGACGATTATGATGATGTTTCCAGCAAACGACATCCCTAAATGTCAACGAGCTGTTGAACCTTGGACCTATTGACGTTTTTTGATAGAGTGGGCCCCGCGGAGGTAGGAAGAAGGCAGGCTGAATGATGTATAAATTATGCAACAAAAAAACCCATAACTTTATTCGGTATATCAGCACCAGCAGCACAAAGGAGGGCTTGTTGTTGGCGCCGTATTACACAGCCTTTCCACCGTGGGGCTGATCTCTAGCTCTTTCTCCTAATTACGACCCAGCTAATCTTGCATAACCCCGCCACAACCGGGTCGCCGTACGGGTTAGTCGCGGAGCAAAAGCTTGTTATCCCGTCCGCACCGCAAAACCCATTCCGAGTGTGATCAAGACACATTTGTTGACGCGTTTCCCGCTCCGCACACACCGGCCACACAAACACGCCGTGCGGAATGTGGCTGTTCGAGTGCATTGTGAGCAGCCTCCTCCCGAAAATCGATTCGAAACAGGGCTTCCGAAGCGTGGCGTGTGGAACGTGTTGGTTCGAATCAAGATCGAACAATTATCTACGGGCTGGATTCAAACAAAATTACGCCCTCTGTTGTTGGGAGCCGAAGCCTTCTACCACAAAGGGTTTCGCGCGCGGCTCGACACTTAATGGTTTGACGGAATTTGAAGCTGATCGTTTCAACACGTTTGACCGTTCCCACAGCCGGGCGCTAACAACTATCGACGCTGTGACCGTGTTACATGAGGGCCTGGTTGTTGCTTTTCACCCAAATCATCTGACTAATGTTTTCACCTTTACGTGAGGATCGATAGACTTGCTCCCACCGATTGAGATAGAATTTTACTCCGTTTTGCTGATTATTCGTTAGGGACTTTGGCTCCCCTTGAACAAGAAGACCATTGCTACAACAATTCTCATTTGCATGCATTAATCACCCATTTGTACGTTGTTTAAAGCAAACCCCAAACGAAACATATTTGCACAGTCCGAAAGCGGGTCCACCGGGAACGAAAACTGCAGCCAAGCCCACAAGGCAAGTTGCAATAAAGCAGTAAATTTATGTCTACCTTCGCATTAGGACCGAGTCTTGGCACGCTACGTAAGTCATGGCGCCCTGAAGAAACAAAAAAAGGTGCTCCCTCACTGCTCAGTGGTCCTTAACAAAGTGTTACAATAGGAAGAACAGGTCAGCAGGTCGCTCGAGAATTGCATGCGCCAACACGCACAGCACCGTACAACAATGTGAACGACCGGAAAAGTGCACTCGATTCAGTTCCCCGTTTTGAAGTGCAAGGGATGAAAGAAATTGTATCAACCACTTTCTTCACTTTGTCTTTGCACAGTTGACCTCTCCCGGAACACCGGAGGACATGTTGGACGATGTTGAGACTACATTGTACTGTCATTGAGCATAGTCGCGCCCGGGTGAGACGACAAAGCGATGATCATGATGCACCTTTTGGTTCGCTCACAAAACAACAGAAAAGACCCCTTTTAAAGCGGAAGAACTTTTAAGCGAAAAAAAAACACAATCGAACCGTCTCAAACTGAAATCTAATTCCCATTTTCTTGCTCAAAGGGGGGGGGGGGGGGCGGTTGAGTTGGAAAGAAATTAAAATAATTCCATTGACCCTTCTTTGAGTTTTGTCTTTGCGCGATCAACGATGTCGGGGGGAAAGCCAAAATGTCGTGACGCGACCCAATGGCGGCGACACGGGGGTTACGTTTTTCCGCTCCATTGAAAACCCCTTTTGGAGCTTACCACCATCAACATGCACCGCCGGCCACTGGCTGCGTGCAAAAGCAACCAAGACCAAGAAATAAATAAAGCCAGCAAGCCTTTCAACAACAAATCCCTCCCGACATGACACGCCAACCCCACCGACTTCAGACCCCCGAGAAGTGAAGAATTGCAAACCCAATTTCTGCAAGCGCGATTGCTTTGGCGTCTCGGGTGAAGTTCGCCAACAAACCTCGGGGTTCCGGAAAAACGTTGTTCCGGGCTCAAAGTTAGGAGTCGGAAAAACGAGCAACAAAACTCCTAGCCGAACCTTGCTGTAAGGGTGAGTGAGAAGATCCCTCATACGAGAGGTCGTCACTAGAATCGTTTTCCGACACAGGAGACCCTCCCTTGTGGTAGGGTTGCTTGCTCTTTCTGCCCTCGACAAAACCTCCGCAAGCAAAACCCCTTGTAGCAGCCAGGAAAGTATACACAACAGCAAACCCGTGGCGTTGAGTTCGTGACAGAATTGTTGCCTCCATCACTTTTCCCCATGCGGTACAACACCACCGGCAGGCCGGGAGACATCAGCCGACCGCTAGTTGACCTGGTTGTAATTATTTCACCAGCTTTTGCTGCAGTAATATTTTTTATCCATCCGAGCACACCACCGCCTTGCTGCACGCTTCATTGGTGAAAGAAACAGCACACGCGTCTTAAGCTGCCACCAACAAGTCACCCGAGTCCTCGCCACAGCTAGGTTCGTTGTTGGTCAAACGTGCAAAACGAACCAATTTATGCCATTCTAGCTTTTTTTTTGTTTGGTTTATTGCTGAGTGAGTGTGTTTCTGACCGAGAGCAACAAAAAAAACATACATCAAACGCACAAGAAAATGGCATAACAAGGCAGAAAACAAGGCCCAACGTCCAGAGGGCTTTGAATTGGTTTTTAGGTTTTTTACATTTTCCAATAATTCATCCCACATTGAAGCGTTCAGGTCTCTCAGGCCACAGCCCAGCGTCTTAGCGTGTTTTTTGCACGTTCAATTTTCATTACAGTTTTGTATTTGATTGCCTACGCCTGGGAGCATTTAAACTTATTTTCACCCTCACTTCGACCGGCCAGCAATAAAATGTAAGGCAATTTCCCGATGACTCATGGACCGACAACGAGCGAAGGTTGACTTTTGCCGGGTTGATTGCTTCGGTTTGTTTACTCTCGCCCGTGTTTGTTCGGAGGCTCGTCGAAATGGACGCCTCCCGAAGATACTACCCAACACCGTTGCCCTGACTGATCACGGACACACACACACACCACACTTTGGTGAAACGTGATCGATTCGATACCATTTCTTTTTTCGCAACTCCATCCCCCACATCGCTCCTAGGTACTTCAGAGTGCCCCAAAACGTCAATCCGTTTGACAGCTGCATGGTCCATTGTCATTGCACTCACTCGAACGAAAGAAAAGCTTTTAGCACCGAAAAGAATGACACTTCGGGATCGTAAGCTGAAGCATCGACCGCTGCTAGGACCACCCGCATATGAAGTCTTTTCTTTAGCTTTCACTTTTCATCTTTCCCTTTTTTTCGCGAGTCAGCCGGCGGGGGAGGCTACGAGGGAAGAAGTGATCTTGCGCGCTGCAAACATGCACTGGGCACCCTTAAAAGCTACCACCACACTACGCGGGGTGTTTGTCGACCGGAACCGCAACACCGAAGAAAAAGAAGAAAGCCTTTTTTCTCACGCGGACCTCGCTGACGTGATGCAGACTTTTCCGGTGTGCAAGACTGTATGATTATTGTGTTTTTCTTCTCTTGCCCAACGCCACAGCTCCCATTAGAGTTGCATGTGCGATGTAAGCCAATCGCTCTACAAGAAAGACTGCGCTTTTTACTGTTTTTTGCCACTGTGCGGGAGACCAACAAAAAAACAAACCACAACCAGACGTGAAAAGGAAGATCTAATGGAAAGCTTTCCTTCGGTTTGAGTTGGGTAAATGGACATGATCGAACAGAAAAATACGTTTCAACCCCTTTAAAGAAACTGAAGACCCCCGTTTGGTTCATGGCAAAAAAAAGGCTCTGCATGTGGATCTCCTGCAGCAACTCCATCCGGGGCCAATATGTTATTACCCGAGCTTATGTTGGATGAAAATCGCTCCGCTGACTGCATGCACTTTCCGAACCAATTTCTCAAGACTCGTAAGCGTCAGTAGTGCTTCTAGCCTCTACATCATCCTTCAAGGGCTTTCGGAAGAGAACCATCCATTTATTGGAACATGATCGAACTTTCAGAGCCTTTACCTCGCTCATTTTTTCTTCGGTGGGTGTGTAGTTGACGAGATAAAAAAATCTAATCACTCCCTGGGTAATATGGTATGTGGCAACTACACGAAAAAGGGCACCATACTTCTGCAATTGGACTATTTGAAAATGTAACACCGAGAGGGTGGCGCCACAGTCCCTGACGGACCGTTCTGGTGTATATGCGCAGGGCATAATTTGTGCCGAACCGTGTACAATAGCGAGCAAGCGTGTGGGGAGAGCTTTTGACCATGAAATCTGGGCACCGATTAAACCGACGGCACCACGGCACAGTACCGTGCGGGTCAAACGGACTCGTCAAACACTGTGATTAAATATGCTAAGTACTCAATTGGGTGCCGCGCACCGTTGCGGTGCCCATAATACCGACGACCGAACCTGAACTGGAGCAAGATTTTTTACGCCGTTCAGTATGTTGACTCTTAAGAAGTTCGCTTTAAATACCTTGCCTCACAGTTTGAATATTTCTCTGTGTGTGTTCGAGTGAACATTGGTAAAGTGCAGCTGAAATTGGCGTTGCAAATTGTAGCAGCAGTAATCCCACGAAAGCATTAAACATTGTAGCAATTGGAGGAACCGAGGGCACCTTCAGATTTGCAGAATTAGTCCAGCCTCCAACGCTCCAACACCAGGGAGCTCTGGGTAGGGGACACTGTTAAGATTTATTCAAAAAAAAAAAAAGGTACCATGGATACAATGTCCATAATTGTTGCAAATCAACACCACCGTAAACCGCAACCCAGTTTGCATTCCAACTCATCGCCTGGTCCTTCCAATTATCTTAAAGTTCACTTGAGGATATAAGGTTCTCTGTGTTCGCCTGCCCGCCTGCCCGCCTGAATTGTGCAGAATTTAAATCTTTTCGCGCCAAGCTGCATTCCAACGAACACACCCTCCCCGCAGGCTTAGCGTAACACAATGCGCTACATCCTCATTATCGTGACCGGACACAGCAACGGTAAGAAGCTGGATCAAGCATCAACATTATCATCGCCACACACTCTGGACGGACGACAACGAAGTGCCCATTAAATGAGTATCGCGAGCGTGCTTATGAGCGTAATGATAACGCAGTTAATCGTTTGCGGGCGATGACATGTACAACGCCACTGCAACCTTAAACTGTCACTTTCCCCACCCCAGCCACGCTCCTTAGCGTGCTGCTCCCGGACGCAGTCATGAAAAAAAAACTGTACCAAATGGATGCAACGAGATGATTCGCCATCCACCTCCGTACATGGTGTATATTGAGGTGATCAGTGTCTCAATTTGATCCGCAGCACACGTACATGAGGGGACAGTATCTCAAAGAAGCAAAGAATGTCAAAGCTCTAAGAATGGATGATGCACGACACACACACTGTGTAGAAGGTGGAAGGAGTGGAATGAAAAAAAAAGAACCATTCCGCAAGACCGAGCAGCAAAATGGACAGTGAATGGCGCTCGGACAGTGTGAAGATCTTCGAGACTACTATTATGCATCATGGAGACACCATATTAGAACTCGGTCGCATCCTAATCTTCCACATACGAAGAAGAGTAACATAACCTCCATCTAGCAAACGATCGTTGCCATCAACATCCGAGTGCCGGCGTGTCGTAAACAGCGGGAACTTAATATGCACCCCCATACAAGAGAATGGAAGTTCTGTTTTTTTTTTATGCTGAGGTTAACAAATGTGACCAATTTAGACTGCAGTCTGCGAATGGGGGAGATCAGTTTTTGCACAGTCCAGTTGCTCCAAGCTGGCAACTAATGACACATCTCCAAACTCTTCTAACTTGAAGTTCAATTGCGGAATGGACTAATGATTTCCAGATCAATCAAGGTACATTCCATCCAGCATCGGTGTTCTTTGCGTAGTTCCGCTAGAAATGCCATTGGACAATCTTTCAAACTGCTCGCTTTTTCTACCAGGGGTCACACGTTCAATTCGATCGAATGTATGCAAAGACCGCTCGATCTTGATGGTGGACTTATATGGAAGCTGGGCGACGAACGAAGCAACAACAGGTTCACTTGGCTCCTGTAGCAACAGGGGCAACATAGAAAACATAACGCTTTCGAGCACACCCGAACCCGACCTGTCAGAGAACAGGTTATTCTTTTCCACCTGATTCAGGCACCGCGTCGAGTCCAGCAGAGTGTACCGCAAGCAAGCATATCATTGTGAAAGTGAACCAATTTCTGTGACGCGAGCAGCTACCGCGACCCGTGGCACGGTCGAAGATCACTATCTTTGGAGCTGGTTCCATTCGTACCTACGGAGCGTTGGCCAAAACGATCTCGCTTCTCGTTTACCGCACGGTTAGAGGCTCGCGTGAATAAATGAAGTTAATTCTCCACTCATTTATAAGCCACCTTCTTGCTGAATGCTCGGGCCCATCTGCATAGTGCGCAATTTTTTGTTTGCCTCTGCTTCTCTCTCTCTCTAGGTCTTTTACCTAAATGAAAAATGTCTTTTGATTGTTTAAATTGCGCACTCACATTCCAGGTATTTGCAGCACTACAACATCTCATCGTGAGATCGGGTGTTCGCCCTCGTCTTTACATAACTCAGAAACGCTAAATGCTCACTGGTTGTTCCATGCTCAAGACTCAAACACACATCGCCTTGGTAAACGCACCCACCAAGAGCACACATCGCCTTGAATCGTACAGACTTCGTTAAAGCACAGCACTAAATAACGTATAAATAAAAAGGATGCTTTACGGCTGGCTCTATACATGCGCAATGCTTGTTCTTGGGTGAGCTAGTTAGCAAGACGCAAGATAGAGAGATGAAAGAAAAAAAAAACCAACCCGCCTGTCTGTCCAGCCACTCCGGCTAGTTTAACTCGATTTACTGTCCAAGATTGGCACGAATTATTTCCCCTTTAAGCAGGTAACCATTTTTGAGCTAATTATCGACGCAACCAAAAACACGTTTGGCGCAAGACATCCCCCCCCCCCCCCCCCACTCCCCTGTGCCCTGTACGATCGCCACTCAACAACTCATCGGATGAGGTGGACGCCAATACAAAACAGAGCATTTGGATGGTGCGGAAATTTATGTTTTCCATGTCGTGCACATTAATGGACAAATAAATTCTGAAACGACTCCATGGCACTACATAGGCGCGCGATCTTGTACGATACCGTGTAGCACCAGGCACGACACGAGTGTTGGGGTGCGTTTGCTTAACAGCGGCGTGCAGAAATAGCAACGGTTTTGGAACTGCTGCTGCTTGCTGGAACTCTAGCGCTCTAGCGCCGGTATGATGAAACGAGTTGCAATAACAAACACGCTGTACCAGCGGAAGAAGATGTTAGAGATCGCCTTGTTAATAGTTATGGCGTTAGATACAAGATGCTGGTAGAGAAGCATAATTCTAATAAACTTCCGCGATGATATCTCAACACAAGGAGACGATATACGAAACAGCAATCAAACATAGCCATTAACAAGTGTAAGCGACACAACACAAAGTCGACGAGGTGCCTAAAAAGTGTACTGACAGTAATGCTTCGTGGATGTTTGTTTGCAAACCGGATGCCCTGGAAGAAGATTCTTTGGAACTTTGGAATGTAAATTAGCTTTTAATGTCATTAAGCACATCTTAGAAAGCTTTAGGAATAACAACATCGCATAAAATATATAATTACAACAGAGAGTTTGTTGGACATCTTCTATACATAATTCTAGGTAGTTCGCAAAAGAGATCACGACATCCCTCGTAACATCCGGTTACAAGATACCCTTCAATTATATTCATCTCGTTTCATATTCTATCCTTTTCGACGATCCACGTCCACTGCACTTCTGATCGCGTACGTTCAGGTGCATCATCCAGCACCCGAGAGCACACTGGTTCATCCAGTTTTAATTGGTTTTGCAGGATCACACAGCACCCAGCAGCGGCAGCAGCTAGAAGCGATCCGCCACTCAACACGGAACGAACTCATCAATCCACTTCCTGTGTCTGTTGGCCATTCATCCAGCGAATCAAACGGTTGATTACTGGTCCTTCCACACTCCTCCTTTGCCGGAGACTTAGCGGCGGGAAGGCCTTCTTACGGACAAGTGAAGCAAATAATGACCGTTCATCGGATGTGTTTGTTAGATGCAGTGAGGTGGGGAATAAAAAAGAGGAACAATCTTCAACCTTCTTTCTATGCACGGGAACGGGTTGCACTCGGAGGGGCGCTATTTAGCCGCCGCATCTTGCTGGCGATGCCCTTCGTTAGAGCCCACCCGCTGCCGCTGATACACCACAGGGCATTGTAAATGAAAAGAAGAAAGTGCATGCATAGTTTTACTTTCTAGACAGCACGCACGCAGGAGTGTTCGCATAAAAGCATACTCTTGTTCGTACAAGACAGCTTTCCTTTGGCGGTGCAGATACATGCGGCGATATGATCCCGTGAAAGGCGAGGTGGAGATGGTTTTACGACTTCCGCTGCTGGTGGCGATCGGGAGCGAGCGCGAACCACACATCCGGAGGGCTCTCGGTGCGTAAATAATATGGTCAAGTTGCATTTCTAGCGCACGCTACAAACTGGTTCGGTGGTACACATATCTCGGGTACATCGCAAGCTGCAGCATGAATGGCTGCACCACCGGAAAACGGATTAGTACAAAGCACACCTGACAAGGCGCACACAATAGCCTGCCGAGCTGTGAAACGTTGCAAATCAGCAATCAAAGGTACGCCTGGAAAAGTCCGCACAGATGCCGGATGAGCACGTTCTTCGTAACGAACAGGCCCTCCGTGACCGTATCTATCAAACCCCGAACGCTCCCACCATGGAAAGGGAACGCATGGGAAAGCGAACCATTCTCCCATCGGAAAAATCCACCCACGCTACGTGAGCTAATCGCGTTTGATTTACAACCGTAAACACTACAAAACTACAACAGCCTGCGATGAATGGGCCCACGGTGTGACACGGCAAACGTACAACACGCGGCAAGTTCTAGCGGCTTATCTTCTTCCGCTTCGATCGCTTTCCATTGTGATGTTACGCATCAACGCCTGTGTGTGAAAGTTCACCCAAGGCGAAGGGTGTGTGTGTGTGTGTGGTGAGTGTAGGGTGAACTTCAAAACGAAATCGAGAATCCAAGACCAATCGGTCACAAAAGAACAAAATGGAAAGAATTTTAATTTCCGTTGCTTTTTCCTCTTTCCCAGTGCGGACCGACGAAGCCGAAGGGTACGACCTTTAAGAAAATCGAACAACCTAGCTGATCCGAATACATTTTTACTACCCCCGAAAGACCTTATCCGTTTCGGTAGCAGCAATTAGAAGAAAATTTATTTCCAGTTCCAGGTAGGTCCCGCCGGCAGACATACACATCTCCCAGAAAAGATCTCACGGCACGGCCGGGTTGTTGAGGGCATCCGGAAAGAAAGTTCATTGCAAGCCACCGGGGAATGTCGCCCCTAATGAGCTAGAACAACCGGTACGCCGATCCTCGTACGAAACGACATCCTCCCCTATCATTATCAGCTCTTCCCAGTTCAGGCCCGGTCTGCAAAACCGGTGATCGGCACGTAGTGCCCCGGCGGTATCGTTTCCGCCGTTTTATATCACCTACCTACCTGTTGCGAGAAGCAATCACTTCAACACAACCGTCCCATGATGTTCTAATGGCCTTCGGGCAATGGTAAGGCACTGTCGTCGCAAGGCATGACAATGTTTAAACTTGAAGGATTTTGTAAGTAGCCAGAGATATGCTTTTTACCCCGATTATTTTCCCACAATATTTAAAACGCCCGATAAATATTCCACCCAAAACAGCATGGTGGCATTTAGGACGATTCCACCGACAAAAAAAAAAGATATCCTTGGGAACATTCAAAAATTCCAGTTAGTCATACACGGTAAATACTCTGCGGCAGTGTTGAGTCACGTAACGTTTATCGATTTAGCACAGAACCCCCTCAGCGCAGGGTGAATCAATGCTTATGGAGATTGTTTAAGCCTTACCATTGTAACAAAAACTATGTTGCTCCATTATGTTGGAACATTCGCATTACCTGGAAGCGACCGGTGACTCACCAACAGGAACGGATGATGACTTACGTAGTACACACGAGTCACGAACACCGGATTTCAAGATGAAACCCCCACTTTCGTGCTGTGTGGCTTTATCCATTTAGCACATCGTGACGTTGACGAGACTCTGGGACGTCCGCAGCCGTGTGCTCATTTTGACAGATTGTATATTGTGTCAAAATTGCCTCCGCTAAAACCCACCGTAGCTACCGAAGGTGGCATAATCGTCTTCAATCTTCAATTTCCACCGAGAACAATTGAATCTTCTAGGCTCTAGACTGCGGTAACAAAAGAACACTAAACACGGGCAAAAAGATGAACTTCCGTCCCGATTTCTTGATTGACCCCAAAAATCACTCCCAACGGCAGAGGGGAGAAAGAAACTCGGTAAACCAACCAAAATGGTAACCTTAATCTATCACCCATCACGCAACAGTGTGTCGCTTATTTTTTTTGCAATATCTTGAAGACCTTTAGTAAGGAGCTTTTTTGTTGTTTCACAGAACCTTCTCCCCACACACACATATACACTCACTCACAAAAACAGCTCCCACACCGATCGAAATCTTCACGCTCGACGCATCACGAGTTGGCACCTTCGGACCGATCTACAAAAGCTCACCAACCATTCAACACCCAATCGCCAGCCAGCCACTTTCAAGGGCATCAGATATGGTTTGGAGCTTGCGTTTTTCTTTTCTTCTAGTTTCCTTTCTTCCTTTTCCAAACACTCTTCTTCGGTTGGCCTTCAACCGCGGGTCTTGGATGTTTTTAGCTGCGTTTGTGGGGAGTTTGATTTAATTTAATTAGGAGAAAATGAGCGAATCATCGAGCCTGACCGTGAGGATGCGCATCGGACCAGGGTTGATTGAGAAGCATAAGGTGTGTGTGTGTGTGTGTTCGGTTGTATGTCAACCCTACCTAGGTTCGATCGATGGAGCAGTAGTGTAGCAAGTGAGCCGAGAGCAGGAATTAGAAACACATGGCATTTCCGTTGGGTGGCTCCGTTGAAGCTCAGAGAGATTGATTGCATTGGTTGCGGTTGAGAGAGGTGATGATGGCGGATGATTGGACGGACAATGCGCTTTATCTCGATCATCAACCGGCAGCAGCAACAGTAGAGGCCATCGACCAACTCCGGATGCTATTAGCTACGGGTGCGATTGCTTTGATAGGAGATTTTCTACCACAGACTTGGTAAATTGATTCCAAACGCTTGACCGTAGCTTCTAAAATAGTTAAACCTAATCAGTCCTTCGAAAAGGCTTTTCTTGGACTGTTAAACATGTTATTATGAAGATTATTTTCAAAAGAACACTAAAGAGGGATTTTTTTACATCCAAAGCGCACCAACCTGAAAGCTCTTCTTGATCTCTCGGTATGAATATCAATGTATCGATGTAATAAAACCTTAAATTAATGACAAACGGAAAGACACACGATTCCGCTGCCGCGCTGTCAGATAAGACGCCGAAGACGAAGCATCCAACAAACAAAAAAATATACCAAACTTATGCATACGAAATGAGACGCACAACATCGAAGACCTACGCGATCGCATTGGAGCATTCGTAGCAGAAGAACCAATGTGCCGAAAAGGCGAGTCATGTAGGCGCCCGGCTAATAATTGAGAAGCTTGCCTTTCTACCAGACTTTGTTTTGTTTGCTTCTCACGTCTATCCGAAATTCATGCCGCTGTTGGACATGGCCAGTTGCGTAATCAATTTCAATAACAAACGGCATATCATCCGACAGTAGATATGTGATATGTTGTGTGTTTTGATTTCTTACACCTTCTCGGGTAGAAGTAGTAGTGGTAGTAGACGAAAAAGCTCACCTCTACGCACCATAAGAAGATGTCACCTAAATTTCCAGCTAGCTGAAACATGGAAACTCACTCAAAAGACTAACGACGAGAAAGCTTCGGTATGCAAATCGCCACCTTACTGCATGCGGATAATGATCCGCACACCGTACCGGGAGGTCTGCGGCAGAACTAGACAGCTCGAACGTAGGAGCCCTCTCCCTGGACGTGCTTTATTCACGCCAAATTTAGACTCATTAGCATAACACGATACGCCGAGAATCAGCAAAGGACTCGTCAAACAGACACACTTCTTCTGCTATAACACGAGTGTTCAAGATATAGACAAGCCAGCGAAAAGAAAAGGTACATTAAAGCTTTCTTTACTTCGGGTTTGCCCTCATGCAAATCCCCAAAGAATCGTCCATTTTCAACTTCGAAAATCGATTAAGAATAAGGGGAAGCAAGGCGTACCATTAGGCTAACGGACCTTTTATTACTTTCTTATGATTGAAAGATTTTTCCTGCTCTCAACTCGTGCCTGCATTGAAATTCAACTTCTAGGCAAACACGCGCCACCCCTCGAATGGAGCATCTATCTAAACCTGGAATCTGGAGTTAATCAAATTTTGAGAAGCGTGTGCCGAAAACTTCACGATTCATTAGGTCTGATGGTTGTCGATTATCGCGATTCACGCACACCGAACGATCGCCAAAAATCCTACCGCGCATCGAAAGATCTCTATCGCGTGGTAGGATTTTTGGTTCACATTTGTTCAAATTTAGTTTCGCCCTTTCAAATACACGCACGCGTTAATCTTTCGCAAAAAGGGTGTAATTAATTTAAACTAGCCAGTGGATATCATTGAACAGGCGTACGAACGTGTGCAGTAGAAGGAGATGCAAGTGATCGTAAAGCATGTTTTACCATTTCTAGGCCCACCGTGTCCATCATTCGGTTTGCCATTCGGCGGGCGCTACATGGGCAACCGCCAGCTGAACCGGTCCTCCCTAACACAGCCTACACGGATCCGAAGCGAATGTATAAGTAAGCTAACACACCGGTGACACATAGTTATAAGCTGCCCCCCTTTTTTTCTTCTATTACATACAAAAGTTGACAAATTCAAAAACATCCCCTGTGGGGGGAAGGGAGAAACCTGTGCCACCCTTGCCACACCACTGCCAGGTTGATTGGGCATGCCGTCCTACGGCACGGTCTGCGCTTCACAACTAATTTACACCAACCAATGGACGCACCAAGACAGACTAGTATCACCACAAACACGAATACTGCAAGATCGTGGCCGAGGGTTGAATTAATTTTACTCAATGAAACTCGGACAATATATCCCATGGGCATGAATGAATGACGGTGACGACAACAAAGATGATGTTGGCGGCGTGTATGGTGCGTGTGTGTCTGTATCTCGTGCTCGTGCAACCGTGCGTGACATGAGTGAAACTGAATGGAACGGTTTCTATTTGGCTACACATCCCCGGAACGACGGCAGCACCTACACACACTGAGGGCTCCCTCGATCGAGGTTTTATCGAAATAGGCAAACCTCAACGATCACGAATCCCTATCGCGCGAGGTAAGTAAATTTGTAATGGGACTATTTCTTCACACCAGCTTAAGCTTTTGTCTGTGGCGCAAAAGTGTGCGGTTTGTATGGGGTGTCAAAGCATTGATTGACCCCTTTTTCATCGCGTCGAATGACTACCGACAAGCCTAATGTTAAGGGAGGGCTTAATTTGATTAAAATTTCCTTTCCCCTTCATGTTTAACCTTTCAGCTGTGATGAACAATGTGTCAATCGATGACTTAGCTGATTAGTATCGGTTTAACCTTTTTTGCTCATAGATGGCGTTGCTGATGACAGCAAAGACCTTCTCGTAGACGTGTAGTATTGGTAGGAAGTTCCGTGTTGTCCCATAACGGGGTAAATGGAATTTCTGAGGCTCCGATCTTCGGTATCGACAAAGCAACAAGTGTAATCTTTTATGCACATAAATAACTGCCGTACTATCATCACCTATTGCCCGATCGGGTATCGGTTGGTCTGTAAAGATACAAAGGATTCTACTCCCTTTGGGCAAAAAAATAAAACAATCACCAGACACCCATCCAGGAAGTTAAACGCGATAATGATTGGATGCTTCTTACAGACAACTGACAGTGCTCTTTGTGCGTGCGACTTGTGTGTCGATGCCGCCGCCACCATCACATGCGTTTGTATGCGTTTATATCTTCGATCGAACTGACCCAAGAAGAGGTTGCTTCCGTCCCGTCCCAGCCTGTTCTTGTGTGGCAAGACCCTTGATGCGATATCTTCTTCTTTCGGGGTCAAGTATAAATAAACAGCGACGCATCTGTTTCCATCATTAACAGTTAGCGGAGGATCTTTGTTGTGTCCATCACACACACACACACACACGCACAAACGAGAAGACCTTAAGAGGCAACTTGCAAACGAATTTCAATTGCCCATAGTCCTCCCTCGGTCTTCACCATTTGCAACTTGCTTGTAGCCACACTTCCGAGAGATCATCACCCACGGGACAAATAAAGATAAAGGGCCTCTTTACGCTATCAGTTCCATGCTCGATGTTTTGATAGTGATCATGCTCAATACCGTTTGAAACCCGAACCCCGACACTACCCTTCGGTATCTTCGGTAACTCGTGACGGCCTTCATCAAAATGAAGACCGCTCAGAAGCGACCCAAGGGTTCCACAAACTGCCTGGTGCTGTTTATTGGGATAAGTTTCTTCCGGTTCGTTGCAAGTACGCGTATGTTCAACACGTTCTTACTGTAATCGTGATTTGTTCCTAACTTCCGGTTGTGATTGGGATGGTAGTAAGCTGAGCCATGTTACTCACGCAAGTGTTACATACAATATCGGAACACCCGGTAGCGATTTCATGCCGACAACGCCATATCACCCAAACAAACCGTAATCTAAGGCAAAAGATTATTGCACATAATGGGATATGATTGCGATCAGCAAGTAAAAGGGAAAATAGAGCTACATTAGCTAATTTTCGAAAGGGGAAGTCATTGCTATGAAGCATGCAGTAAGAAAAAAGGGCCTTGTTTACAACATTAGTTAGAGGGAGTTTAAAGAATAGCTATCCTGCTATTCTTAGCATCAAAGCTAAACAATCCCCATATATTTTTTGGTCAGTATTTACATCACGAATGCGCTTCTAAACCGCTCAAGAGCTCATAAACTCTCGCCCCGTTCGCGGCTCCAAAGAAACGGTCCAGGAACGTACGTTAGGTGGCGTACATTATTGTGCAAATTTGTTTAGATTTGCACGATCGGGATGTGGAGTTTACTGTACATGAATTCTTGGTGCCGCGAAAGAACCAAAGCAGCGATCTTCATGACGCACGCAAAGTCAAACTCCCTTAGAATCGTGCCTTACGCAGCCGGGGAAAGTCGACCCTGTTGACGTACTAGATAAGATATCGTCCTAGAGTGTGCAAAACGTTCATAGCAACTCGCCTAGTCAACATGGCATCATGTCGGTGCGTTGGATCGATTCACCAGCAACAGCTTTAATTGGGGTGTTGAAAATTCGGCATCACATCACCTGAGCACAATGTTTTCGCCAGTGGTCACGCGCCTCCAACTGCTCTTACTAATTTTCCAATAAAATCTGCGCAATACATGCAATAAAAAGCATCCAAATGCGTGCGAGCTGTTCTGTTCTTTATGTAACGTTTAAAACCTTTCCATTACATCCTCCCGTGCTCGGTGGTGCCGTCCATAACATCGCTCAGTATACAACCATTCGAAACATTACAACGGCACGAAACCGTCCACCATTTAAGCGTAATAGTTTTGCGAATTTAATTATAAACCTTGTAAACGTGCCATTCCGTGAGGTACGATTGGATAGAAAAGTTTCAAGAAAAAAACGTTTTTTCCATGCCCCCCAAATTACACATCACACCACCGAAAACCTTTTCCCAGCCCAAGGAAATTATTTTTCCTCTAATTGCATAGCATGCACACCCATGCACACGCATCGCAGTAGATTATTGTCCATCGTCGCACCGCGTGTTTATCTGGTGCTGCGGGCCACAGATTACAACCCAACCGGCCAGAGTTCTGCTCACAGCTCGCTTTTACCCGTTTTGCCGAAAATCGATCACTTCCGCTACGCAGAAAGAAGCCAGCAGCAGTAACAGCATCATTTTTCCCGATACAGCCGTTGCTTGAAAGTGGAGAGAGCGAAAGAGGCTTAAACTCATCAAGTGGCCAAAGAGGTTGAATGAAGATATTCGTGTTTTTTTCGCCCTCGATGCAGCGTTATAAACAAATCCACAATCCACCGATCGGGATCACCGCCACACCACTTGAACTCTTCCGTATTTGGATGATTTTGTTGCTTATTTTTCGTGTCTATTGCTTTTTTTTCGAGATGCATCATCTCTCGTCGCCTTCAAGACGCTCCCGGGTGTTTTTTCTTCGTCTCGGAACGGAAGTCTCTGGAGCATCTCGATTCGGTGCAGCCCCGAAATATACTCTTCAAAGTTCCGAGATTGCACAACGGTTACACGTTTCTCCGAATTGATATTTTGCTTCATGGATTCGGTGGTTCACCCAGCACCTAAATCCGGACCAAAACTTCGATGATCGGTGCTCCGATGAGGTTCGCACCGCATGCTATCATTAATTAAATCCTTCACAAGCACCTCCGCACCCCCTAGGCGACGACGAATGAAGAAAAGTGATTCCGATATTTTACACTAAATCCCACTATCGGTTTGATTTCGCGCGCGCGCGCTCTCACACACTCGCAGATTTTATTCGACCGAATTACATCACTACAGGGCGCTATTTTCATCGATCAAGCAGCTCGATCCGTCCCTAAATGACCTAAAATCGAATCAAATGCTTTTTGCTTCTCGCAGCGAGTGTGACTACCTCCCGATGGGATGCAATTTTGTTTTGGAGGTGCCCACCCGCAGGCGCAAACGAAACGGAAAGCACGCAACTGAAGCTCAACGACTCAAACTCAGTCCTTTCGCTTCGCCGGTAGAGTTGCTTACCGAACGGTTTAACGGTCCGATAAATGTTGTTCCCTTTTTGCGTTACGTAAAAAAAAAACCTTCCGAAGGCGTTACGGTGGAACTATTTTGTGGCCACATCATTTAAATTTCCCGTATACGGTCAAGTATGCAAGCATCTTGTCATATTGAGTGTTTTTGTATGATCGCAACAAATCAATTAAAGATCCGCCGCCTGCTATACTGTGAGATGCGTAATGCGATAAATAGAAGCGCTTGTAAGAAAGTAATCTTCTTGAAGCATACAGATCATTCGAAAAGTCAGTAAATTACAACGTAAATACACAAACACCGGAAATGGTTTCTATTCATCGATCCGAACACTCGTTTATCGAAACATCAGTCGGCAAGATTGCGAACTAATCATTTGCATGAAGATCTCGCGTGTTTTTTCTTCTCGTGTCTCGGAGTTCATTTTGTGACTACGCCACCTCCACAGACTCCACAGAGAGAGAAATCTTGGCGCAATTATACGTCTATTTCGAATCAATTGATCAAACCAACGGTTTCTTCAATTTCTTTACGGTGAAAGTAGATCTTGGAATTGCTTCCAAAACCTATCATCGCCACTATATTCTAAACAGCGCCAAACTCGGAGCAACCTGTTCCGTTTCTTCAAGCTCAAGCACCACAAGGGCCAACAAACCTGTTACGACGAACGTACCACGCGTCACTCCGATATGGTAGCGCAGTGTGTGTCGCATAAACTTACGCCACCACCATATTCCCCGGAGCCAAGCTTTGCACGGCGAAGTCAATATGAGTTTACCCACCCCTTCTGACCGTCTCCGCTGCAGAATAATCGTACATCGTTGTCCGTGAAGTTCCCACGCACATCCCACCTACTGCACAGAACATGGGAACGAAGACAGCACCGTGTCGACTGCCGTCTGTTGTCTGGTGTTAGCAAAGATGGTCCTTGGGATGTCCCATGTTGCTTACCTGTGAGAGCGAGGGAAGAAAACAACCAAAAGAAATTGAAATTAGTACCAGCGAAATGACAGTTGGCTTCCAGCGCCATGATACGGAAGAATAGGAGCGTAGGTGTTTGCCGTGTCTCCCCTAAATTCCGCAAAGGTTTGACACTGGAGTAAAGCTGTACAGTGAAAAGGACTCGGCCTGAGAAACCCCCCGCGCGAGTCGATTGGGAAGTTGCGGCCAATGGGTTTATGAGTCATCAAAGCCATACGAATGCTACTTCTTCCATTCGATCCTGTTACCTATTTTGGTTCGAACGTGGAACGAGATTAACTCTATTCCGTAGATTAAAATGTATTTAAATAATTCTTTGAAATGGACATCAATTTCTACGGCGTGGAGATTACTCACGCAGGCTCACTATGCCCGGACACGTGTCGTTTGAAATATGTAGTTTATTTCCCTATAAAATTGTATTTTATAAAATCAGCTAAAAAGCCAGATTTTCATTGATTTAACCCCCCGAAAAAACATCCTCATTTCAGTTTATTTTTAGAACTCAACGTCACGTACGTCATGTGCCTCCAAGCAGGCACCACATAAAATTATGCTATTATTTCCAGTCGTAACGCGTAGCACAAAACAAAAGCCTTAAACATACCGAATTCGATACGCTACGTTGAAAAACACACACACGAAACACGAACCATTTAAATCCAATCCACCTCACACAGGCTGTATCACGCAAAACCGGCAAGCTCCTATGAAAATTTTTGTTACAGAATCTCTCGCCAGAATCTCTGGTAAATCGGTAACCGAAAATTAAAAGCGAACAGCTCGATATCGACTACAGCCCGTACACTCCCCGCAAAACGTATTAGTCATGGTTAAGAAAACGAAGAAACAAAGAAAGGAAGCAAACTACTACTAGCTTGGCAGGAAGCTGTCCGGAGGGGCATGGAAAAAAATGGCCACGAAAAACAATACCGCAAAGGAAAGCGAAATTAAAAATCGTGATCACGCATAACCTAGAAGCATTGCAACGCTTCTCGGAGATGTTGGCCCGAAAGCTGTGGCACGATCGGGCCTCACTCACAAAGAACGCTCGGCAGCTTAATTCGTTGCCACTCAGTAGCTAGATGTTTGGTTTGGTGTGGCGAGGGTTTCGTTGTTCTTACACGGCTGCTTTGCATATGGTTCGCGAGGCTCGAGAAGGCTTGCCTAATAATTGCTGTGCAAGGAGAGAACGCAACCAAAAGTTGCGACTCACCTCCGCAGGGTCCGATGATCTACATTTTGGGCTCTAAAGATGTGCAAATAGAACCTAAAGAACTTGCTATTACAGAAATCGACAGCTTCGTAAACTCCTGAAGGTTGCCGTAAAACCCTGTGGAGCGAATTGGGTATTCTACCGATGAACTATCATTAACACGAAGGAGAGCCGTATCTTACGCGACGGAAATCGACAGCCCGAGCCCATGAAATCAACACACAAATTGCCTTTTCATCGGCAACTTCAGAACCTTCCAAATGCATTATTTGTTCTACGATCCGTTCTCTTATTATGCTAGCGGTGCGATGGTCAACGACATTACCATCCCCACCCTCTCCCCCATCGCCATGGATCTCATTCGAATCTGGATGGTCACTTCCATCAAAAAATGCACACCACACACCTAAAGATCTGTGACCACAAACTATCTCCTGTTACGGGATCTCTTTTTTCTTCAAATGCTTCTGAAGCTGAAGATACTCGTTTTGGGCACCATGTCCAATTGGTGGTATGAACAGACTTCCTGTCCGCCTTTGGAGCTTAAAACTTCAGTACTCCAAGCATGCGACTGTTTGCTCAAGTACAACCACAAATCGCCAACCACAGATTTCCGCCATTGGGAAACGTATTACCGAGCGATATTTTGGTAATCTGACACCCTGTCTGTCTGACACTCTGTCTGCACAAATGGCTGCATTCGATATCTGGGAATGCTCTCCGGGTGCAAAAAGCTTCCAGCTTATCGGTTGTGAGATAGCAGCGGTTTTTGAACTTCCTCTGTTGCGGCTCTGTTGCATCCTAAGTTGGGCAACACACATTCTGACCACAACTCCGAAACCGGTGCTCCAGTGTGCTCAGTACAGCGGAACGAGTTTTGTATAACGTTGCATATAAATGTATACCCGTGGTGCAGAAAAAATTCACCTTGTTTTCCCCCGAAAAGTTCACTTTGGGGTCTTCTTTTACCAAAGGTTCATCCTGTCTCTGATTCGCTCGGTCTGATGTGATACGCTTGAGAACTCACCCCCGGATGTGTAGCGTGGGGTCGCTCGACTATTGCAGGAAGAAGCTAAACGAGATACGGTAACCCCCTTCATGAGACCCTTTTTCCGGCCCGGGTACTCGGTTTGAAAAGTCGCACTTTCCCTGGGGACTCTGGACGGTCAGTGACCACTTACTATTAGAGAGGGAGAGCGAAGAAAGAGCTTCAATGGTTCTTTCCCCCTTCCTTGAAGCATCTATGCTAATTGAAATGTTTGGACCTTGCGAACAAGAACTAGAATATCACAAGCACAAGAACACGTGTTCCAAGCCCCCACATCTCGACCATAAACAAACCGGAAACGGATCAGTAAATTTTCCCTCTCATCTTAACGGTCTGATCCTAATGAGACCGTCGCACACACATGCACGATCTGCTCCTTGGTAAGAGCATGGTGGATGGGCTCGTAAAATGTGTCATTAAAACTTAAGCACCAACGTAGCTAACCATTCCGTCCAGCCACAAATGAACGCTTTCATTGCGCGCGGATTAAATGCTATCTAATTGCGTACGCCAAGTGTCGAGCCAATCGTTAACGAACGTAGTGTTGATGGGTTTTTGGCTGAGCTTTGCCGATGTCGTTTAATTAAAAAATTGCTTTTGAATGTTCGCTCGGGGCACCGTACATTCGTTGCGTTGAAGATCGTTATTTAAACTTCTCTGCAGGATTTTATGGACGCTTCTCTCGAAATCCAGACCGAAAAGTTGGAATAATTCATAAGCTGAATCTCGCCAGAACGCGGTCCATTGTAAGTTTCGGAGATTTTCTCACCAACGTTTGTACCGACAGACAGAAGCTTCTAAAAACAACTCTTTCCTCTCAAGTTCATTAGCCGATACGACCGAGCCGAGTTATGAAACTAAATTTCTCAGCTCGCCAGCCCGTCCAAAATTTGTGAATTTGTTTTCCTCCCTTTTCCTGGCACTTCTGGAGTCGATGGAAGAAACTGAAAGAAATACACCTCCTACGCCCTTCAGTTTTGGTGCATTTTTGTGGCCCCCCAAAGCACAACTAATTCTCTAATTTACGATCGTACACACGGGCATGTCGCCATCTCGCCATCGCTTCGTGCATAATGCATTAGCCCAAGAACAAACCCTTGCTTTTACTTCCAAAAACGAAAAGTGCAGTTCGGGAACCAACTCACTGCAACAGCAACAAAAAATAAACCATCCCGGTTCGGTGATTTCGACACACACAAACACATACACATGCTTTTGGCCATCCGTTGTAATGGCCATACAGTAGTTGCACCCCTACCCTTAAACGCCGAAAATAGACGGCTTTTGCCCTTAAGGTCCGCTTGAACCGGACACAAGTGAACGATCTCCTTTATGATGGTGATGCACACAAACATACTTCAGAAGAGCGCTAGTGTGAAATTGAATTTGCTACTACTGCACTTACATTCAAGACAGGTTTCTACCGTCTCTCAGCGCGATGCATATTATTAATGCCCAATCCCATCTCGTTAAAACCTGAGGTTGAACATTTCCAGCAAAAGTGCATCACATCTAATACGTAAGGGAACAGGAAGCATCCGGAAGGTTAAAGTGTAACGAGTGAGTGATTCGTTCCACCGCTTGTAAGAAGTTACTAGCATCAACGCCGCAAGAGAACGCTAAGCGGGACGTTCTGTCCAGGATTTTTAAAACCGAAACGTCGCTACCGAAAGCAACGCAAAAGCTGAAACAACAAAGGCAGTGAAAGAGAAGAGTTGGAGAAAAATAGAAACAAATTTTTACCAAACGATCAGGTCGGCAGATCTCCCAAAACCGTACGACGAATAAAATATCGAATTTCCGATCGCTCGTTCATCAGCCCGGATGACTCCCGGGGTTAAAACTGTTGCAGTTATATGCTTTAAACGAGAGACGGCCCCCGTCTATCGACCACAGCCTCAATGCATATCGAGGGATTTGTCCCGGCTTAGGTGACTCTTGAGAGTCACTAGACGCCGTGTGCAGCAGGAATTCCAAACATCTCAATATGTATAAATTCCACCGTGCTAGCAAATCAAGAGAACCGTCTGACTGGTTACTGGCAACCATTTTTTCGCCTGTCTAAAGCGACTGCATCGGAGACGCTTGATTTATGGTGCATCGGTATGGAACTCGGAAAATGTCCATATGCATATGGACATGAGAAAGTATTTGGTAGCTAATCCAATGCAACAAACCATAGAACATGGTATTAAAGTTCCGAAGCAACAAGCCATTGAAGAAAGAAAAAAGATTACAATACGTTCCTAGGGAGCATTAGGTGGTGTTTCTATTTAGACGAGACGAGTTCTGATTTTTGACATCTTACAATTCAGCTGCGAGCAGTGGCACACACGCACTCTTTCTTTTTTGGGAAAAAGACCATCATCAGCGAGTGTATGTGAGAAGGTAATAACAGTAATGTCAAGTTCTAGGCACCTCGTTCGCGTTCTGGCTTTCCCTGCTCCCGGGCAGATAATTGATGACAGCTGGTAAAACGCTCAACTTCACTTACACTGGTTGAGTCATTTATTCTTCGTAGCTCTGCCTTAGCAGAGCTGGTAAACGCCATCCACCAAACACTTGGTACATTATTGGTAATTATTAATATTTCTCCCCATCGTCAACTCCTCACTGCTGCTGCTCGCAGCTATCGGCAAATGATCAACAAACCATCCCCTCGGCCATATTCATCCGAGCTCACCTTCATTAAAACATCTCTCGTTATCCAACGCGGGCCTCTATCTTAAAGAAAAAAATACAAAATACCGTACACTTTAAAAGCCACCACGTCAGAGACCGAGAGTTAGAGAGGATCTTCGAGTGAATTATTAACCGATCAACTGTATGCCGCTGCTGATTTCTTCACTCATAGTAGTTGTTGATGTTTTTTTTTTCTTGTCTTCTTTCGCCCGAACACTTTCATGGTCAGATCGGGCACTAATCCCACCGAGGTGTTAAATGCTAACATCTTCAGAAGCGTGCGCCGTTTTGCGAAAAAGCATACTCATTATTATTACACACGTTTTTGCGGTGTATATCTCGCTCCGTCTCGCTATCTCGCTTTGGTGTTTTACAAACAGACATTTATTTAGCTATTCAATTTTTCCCTACATCAAGCGGGCCGACCCATGCTACAGCCCCGTCCAACGGGTCCGGGAGGGTCGAAAATATCTATGCCAATGTACCGTGCAATATGGCATTCCTTGCTTTTAGAAATACGTAGTTAATGCACCCTCTCAATAACGCTGTACGTCTCAACACGATAGTAACGCACGAGTCAATTTTTTCGTAATATTTTCATCACAATCGATGGATAAAAACGACTTAATGGCAGACGCTGGCGTGGCCACACGGCGCACAATTTTGCCCACCCAAAGCTGTGAAAGATGAGCGATGCCGTTGCTGCGATGAGCGAAATGTTTTGCACACGAAAATCTCCTGCATCTCGAGTGGTACCTAGCTACTTCAGGCTACGATTATCTGCATCGTAGCACAACACCAGAAAGCGTTGGGCGCGCGAAAAGAAACTGGACACTCATCACGCACAATATGGCTAGAAGCTGTGCTTGAAAATTACTCTCAAAATGGTCTTACTTTACGTAAAAGGCTCTCCTCCTGACACGGGAGGCTTTCTGTGAGTTTTGGTGTTATAGATGTTGAAGCTGTTGGGGCTAGCAAATAATTATATTTCCATATAATATGAGCACCTCGATGCGTGCTGTTACTGTGCAGCTGTGTCAAGCGCCAGAAAATCCAAATCCAAATGATAAAAATAAATCCTCACCGCAGCTGACCAGACAGGCCCATTGCACAATGCCCTTGTGATGGTTGCTTCTTCACATTTCTTTAGCAACTTGGAAAGCCCTTCTTTTTTGCCAATTATACTCCAAATTGGGCAAGATCTTAGCTGTCTTGTTAACGGAGTTCTAATAATGGTTGCCGCATACCTTAAATTTTCTCATCCCGCAGAGTCTTGAGATCCTTTTGCAACCGTAAAACAAACAAAAGAAATTCGAAAAGGACTGCCAGTGCCAGGTGTGCGTCTAGGGCTACAGGTAGAGAGATAGAGGGAACTTTAGGCTGCATAAAAATTTGTAAAGAAAAATAAACCCAATCAGATGACAATTATGGATGCAACCTCTGTAAACTGTTCAGGTTTACGATATGGATTTGATGTAACGACGACCATAGAAATCGAAGCGTAGTCACAAATTATGGACACTTTCCCGACATAACCACAAACATGCTTAAACCATACTATGTTCAGTTTTACTAACGCCGTTTTGTCATCCCACACTTGAATTTAATTGTAGTCGCGAGAGCTGTAACCACTTCAGATTCAGGCAAGGAGAGAAAATGTCTTTCCCAGTACATCGTTGTCCAATTTTCAACGGCTCAAATCAACGCACTCACCCGGACAACCGTGAAGAATCGGAATCGTGCGTAGAAAAGCGAGCATGGAGTACCACGGCCCTAAAGTTCACCAGATGACACAACCCCTGGTGGAAGCTTGTGTAACGCCCATACCCCATGCACACAAAGAGCTGAGCTCAGCGCGCACAAATGCAGCGAAACCTAGCGCAATGTAGCCGACTAGTGCTACGTCAGGAAGGGACTTCATCCCAAAAAATGTTCCAACTCGCAGCGTAAACGCAAACGTAAACTCCGTAGGCAAAGCGTTACACGCGTTACGTTTTGAAACGTTTCGCTCCGGTTAAGCGTTACGCGGCTTGGGTTTGGTGTAAACACAATAGACAGAAGGGTAAAGAAGGGCAGACTGGGAGGAAAATTGGAAACCAGTGTTGGAAAGGGAGCGAAAAGAAAAGGAGAGAGAGAGAGAAAACATTAAGAAAGAATAAACGAGAAGAAGATATTGTCAACATAAGACGTGAACGAAAAGAGAAGAAAACCAAAGTTGCCAAACCGGTTTTAAAGACTGTTTTCTTCGCGGGTGCGTCATTCTTCCGCTTCTTTTCCCTACTGCTACACTCCCTTCCGTAACCACTTGCTGCAGCATGCGTCTTGCACACATACACACCCACCAGAACGAACGACGCGCTCTTCGTGCTCTTTCTTACAACTGCTGCTGACCCTTATGTTTATGCCGCTATGCTTCGGTCAGCGAAAACATACAAATCCTACATCACGCATACACACACATACAAAATATGCTTTCTCGCGCGCGCACACACACACACATGCGCATGTGAATATCTCCATCGTTAAGACCGATCAGCAAGCTCTTACCAGCATCTAGGCCCTGGCATAATAAGACGCAAACGGACCCGTTTTCTTTTCGCTTTGCTTTATCCACAATTCTACTATGCTTTTTCGTGTTCTTCACCGTGGGCTTCACCATTCTGCTGTCGTTGTCCTGTTTTATGTTTTCTCCCTTTTCCTCCCAACCTTCCCACCTTCCTCGCGACGATCTCACTCCTACACACCTTTTACGTTCTTTTCTTTATTCCTTCTTTTAATGCTGCTTCTTTTCGATCGTACGTTTGGAAGCTGCTCAAAGCAATCTCAACTACGATCCAATACGATGTTGTCAACGAAATTGAAGTTGAACCCTGTGTCTATCTACAAGCGGTTATCCGTGCACAATCCACAAAATGCACGGAACATCCTGTACCAATGCCAAGGGTCAGTAAGGGGCAATATAGCTGGTGACCGAAAATGGATCGTTATCTTTTATTTACATCCGTAAATCATATGTAGGTACCATCTTCAGACGGATGCACTTGAGAGTCTCTTCGGTAGTAAAAGTTCCAAACAAGGAGGACATCTTCGTTGTACATCTTCTTCACTTTAACTGTGGTGGGTGTGTTACGGTATGAAGGAATCGCTTCAAAACGAATCCATAAGGAACACCTGAAGGGTCATCGAAAGCATGAAAAATGCTGAACGTCCATTTGCCCGTTACGAGTTGAGGCGCGTCTACAGTTCTTGTGTTTTGGAGACACGAAATGAAAGTGTCGCCTCACCGAAACAGCACGTCCCAAACGGCTAGACTGGACATAAGGGGTTTCTCCAGGAAAATCCCAACAGCTGCCGTAGAGACTCTTGTCAAGGTAGGTCCAGATCTTGCCAGATAACGCTCAGAATTGTCATTAATTAATGTCAGGTGTGTACCAATACAAACACAGACAAACGTCAACAATCATCCTTGATGATCCTACTTTAGGACGACAATCATTCTGAATCGTCCCAGAACTCTCCACAAAAACGTACCGGAAAAGGGTTTTCATTTGTGTTTACAAATTATTGGAAGTAATAATTCGTCTATGTCTTGCAGCAGGATGAGAAGGCAAAGTCCCAACCTGATATAGAAAAAAACTTGAAAGAAAGATATGTTCAAAATGATGTACCATTTCCTGGCTAATGGAAGCCCTACAGCAAACACACCCAAAGTACAATGAAGAAAACCACAAAATCTTCTACATAAACGTCCACGTCTAAGGTGTGTGCGTCCGGAGGCATAAAATATCGATCATCCTGCACCATTTGTTGCTCTACCGAAAAGCCACAAAATAATGACTATTTTCCTGACGATTATACACTCCATCCTGCTCGTTCCTTGCACGTTTCGAGACGTACTTGGCTCGGCATTAACCACCCCGGCCCGGAATTGAAGGATCCACAAGACACACCCTACTCCCGGAAGGGAAGTGGCGTTTGGGTTGTCGGTGGTTGTGGGCTACAAAATTTGGATTAAGATTTTAATTTAACGCTCCAGTTGGGTGAGTGATCAGATCACGGGGAATCGAAAGCGAATGCTCGTGTGATGTAGGAGCTTCTGAGCGAGATGTACTTATTAGGACGTATTATGAAGTTGCAAAAACAATTAACGCAACGACTAAAGCTGTTGAGGGCAAGATTTTGCACAGCGTTACGCGAGATTAGAAAGCATGAACAATGGAAAAGCATATATAATAACCCTGCTAAACAAAAAAAAACTTCCCCGACCAGCACAAAAATTGCCAATTTTCCGGTACCGCTTCCTATTCCAACTACGCAGAAACTGATCACAGTGGTGCAGGCTTCCAATGCACACAATCAAGGGACGCATAAGACAAAACCATACCTAATGATGCTAAAAGTATACAGAAAATGCTTTCAAGCACTGCCGAGTCCTAATACCTTCAGGGGTAGGTAGGTTTACGTCGCAACTAGAGCGTACAAGACTCCTGCGCACAACAAAGATCAATCGATGCCATCGCTTTCCTTCTACCAAACGTACACAGATCGTCGGCGGAGTTTATTTTTTCGCCGTTCCATCCATTATGATCCCATTTTCATTGCCTGCAAACGCTTGCCGCGAGCTAAAGTGAATGGCAAATTTAGAGTTCCTTCCTATACGCCCGCTAACATGGGGTCTCGTGTGGTGTGCGTTCGGTGTGGCTACAGGCTGCTTACAGGCTGCATTCGTTCGTTTCTCTCGCCCTCCACCTTCCAATAAAATATAATCTGGATCAATAAATTTGAAATCAAAATTGCTCTCCATTTTCTACGTTGCCGCCTGCATCGCAAGACAAGCGCCTAGCCGCATAAGCATATTGTGTGCGGGTAGCAGCAGTGGTAGTAGATGGTTGAACGTGTACGAAAAACTCGTTCTGTTAACTTGCACTGGAGGGGAAGGTCTCCTCCAGAGAACACCGAGACCTGACCGAGTGCGTCGCAAGGGTGACAAACTGAGCAAACCCGCACCAACCAGATGTGTCAGGGACTTCACTGGACTGTACCTGATTCCACCGATTTTTTTTCTCCCCCTTTGTTGCTATTATTTTTGTTCGCTCGGACCTTTTAAA
Source organism: Anopheles maculipalpis (assembly GCF_943734695.1). NCBI lineage: Eukaryota > Metazoa > Arthropoda > Insecta > Diptera > Culicidae > Anopheles > Anopheles maculipalpis. Next base: position 74,016,346 of record NC_064872.1, read on the forward strand.
CCCTAAGACCTTAAACTGACTCATTGTCCGCCTCTCGACGCGCGCACGTCAAGAAGTAGATCACACTTTCAGAATCGAGGATTGGTCCCTCGTAACACCTTCCTCCAGCGTGTCCGAATGTGATCAGTAGGGTTGCTGCCGCTTATATTTCACGCCTTTCGAGCCGACAATCACGACAATCGTTTGCGTTTTTTTTTTAGAAGGCGCGTAAACGCCACCTCCAAGTGTTATGGCTTCTGGCACACTTCAGAAGTCCAGATACGTGGAAGAAGTTCATCGCGGAGACCTTGCTCGGTTGGTGCGGTTTACTGTACGGAACAGTAAAGCCGCATTTGGTACAGAAATTAATTTTTCCCGCTCCCTTGCAGGAACAAAAAGGGATTGTAGTGCAAGGTTAACGCACATACAGACACACACACGCGCGGTAAGACGGCTTCACTAGTCACTCTGGAAGGTATCGCTCCAGCATTCAAACCTAACCTCAAACAAACAAAAAATATCCAAAAACTGACACGCTTCAGTAGAAGGAAATGGGAGGCATAAACGCACTCAGTGTGTGCGCGCCCAAGTTATTTATCACACGGGCAAATAAAATTAGAGCAAAATGAACACCCAATTTACGTTCCTACGTTCTGCGGTGCGAGTGAAGCCTTTTCTTCCGGAAGCCCGTGATTAATCGACCAGATTCAATAGAATTAAACGGTGGGTAAGCGGCGTACGCACCATCAGCAAGCCTTTCGGGATTTCCATGCATGTTACTACGTGGGTTTCGCCCTTTCTATCGAGCTTTGCGGTCAATAAATGGCTTTAGGAAATGAATGCAGCATGGGGGGGGAGTACACGTGCTATAAAAATCACCCAGCAATATCTGAGGATCAGAAGAATAATCAAGCAATTCTCAGCGGTCGCTAAGCTGTTGATTGTTGGCATTTAATACAGCTTGACAGCTCGAGCTTTCTTAGAACGTAGAGCAATTCACTAGCAATTTCTCTTGAAATCTTTTAGCGACTTTCATAGGAAAATTCTTGTTAAAAAATAAAATATTACAGCAGTTATTTTAAAACATTTTAAATTCTTGTTTCAAGCTCACCATTTTCCACAGCTTTTACGAAAAGCATCATCAGTGGATAAATTTACCTGCAAATAAAGAAGACAATGCTTTATTAAATTTTATGTACGTTTTATTTGTCTTTTAAACACTTATTCTTGAAGAATAAGATAAATTAAACAGAAATCCACTTAGTTCCAGGAAACCATTTATGGTGTACCGTTTGCTATTGTTCCTACTGTTGCTAACCAAGAAATATGATCGATGCAACATTTCATGAGTCATCAACAACCGATCAACCAAGAACAAAAGCGTACGATCGCGATCCATACAGGCAACGAAAAAAAAGCTTCACTAATCACAATTAATTTCTCATCAAAAAGGAACGGCGAGCAACAAGTTGTGCGGATGATACTAATACACGTACGGAAAAGGGTGCGAATTATTTTCAAATTGTCACGTTGGAAAAGATTATTCACATGCAACGATGTAGCACCGCACGGCGACAATAATTGCATCACGATACGAATAGTTTATGCTTGTAACAGTGTGCCAAGTAAATTATTGCTTTGAAAGTAAACTGTGTAATGTTAATAATATTATTTTAAATAAATAAAACCTCACTAAACAAACAATGTAATGTGCCTGCATTAATCATATTTCTGGATTGTATTTTACGCCATTTTTTTTCGCAACAGTTTTTTTTACAGCGAACCCAAACACACTTCTGTGTACCAATCATACCCTTAATAGCGTCATATGGCTACAGGATTACATTGCCGAAACCAAAACGAATTGCCGCTTTGCTGATTAATTTCAGCTACACTATTCACTGGTTTTGCAATACAACACAATTCAATTTTTTTTTTTTGCTCAATTTTGCTTCATCCGATGACAACCGAGACCGGTCGTCGGACATGAAGCAAATCTTACCCCTTGGAGGCATTTTACATCTTGCCGGAGAGTTCAAGGATCTGACAGCAGCACATCGTACCCCACAGTGAAGCATTAAATCGCCTCTCACACATACACGCGGTACAAGTGGATACACATTAAGGGTAAATTTCGTTGAAGCACCCAAAAGTACTTCAGATAGCTGCAGAGGGATCCAACATACTCTCTTACAGCAGCCGATTTGGCCGAAGCAAAACCGGAACGAACAAAAATCACTGCACCAACTGCACTTGCGCCGCCGTTCCATGCGTTTCTCTTGGCTTATCAAACCCACAAACAAGAGGTGCATAAAACAACGAATCTAAAAAATAAAAAAACATGAGAACCAAAGCGAAACCGATATCATGCCCACAAGCGCGAAAGTAAATAGGGGCCTTCGCCTAAAAAAATAAAAAATAAATTCACGATTATTCGCCAAACAACGAGGACAACGAATTTGCAAAGTGAACGGCACAACCAACGCACAGCGAACGCGGAAAGTGCAGAAAAAAGAATAAGAAAACGACCGGGTGGGGGGGGGGGATTGAAAAGCTTCAACCCCAAACCGGCACTTGTTCAGGGCTGTGTGGCTGGTGGCTGCCAAACCGGTTCGACTAAATGGGGAAGCCGGTGTACGTGGAGCTTTATTTGCGAAGTTTCCAACTCGGCTCTCCTGCTGCTGTTCCTCGGTTTGATGGTGATCCACCGATCCTTCTTGCTTCGCTTCGGAACCCGTTTTCTAAAGCCGGGAACGGCTTTATTCGCGTTTATCCTGCGTCATATACACGCAAAGGCTGCTTTACTTTGCGATGTTTTATCTCGCATTTGGCTTTTGAGTTCTCGCCAGAACTCTTCATCACGAACCAGGAAGATCGTGCCGCTAAAGCATACAAAACTATAAACCTACAAAAGAGAGGGAAACAAATCTTCTAGAAGATAATATCTTCTATTCTGCACTGTAGTTAGCAGGCTGCCGTAGCTAGCAGCAGAGATATCTCTCTTTTAGTTAAACCAAATCTCAGACCTCCTACAAATACTCAACCACCCCAGCTGTAAGGACCACTGGAGTTACAGCCAAGTGATACGAATCACCAGAGCTACGCTCGTTTACTTAATCGCGATCGCTTTCTTGTTACGATCTTGATCATTCCCCCCTCCCCCTTCATTTCGCACCACATGACGCCACCCCATCCCCATTAGTTCCCCCCCCCTCACTCTCGATCGCTCGTCCAACAGCTTCATCCGTACCGTATGGTTTCACTTAACCCGCGACGGCTAAGAAAAGATGCAAGACATTAGCATAAAATCGCCTTTTTTCACTTTACGAGATACATCAACTTCCCGCGAGAGTCAAGAACTCCCGGCGGACGCGAGCAGCGTAAAACCAATCGTGAAATTGTAGCTTCATCTGCCCCAAACCGCAGCTTATTGTGGCTTTTGAGATTAATCGACCCCTGGGGGTGGGCAATTTTGAATGGAAAGTGTCCTATGGCGAAAAGAGCTAGCTCATAACACCCAGCAACTCTAATGGATTTCAAGTTCGTCGTCCATTTCCGTTGAGGACAAATGAAGAGTAACACATTCGTCTAAACAACCCGTTTCAAAGTGATTATTCGCAATTAGTCTGTCCTGTTAACTGGTGTACTGATACTGGGTAGACATTTTGTAGCCGTTGCCTTGTTATCAGTGAGAATCAGGCCACCATCAACAAGCTCTTACGGCGTTAAAACCTGGTAAATGCGTCATGATGCTATTTTAACAAGCATTAGCAAGCGAAAAATTAATCTACGGTAGTGAAAAAAACTCCCCAATTGATGGGAGGCTCATAAACCCTCAATCAGACCGCGAGAGTTGATAAGGAGTCGTTCACAAGCAGTTTGCTGCAAGACAATCACTGATATTGACAGTTTGGCTACGCATGATTTAGGACGCTCCTTTATACCTTGCGCATTTGCTTTGTCAGGTCTGATTTTGACTCCTTTTTTTGCATGCTTATTTTCCATTACTCGAACCTTCGTAAAACCGTAAATCAAGTGTTCTCAAGATTGCGCTGAGTTGTTAATCAAATGAGGTTGCGGTCTTGATTGTTGGCTGGATTATTCGTCTTCGATCGTGACATATTGGCCGCGGGACACAATGATGCTATGAGAGATGCAAAAATTAGCATTAAAACATTCACACAAAAATCTCAATCCACACGATTTCCAAAGTTCCGTTCCCACCGCGCGCTTCAGGAACAGGATAATTGGTTTTACCTCAGGCAAACATGCAAAGGAAGAATCCTTACGATCATTAAACGAAAAAACAATCCAAGCTTCATTTTCTGCCAATTCCCACACACACTCATTCCCATGCAGGGATACGAATGTAAAATCTACAAAAGATCAACCCTCCCGAAAGCGCGGGATGCGTGAGGCACAAATCCTTTTGTTTACCACCTCGAAGCGTAAACATAAACGCTGCGCTGAATGACGTAAGTTCGATGCACCACCAACAATCAAACAAAAAACCAGTCTTACCACCCCCTTGTCCCTATTTCATTTCCTCAGCATCCTTTCCATACAGCCAACGCTAACCTGTTGCGCTTTTAGCTTTTATAATAATATGCTCAAGATTTTCGACTCCCAAGCGTCATACACACGAACACACACGAGCGTCGGGTGAAGGGTGACCCTGGTGTTAAAGTGGGAATGGGTGAGAATACGCATTAATCTTGTCTCCACCACGACAGCACCGCGATGCAAGCCAATTGCACCGAAAACAGTGCAGCACACCAAAACAAGTTGTACAGTCCCGTTCCTTTTTTATGGCCATTCGTTTATCCGTTATCATATGCCTATTTATGGATGTTAGTGAGGGATTCTTTTTCCTTTTTATGTTTTTTGCCCTATTGATTGCTGTTTTTTTAATCTCCGTGTATAATATTTTCTTGTTTGTTTCTGTTATCTTGTTATTATTTTGTTTGTATGATTTCTTGTGTTTATTTTGTACTTTGAGAAACATTTCTTTCTTTCTTTAAAATACTTTAATATTTCGATATTAATATTCCTATATTTTTAAACTTGTTTTTCTTACTTTTTAGCTATGTTTATAGCTTATTCCTCACTAAAGTCATCTGAATAATTTTTTCTTTATATTTTATGTTTGTTTCTGCTTTTAACTACTTTTTTTTATTTTAATTTTAGATTTTCTGTCTTTGTTTAACTCTTTTTTTACTCCTTTAATTTCCATCTTTTATTTATTATTTACATAATTTTGCGCACATTTTCTTTTTGTTCAAACTTTTACCAAAATTTTGCTTGTTCAACTGCAATCCTTTGCAATCTTTTATCCCCAAAATTTCTACAATTCCTCTGCAAAGGAACGGATTTTCTCGATTTATTTTTACTTTAATCATGTTTACGATGCCTGCAATACTTGCTTTCAAAATTAAACATCGCGTAATGCGAACACTCCAACAACCGCTCACAGAAACTCCCATTGAAACAGTAAACCTGGCGGTTGAGCATTTAAAACCCGCCCAACAAATACAAATACACACACAACCCGTAACCGCAGCGTCCGGTTTTAAGGGGTGTCCTCGATTTTCTGCGCCCGGCCAATTCCACCCACCCGCTCAGCGCAGTGCAATTTTCCTCCGACTGAAGTCCGGTGGAAAGTCCATGTTTCGTTCATTCGACACGACGACACCCACCATCAACAAGCATTACGGGTGTGTAAACATACAGTCAGTGTTGTGGCCACGCTCCGTATTAATGTTGCTGCTTCGCGTTCGGCTGCATCGCGACGTAAACGTAAACATTCACCCGCGCAAATGCATCCATAATGCATTTTTCGGGCGCAGCAGAAGACGTTGTTTTAGTGAAATTTTTACACCACATCGACTCGCTTCCTTTCTCCAAAATCTCACCATCTCCAGTACGAGCGTGCTGGGATATGGGAAGGCAAAATAAAAACAAAACAATTATTACACAATGTTTTCGTCGCGTTCACCGGTGCATTTTGGGGGGGGAGGGGGGGAGGAGAAGGGGGAAGCAATTCTGGTTCTCTCTTTCCATTAGCACGATCGCACTAAAAGTTTGCCCTTTAAAAATGCATTCCCCGTCCCGCCGGTGCATCAAGAAAATCAACACTTGATGTCTTCTGAAGGTGTTAGTGTCGATGCGTGTTTACAAGCACAAACAATAGATGTAAAACACGAAGGGATGGCTTTTTTTCTTCGTTGTATAGAAAGCTTAAACCCAGCGAGAAGCATTGGAAACCGATAATACTTTTTTCATTAGCACGATACGCCAAACCGTCGGAAACAAATCTCAAACGTGAGTGTTTTTATGAGTTTGAAAATTTTCTTCTTACGGCACGTTCATAAACACGAACACGTTTCACAGCACGCATGCACGTGTACCGGTGAAACGAGCATAACCTTCGCAAGCGTACCAAATATTACTTGTGTGTAACCTTCATTCAGTCAGTGTGTGTCCCACAGCATCACCCAGCTAATCACCGTCCGATTACGAGGCCAGGAAAAACCAACAAAACTTTGAGCTTATCTCACGCTTCCGGTCGCTCCGCTCTTTTCCGTACACATGTCCCAAAAAATCTCTCCCGTGTATATGTATGCGTAGCGGGGTTAGACAGTGCATCCAACAGCCAAGAGATAGGAGAGAAGGGGACGCAAATACATGCGTCCCGGCCCGCGGACAACAGACGTTGCACAAACATCGAGCGAGCTAGCCGAAACTGTACCTTTACCGTGTGCATCGAGGCAGGAGTGTAAGATCTCGGGACACACCGCACAAAACAACGGACGCTATGGGACATCAAGTCAAGACACAGGAGAGAGCAAAAAAAAACCCTCCCCTAACACTGTGAAAAACGGAACGTGAGGTATAGTAAACCGTTTCGGTTTTCGAATCCACGCACGGATGCGTACACTGTTTTATTGTGTGCCATAAGTGTATGTACGCAGAGAAGACCCTACCGAGGGTACAAAGGGAAGAACCAAGGGAAGCCCAAAGAAGGAAAAAAATGGTTTGGAAAAATAAAACACATCCACTTCCTTCAACGTTCTATTCTCGTTTTCCCATACCCTGTGCGCAGTAGAGGGAAGCTTTTTTTACACCTGGCTCTTGTTGTTGTATGCCTTTTTTCCTTCAGCTCAATCCCTCTAGGTTAAATGCAACAGGTAGATGAGTGAGCGATCCTCACACGCATGCACACACCGAAAAAGAAAGGTTAAGAATAACTTTCTTGGTCACAACATCCCAACAAGACTGAGAGAGTGATCCTCCCAAGCTATCCATCATTTAGCAGACTTCTTTTAGCAGGCAATCCTGCTTCCAAGCAGTTCCTGATTGCTACGTGATCGGCGTAATCACTCGCTGGATTAGACTATCCCGTCTAAAAAGAGAGTCTCTTAGCGCTAGACCCAATTCCAGTTGAAACGTCACATTCTCGGCTGGGCGTGATACATTACACACTGTAAAGCGAGGGCTACATGCAGCAGGAAACATGGTCGTCGTGATTTGTATGTTTTGCGTTAGTCCCCTGGCCCCCGCCAGTCGCACTGTATGTCATGTTGTTTTGTCAGTTTGTCCATGTCAGTTTGTGTAAACGAGGTAAATGGTTCATTTTTCATTCCCGTTCGCGTTCCTACCTTAGAGGAAACCGGGCCAGAACAAACTGACGAACGTTTGGTCAAACGTTTCGTGTGTCTCCGATTTAGAAGCAAACCAGAGCAACAGAGAGTATGCGGTAGCCTCGTGCAGCTTCTCGGCAGGGAAAAAAACTGGATGTCCTTCAACTGGACACACCAAACAAAACCCGGGTGTGTACGATCGATTTCAATTGGTGCGCTTGCTTGGGACTTTAGGAGTCTGACAGGACTGCGGGCTGCAACAGGTAGAAAAGCATAGGCAAAGTGACCGGAACAGGTTAATCCAGCCATCGGTGACATTTCGCTTGGAAACAATGTTATCGGGGGCTAATAAATTTACCCACCCTGTAGCAAAGTTCTGCGCCTAATATACATTTCACGTTGCAAGGTACAAGTGCATCCCAACATTCCCACCGTCGGAGTTTTCTTCTGCCCAATGGCAGAATTTTATCCAGGTAGAGGGAAATTGAGCAACAAATGTGACATTTGTGTAGAGTGTGCGATCTTCCCATCTTCAATCTATAGACCCATTATGCTTCCATCTTCCACCCAATGGGCTGCATTGCTCCATTCAGACGTCCATTGTTTTTAGATCTTTTCTCCCTCCCTTGGAGGGAGCCCTCCCTGCGAGTTGAAATAAATTATCATGGAAGCAATCACGACCCGTTTTCGCTGCTGCCCGAAGATCACCCCTACCGAGCGTCTAAATCATCACAATAAATTGTCAATAATGGACGCATGGTAGCGGTGCCTTGTAAGGGGAAAATGTTTAGTCTGCATCTTGAGCAGTCCACAGCCCGCAGCAGCGTCCCATGTTGCGTTGGCTTGTTGTCTATTGACGTTTTGTGTTAAAGCGGCCTGAGTTTGATCATATCCGCGCAGGGGAAGCAGCATGTTATGCTAGGTTAGGAGAAACCACTGCAGAAACAAGCGATGCCATCGAGGAACAAGATACTCCCAAAGGGAGGAAAGCTTTCGCGGATACCTTCAACAATCTGGATAGGAGGTCTACCCCGGAGGACCACACCGTAGTATCCTTCCCGCGATAGGAGAAAACTCTTCCACCGATGGAAGAAGGGGGTAAGTGTTTATATTTAAATAGGACATGCCAAGACAAGACCACGCTGACGCTTGACGAACGAATAAGACATATTTCTTGTTCCCGTTTCCTCTGATCCGCGCCTTTAAATCTGTGCCTCACAGAAAACAGAGTCTTTGGAGCGTCACGAGGAAGGAAGAAAGCCCTCGCTGTCCATCCATTCGTCCACCACAACACAACCATCCATCGGGTGGAGTGAGCTTTCAGGGGCAATGCTTCTTTGCTCTACAAAGCGACATACTCTTCGATGATGCTCATGTACCTTGCCCGAAAGCTACTACCTTAGCTTTTGTAATAATTTATATTGTTTTTTATTTCTATAATCATCGTGTTCTGTCTGATTTAATGCAGTAGATAATTGCTAACGAAGGGCCCCCACCCGTCTGGCGGAAGGCAAGGGCAGCGAGCTGGAACGTGAACTGAAGGTGGAAAGGTTAAAGCACGCACTGTACATAAATATGTATTTAAAAAAAACCGGCTGAGAAAGAGAGAAAAGCTGTACAGAACGAAGGCAAACAGGCTGACGACGACACGATCCAGCCAGAGCAGCCCTCGGAAGTTGGACGCACACTTTTAACCCTTTTATTCTTGTTTGATGCTTTGTTTTTCGGCTTTTTAGCTTCTTCAGCTTGGACACCGCACTCTCTCTCTAGCTGTTGACATAGCCCAATTGGATGGTTCAGTAGCTGGTACTTTTGTTGGACTCCGCTTAAAAGCTTCTCCACCGCGCCCACAGAACCCCTTAACGTTTACTTTCTTATCCATCACGGCGATCTTGATTCTCGTGACTTGGAGAAGCAGAATGGACCGAAAATGGAAAATGGAGGTATCAAACTCTATTCGAGAGTGGCGCAAAGAACGTCACAAACCACGGAAGCGTGTGTTTGGAAGAGAACGAACCGCCTCCAACTAATCGACAGCAGCGAGGGTTAGAAAATTGGAGAAATCTGTACCATTCATCTTGATTAGCCGGCCTGCCTTGCCTGCGAGAGGAAATCTTGTGACGTCTTACGATGACTTGAAGCTCAGCTGCGGAACCTCTAGTCACAAGATGGCGGCGGTTGTTGGACGTGCTTTGAAGCGCCTCCACCAAGTAGCGCTGGCATGTTCCTCAACCTTTAGTCACACTGTGTGTGCACGAACCAGAATCGCGATCGTCTTCAGTCACTAGGCTTGCCGTACCGAAGATCTTGCCAAACCGTACGTAATCCAACTGTGACGCGCTCTTTGCAAAAGGCTTCACCCGGAGGCTCATCGGTAAGCTTAACCGGTTTAGCAACATGTCACACAGTAAATGTCCCGAGCGAACTTCGATTTCTGCCCAGTTCCCCAGGGCAGATTCTTCCCTATCCGCTGCTGAGCGATCCGGACGAACAAGTTTTTTTTTGTGTTACAATCAAGCTCTGCTAGAACTTGTTCCCCCTTTTAACGTCCAACGACTCTTATCGAATGGCGCGTAAAGACGCACGAGATTGGACTCCCCATCTCAGAAGACTTCCCCCATCTTCTGCCTTACACTCTACCGTATGGTGAACTTTTATGCTGGCTCCCTCCCTTACTCCCATAACTACATCCCCCGGTCTTCGATTTTCATTGTACGCTAAGAATCAAAAGCGTACGGGCGTTTGAAAGAAAAACAACTACAGCCAGACGTCCTCTTGACGTCCAACAACAACCAGATCGCTCCGTTCGTACCTCGCAACTTAACACAGGCAAAAAGGCAAGCCCAAAAGGCACAGGCAGGCGGCTGCTGTCGTGTGTCCCGACGCGAAGGAACAACAGCACACTCTCCTGTATCCCATTTCGCAGATTAAACCTTCCAGGCACGTACGCTGGCAAAAACTGCGCTCAAAATGTACGCTTCGGATTCTTTTACTGACGCCCGCCGTCGTCCATTGGCAGTCGCGCTGGCTTATGTCTTGTCCATCTCTTCGCCATATCTGGACCTTCGCGCTACTCTTCTCATCCGCTTCAAACGCTTCAGGTGAGGAGGATCTTTCTCCTGGGAGGAGGTGTTCTTCTTGGTAGAATATTTTCGCTAGTGTAGGGCGTGATTCTAACGGGGCTTTTTCGATGCTATTAAAACGTATCATTTGCCAGCGTTGGGCAACTCTTGGCAAAGCCCTTGGAAGAAAGAAAAAAATCCCCACAATCGAACGTAGCGAACAGCTACAGCCACGGGGTGTGGATCTGGGCCACATAGATAGAAGTGTGAGCACGCGCGTACACATTACATTCGTCAGGCGGGATCGCACCACTAGGTGCAGTGATCTCGACCGATCCCCGGAACCGATATAAATGTCGTCGCATAGAGATTGCTCGCTTGGCCGCACCTACGCAGTTCATGTATCGCGAGCGCATCACAAATGTCACATTTAAGCGCCAGGCACGCCACTAATGTTGGGGGGGGGGGGGGGGGGGGAGGTAACAGGAGAGAACCCAGCAGCGTATTTGTAGAATCGCAAGCAGACATCTTCACGTACGTCTTCGTTGATCGCACCAGAAGAAAAACATTCGGTACGTGTTTTATTGCGCTTTTCTTTGGTGGTTTGTAGAAAGAAAGCAAAGTAAAAGATCAGTACGTCAGACGCGCTTAGCAAGATGCCTCACGGCTAACATCTAATCGAATGCAGCTCAAACGAAGAACGCATACGGCACGATCACCACGACGATCCACACTGCGCTGGTGGATAAAGGTGGACGAAAACTGGGGAGTTTTCTTAATCGACGATGCCATTTCACATTACGCTTGCGACAAGCCGATAGACATCACAGCTTCACGTTGTCCCATTACCACCAGTGACGTGGAGGAAAATTGCAAGAAGCGGCCCCTGTTGTTGAAAATGATTTTTTAGCTCAGAAAAGTTGGGATTCCACCTCAAACTCTCGGCTCACTCTCAACCCCTTTCAGCTCGCACCCACCCATACCCCATTGCGAGGCACGTCCTGGTGGTGGTGGCGTGTGAGATAAAAATACTTCCCAGGAAAGGAAAAAGACCGGAGACCCGAATGGTGGGAAGGAACGAGTTTTCATTCTTCACGTTAATTTGGCACACGGATGGATCACGGATAGACGACGGGCGCACACCCAAACAAAAATTTTCGCGCACATCAGCATCACCGTCTACGATCGTTTCCTTTACGCCGTTCTCGTGCTCTGCACTATCGCATCCTGCAGGCAGGCCTCGGCGGTGTATATGGAAATAACATCCCAGACGTAGTACAGACGACTTCAGGGCGAGATCGTGCTGAGGTTGATTATTTCGTCCACTGTTTCGTTACGATTGAAGATGCGAGATTTTCTCGCCTTTGCTTGATGGAACACGATAATCCTACCTTATTTTTAATGGGGATGAATGTATTTAAATCGCGGCTGTTCAGTGCTAGAGGGGACAACGGCGACGGTCTTCACATGGCAGTACCGGAGTTCAAATCCCATCCGAACCAGTCCCGCGTAGTGAGGACTGACTAACCAACTACGTGGTATCGGCAAGTCTAGTAAGTCATTCGATGGTCGGCGTGACAGGTCGTTAAGCGAAGAAGAAGAAGAAGTGTTTCAATTGAATCGTTGGATATGGAATAGTTAAGCAATAGGGATAGTCCGGATAGGCGTTTGGAGTCCTCATCATCATCTCAGAGCGTTGCATAAACTTAAACCAACAATAGAACGAATAAACTTAGCAGAAACCTAATTCCCATTCTATTCCCATTTCTCTGGACCCAGATAGAAACATTTCATGATAACATCTTGTCCGTTCTCCACTCCAATTCCTTCACTTTTAAACTACTGGCTTCAAGATACAAAATAGAATCAATAAATCTACTACACCGATCTGATCTTGCGTCAAATACTGTCTGGCTACTGCTACCAGGCTACCTGCCACCACCGGTAGTTTGATATTTAATTTCATCCTCCCCCCCCCCCCCCCCTTCCGCGTGTTCCACCGCTCAACCCATTCCCTTTGGAACGCAGCATCCGAAACCGGTCCTGGGCTAGAAAATATGTGTCCATGATAGCGAGTTGTAAGCAATTAAACGACAAACAAACACACAAGATGACCACCACCACCGATCGAACGATCGGAATGTTCGCGTTCGAAAGCCGTTCGATCAAAACCGGCGGGACACATAAAGGTAAGGGCAGGAAGTTGACTCGTCATCGCGATCGCTCAGAACTTCCCAACATCCCAAAGCTTAGCGTGCTGGCGAACACTAATGGCGGGCGGAATTGTTTATTTGTTTGCTCAATTGACCTTGATCTAGACGTGCGATTGAAATTCCGCTCATTCATTCGGATACTGGCCCGCGAAGCACTATTGAGCATCTCGATCACGCACCGCACGCCTAGCGTGTGCAGTTGAAGTTGCACGCGAATTGACCACGTTGACTCACAACGCTGAGGTAGTGATTTTTTTCCATGGAATTATATCCGTTGGGCGGATTGTGCACCGGGGAAATGTTAAATGGTTGAGATTTTAATTGAAGCTCTGAGGACGGATTACTCACCAATGTCAGGGGAAATTAAACAAGACGTTGAAAGTGATTTACAAGCCAAGGTTCCAAAACTGGTTGGTTTGGACAAACATCGGCACAGACGATAGAGCGATTAAGATTACGATAGCATGAATTTCAATCACGTGAAGAAATAGGTACATTATTTGATTGATTTGACAGTTACTCATTCGCTCCGATGGTTGTCGGATTCTTCCCCCAATTCTTTGCCTAGAGAGCTCACTTCAAGGCATAAATTCGTATCAACAAAATCGACTACTCTCTGTACACCTTCCCCTATCTAGCAGACAGAAGGGCGATAATTAGCGCTATCGGGCAGCAAAAAGAGCCCGTAATGATGATTATTATGCGCTTCATCGATCGAAAGTGAATCGATCGATGGTGTACACCCACCCAATCAAGTGGCTAAATTGTGTAGCTAAATTCACGCGGACGCGGGTAAGTAATTTAAAGCATCAAGACAGCCCACACATCAGCGAGCGTCCGGGAAAAAGAAACCTTTAGGTAAATGCAAGTGTGCGCCCAATAAGTGGCCCAAGGGAGGGTGTAAAAATGGCCAATCCAGACGAAAACGAAATGGGAAAATGAAGGAAAAATTAGAACAAATTTCAACCTCCATCCATACCCTCCAAAGCAAGGGAGGGTTCAAGCCCTGCTTTCCCATGAATCAGACGAACGGATGCGAAATAATCGATCGTATCCTGCGGCCTTCGAGATGTTCGAATGTTCGATCGAGAGAATTAAGGAAAAGCGAATTTTACTCACGAGCCTTCATACAATTTACATAGTGATTTAATTTAGACTTTTAAAATTTTGAACTCGTTTCCGTTTTTTTTTTTTTGCCTTACCTTTTCTTTCTATTCGGAGTCGTTGTAAGTCGTTCTTCTTCGACGGGGTTTAATTTTCCACCCAATTTAGCCACACGCGTGGCTCTGGGGGTATGGTTTCCGTTGCGCTCGTTCGCCACTATAATTGCACTTTCAATGTATCTCGGCCACCCCTTTTTCTTCCTCCCTTCTGCTGCAAACAGCTCTAATCGATCGCGAAACGATCATAAACACGCACGTACACTCATAAAGGACTTGTTATGCGACACTTGGGAGGTTTTGGGGTTTTTTTTCGCTGCTTCAGCTAAACACAAAGCTACTGCTTGCTTGCTTTTTTCTCGTTTCTTTATCTGTTGTTTGCTACAGTTTTTCCAGTAAAAAGGGATTTCGAAATTGAAAAAGGAAACTAGCGAACTGGCACCAACAAAAAGTGCACAACAAACACAATTCAATTATACAGCGGGCGAATCAAATTTCAACCCGTTTTTTTTTTATTAATTGCTTTATTGTGCTGATGCACTTTGAAAACATTTTTGCAGCATTAAACACACACACGCATGACCTCTTCGCCGGCACGTGAAGAGTGTTGCACAAGAAATTATCGTCACGCGTTGCACTTTATATTTTAAAAATCGGGCAAATTTTAACTTTTAATACCACGTTTTGTACTACACGGGCCACACACCACTGTCGGAAAGGCACTCAATTCACGAATGGTAGGAGGGGGGGAGGGGTTCTTAACGTTTTCTTCACGGTTTTGGTATTTATGAATGATTTGTTGCCTCTTCTATGTTGGATCAATGTTTGCACTTTTCTTCGAAACACGATAAAACATATAACATTTTGTTTTTCTCTTCTATTTAGCACAAATTAAATAGAAATGATAATCTTAATCCATACAGTTTTGGTTGGATTATTTCAAAACCTTTGCTCAGCGTTTAACGCACACAACACGCTCTCACGTGTTGTCTCACTCGCTCTCGCACTTACACTTGGGTGCGCTCTCTTTCCTTCCGACTGGCGTCGATCGTTGAAAACACAAAACCACACACATACACGCACTCGGAAGCACGACGCTAACGCGTTACACAGAACGAGAGAGGGAGAACGCGCGCGTATGTTGTAGAAAAACGAGTTTTTCGATCGTTTGTTTCCTGGTACAATTCTTGAGACGTTTTTTTTTGTGTGTTTCTTATACTATCGTTTTACGATATATATTTCTCGTTTTATTACCGATGTGTATTCTTGTCGTATCTTTGAGACGTTTGCTGCTGTTGTTTTATTTTCCACGGCGCGTAACTACAGATCAAGCGCTGAGGAAAAGTTGCTGTGTAATGGGTTGTTTCAGGTGCTTTTGTTTACAGTGATCATGTCTTCATCACGAAGCGTTTTCAATGGCGCGCGCACCTAAAAGGACTTTATTATATCCTTTTTCACCTGCCACAAACACTTTTCTGAAGCGCACTGATGCAGCCGCGCTCTGTACACAATTTCTAAAAGGCCACTTTTTTCCACGCACGAAGCACTATTATCGCTTTTCATTGAAGCCCAAGAACGATTCGATTGCAATCATAGAACAATGTTGTGATTGATCTAATGTTAACACAAGTAATTACAATCGTTTAGAGTTGCCGGCAAAACAAAACGAACTCAAACATTCAACACGGACGACGTGCCCCTTCGTCCATGCGCTTTGAATGGTGTGAGAGAACTAAGCCGCACGTAACGCTATCCCATGCTAAACCGCACGGTTGTGCTAAACAAACGCCACTGTCTGTCTCTTTTTGTTTTACCCGGTTTGAAGCGTTTGTTTACTTCTTTCCTTTCCGCACCAAAACACAGAGAGAAATGTTTTGTTTTGCATACAGCTCACTCTCTTGACGTTCGATCTCTCTCTATGCTCCCACCCGTTTTGCTGCGGTTTAAAGAGAGAAGAGAGAGATAATTTCGGAGAATTGTTTGTAACGCGCTCATATTTTGGCTCTCTCCCGTGTTAGGGCGCATCATTGTACACAAACAATTCTTAATTGGCCAAAAATACGACACAATGAAAATTGTTTGTTATATGATCAGTATTTTCTCGTAAATTTTATATTAGACTAGCTTGTTATCCCCGTTCGAGAGGAAGATGCTCAGAAGGATCGTTGGCCCCGTATGTGTTGAAGGACAATGGAGGATCCTCTACAACGACGAGCTGTACGAACTGTATGACGACCTAACCGTCGTGCAGAGAATTAGGCTCGCCTGGTTCCGATGGGCTGGCCAATGTTATAGGCATGGCACCGGCCGTCCCTCCTTTTAGGCCGTCCACACGGACAGAGGAGGCGTGGTAGGCCCAGCTTGAGGTGGGAGGATGGCGTGGAATCATCCGTCATCAAGGCCGGGATAACGGATTGGCGGACAACAGCGCGGGACGGCGAGCGGTTCCGGATTCTGCTTCAGCAGGCCAAGACCGCAAGGCGGCTGTAGCGCCTCATAAGTACATAAGTAAGTAAGCAAGTAAGTAAGCTTATTGGCCCGGTTACACGGACTGAGTACTGTATTATTCTAAATTTTCTAGAAGCCGAAGTAATGACATGATGCTATTTCTAAAACCGCAAATATCCAGAAATAGCCGCAAATTCCTCTCAGAAAGCATGATGATCACTTAATAGTAAAAATGTACATTATTGGATGCAACCTGAATAAAGATGATAGTGTTGATGTTTTCTAATGCTTGATGACTTCACTGAAAACAATGGTTTCGGTTGCAATGGTATCTTGATCTTCACATGTTAGATTCTGGTACTTGCATAACATACTTGCATGAACCATGAGATTGTACAACTTGTAAGCGCACTTTGTAAAATTTTATATAATGATTTAGCTTTTAAACTTCTTTTTGGTTTTTATTTAGTATGCAGCTCCTGTTACGAGCATTTCTTTAATTTTTATTGATGTTTGTACAGGAGTAAGGAATTTAATGTACAAATATTTTGTCCTGGATTAACTGAGTATTCACGGTATAAGAAGAATCCAAGGAGGAAATGCCTTGTGAAATTAGTAATTAGTCAACACACGCGGTGCCGTAAAAAAATATAAATTTTGTCCTGTTGCAAAAAAAATCTGTACGCTACTCGTACGCATAGTGCGTACACGCCCAACGATTGCAAAATAGAAACGTCAAGCAAATCCAAACAACCGCACGTTGCCATCAAACTTGCCGGTTATAGGAAAGAGCACGTTCTATTGTGAAAAAGAGATTTTTACAGCATTTATTTCAGTATTCTATTACACAACAATGAAGCGCGGAAGATTTAATCAAAAGAAACATCGTCCTGGACCGTTTAATCGTAGTGCCGGTGGAAGAAATGGCCCTCCACGTAGCTACACCGTCCGTACATCCTGTATCGCAGAGAAAGATATCTACTGTACGGAATACGTATCGAAGCTGGCCGGATTCCAAGGCGTTTTAAAGTCAAGGTATGTTTGTTTTGCTATCCTCTCGGACCACGGCTGCAAGTTCTAACAATTTGCCCTGAAAGATTTTCAGACTTTCATGTGAATGAAATCGATGCTGAAGGTGAGCAAGCAATCCTAACAGATACGACCATGCCTAAACCTGTCGCTGCTTCAACGGAGAATGAAAACGTGGACAACCCTATCGATCCGAACGAGGAGTTAGTTCGCTTAATAACGGCCGAGAACGTCAAACGCATACAGGAAGTGGTGGATGAAATCGGAGAACCATCCGTAAGCATTGATGTGACGGATCTTTCGAAACAGGATCGTACGGCGATTCACACGAGAGTAAAGGCTGTTTTCGGAGCTACCATTGTCGGTTCGACCGTAACGGAAGGAGACCGCAAGCTGATAAAAATCACAAAATATACCAGCTCGAAGGCAGGTGATCGACGCGAGAAGTGGATGTGGCCCCACCCGTACACATACTTCCTGCTGTACAAGGAAAATCTCGACACCATCCAGGCGACGATGATGCTCGCCCAAAAGCTGCACTGTGCTCCCTCGCTGCTGACGTACGCAGGGACGAAGGATCGACGTGCTAAAACCACCCAATGGATTTGCATCAAAACGCGTGAGCCAGCCAAAATAGCTGCAGCTGCACGAAGCATTCCGAACGCTCGTGTTGGTAACTTTACGTTTAAACCAACCACGCTCAAACTGGGACAGCTGCAGGGTAATCGATTCCGCATTGCTCTTCGCCAAGTAACGGCTAGCGATGAAACCATCAGCAGCTGTATGGAAGAGTTCCGGGCGACGGGCTTTATCAATTATTACGGGTTGCAGCGGTTCGGAAACTGTGCCTCTGTGCCCACGTACAAGATTGGCATCGAAATGCTCAAAGGCAACTGGAAGGAAGCGTGCGAATTAATTTTACAACCACGCGAAGATGAGCCACCGTTTATGGTGGAAATGCGTGCCGTCTGGGCACAAACGCACAATGCGAAGGAAACGTTAAAAATGCTTCGTGCATCGAATAAATCGGTCGAAGCCTCACTGCTCCACTGGTTGGCTAACCGTGGTGCAAAGGATTTCTACGGTGCTATTGGGCATTTACCTCGGAATGTCCGGTTACTGTACTTGCACGCGTACCAAAGCCTGATCTGGAACCGTGTGGCTTCAGAACGCATCCGGAAGTATGGCTTTAAACCGGTCGAAGGAGATCTGGTTTACGCGGACAAGGAAGATAAGATGACCATTGCAAAGGCAGAAGCTCTGTGTTGTGATGGAGAAGAAGAAAATTTAAATGCAATTGAGATGATAGAAACCGAGCAGGAAGACGATGCGGAACAAAATGAATGCGAAGAAAGAGCTGAAGATGATCGAGAGGAAGAATCTTACTTTAAAAATCTCGTACGACCCCTAACCACGGAAGATATCACTTCGGAACAATATAGTATGTTCGATATAGTACTCCCACTTCCCGGGCACGATATAACTTACCCGAGCAATGAGTGTGCCCGCTGGTACGAAGAAGCGTTGGCCGAAGAAGAACTAACGTCGGAAAAATTGCGTCTAAAATCGAAAAGTTTATCGCTGGCCGGTGCGTACCGGAAACTATTCGTCCTCCCAGAACGGTTGGAGTGGAAGATTGTACACTACGCGAAACCGACCGATACGCTTATACTTTCCGATGTGGAAAAGATGAAAAGCGTTCCCGAACCACCATTTGCCGAATGGGCTGGTAAGTCTGCAATCTTGCCCCATTTTCTGTTTATTTTTTGAGCTGTTGCTTAAATTATATTTTTAATCGGTTTGCACAGCGAAAGAATCCGCACAAAAAGCGGTTCTTCTTGACTTCCGGCTACCAACGTCCACCTACGCAACGATGGCTCTACGTGAGATTCTGAAAACTGACACCTCTTCCAGTAATCAACGAACGCTGGAAAAGATGGGCCAAGAAGCCGTTAAAGGAGGGGAGTCGATGGAAGAGGAAAATGAATCTATTACGAGGGTACCGATGGCGGACAGCGAACCGGAAAGCAAAAAAGCGAAGCAAGAAGTCGATGAATAGTATGGCACTACAGTCCCGAGTGGTCCAATACGAAGGCCCATGTGTTGGCCTTCGTGGCAGGGAGGTGTATTAATCCTACTTTCAATAACCGCCTGCCTGGGTAGTTTTTGTACTTTAATTCCCTACTATCTTTTGATAGGGAAGGGCATACGTTTTGTATGGGAGTTAGCATTTTTTCGGGAAATTTTCAAGAAAGGTGAGGCTATCTGTTGTCTGTCCAATTACATTAGGATAATAATTTTAAAAAGTACTCTTCTTTTCATTTTTTGCTTCGCTTCTGCTGAAAACTCCTACGATAAACAGTCCGGAAAGAAGAAAACCCCCATACAAATTGCATTGCTTACTCGGGTAGGTGGTCGAAAAAAAATAAGTGTATTTTTTGGTTGTTAACAGAAAAAAAGAGTTAAAAAGTGAAAAATATGCAAGATTGCATAAAGATTTTTTTAAATTATCAAGCCTGTTTTCACTTAACCTGCACAATTAAACGAGCATTAATTTTGTTTACGTATAGTGTAAATGCGGCTTTAGCCACACCTCGGCGTTACTTGAGTTTGACTGTGACTGACTCATTCTAGTTGAACAACACAACAAAAGTAGTTTGAAAAAGAAACAAGAAAGAGGTAGCGAAAACGCTCCCCGAAAATGAGGAAAAATCTCGTGTTATTACTAACAATCATACACATCCCTGCAACGATACTGGCGCAAGTCTGGCAATGCACGATGGAACAGTTCAAGTACGGCCCAAAACCATCGGACCAGTTTTGTGTGTTCCGTGAGGTCGAGTGGAAGAGAGGAACGCCAGAGCCAGAAATTGCTGCCAGTACGGCAACAAACGTTGCCTTCGCTAACTCTAAGCTTTACAGCTTACCGAACCGTCTTCACGACCAATTTCCTCGTCTTGAAGTTCTAGTGGCAAGAAATGCCAGCCTCGAAGAACTTAAAATCAAGAACCAGTTAAGGATCGTACACGCAGAGATGAACACGATAGGGAAATTGTCTGTCGAGGGTTCGAACTCTAAGCTGAAAGAACTACACTTACGAGAGAACACCTTAGCCAGCATCGAAGACGTTGCGAAATATTTGAACGGATTGGAAGTGTTGGATTTAAGTAGCACCCAAATAGCAGAAACCTACGACAATACGATCGATCTGTCATTATTTGCACCGTTGTCTAATCTAACGGAACTGTACTTGGCAAAAGTGAACGCACACTTCGTCGAGAATGAAGTACAGGCAACGTTACCGAAACTGAAGCTACTAGATCTGTCCGGCAATCCGATCACACCGAGCAACTTTAATTTCAAAGTGTTCCGCACAATACCTAATCTGGAGGAACTATATCTACGCGATACCATGATGTCGGACCTGTCCGTTACCGACATACGGCAGGATATGCCGGCCCTGAAGCGCATCCACCTGGACGGGAATGACTTTGACTGCGATCTGCAGGAAGCATTGCTGAACCACTTAAAGGAAAAGCGCGTCGAAGTGATTGGCGGATCACGTCAATGTTTTCTCGGGTACGAAGACATGCAAGGGCTTTGCTGTAGGTCGGTTATAGGGCAAGGTTCTTCTACTGGTGGTGGTACTGGTGGTTCTGGCGTTTCTGATACTACTACGCCGGACGCAAATATTGATGAAAGCTCGCCTGATGAAACGACAAGGACAAAGGAGGAACGCCTCGACGATTCTTCGACGTTCAACAGTCTGATCTACGTAGCCATTGCCGTAGCGGCGCTCGTCGGTGTTGCGGTTATAGGGTTTTTAGGATATAAGCTGACCAAGAAACACCAACCGCTGCCAACGCGGGATGATCAAATGCACGATCTGTAAAGGTTGGAGACGACCAATTACTAATTTTACTTTTTGTGGTAGTAGGTAGTAGAGCATTAAATTGTGTGTACCAAAAACAAACATGCTGGAGCCATGCATATACTAAAGGATAGTGCCTTTGACAATCATTATCAATGTTTGTAAAAAAAAAGTATTTTCACTCATAATTTACATTACATCACATTTCGCGGAGGATCGGTAGAGGTATCAACGGCGTCGTTCTTCACACAGCAGGTTCCGGTTCCGGTTCAAATTCCATCCGGATCGTCCCCGTAGTGAGGACTGACTATCCATCCAACTACGTTATATCAACAAGTCTAGTAAATCATCCGATGGCCGGCGTGACCTAGTAGAAGGTCGTTAAGGCAAAACGAAGATGAATACATTACATTTACAAGACATTGACACCTTTCAGTTGTAGTATTCAGAAGGCCTGTCCAACATAGCACCTACATATGTGAAACTGTTAACATACAAAAATAAATTATTTGAAGACTATTGGATTCGAACCATAAGCTCAGACTCATTCATCTCTTACCATGTTTCAACTGTGTCTTCATTAATTTAAAAGCCAAATTAGATGCAGGTGGATGTTACATTCATAGGTTTTGCTTCATGAAAACGCAGTAGAACGATTACCAGCTACAAGCAGTCCTTAACAGGGAAGAGAGGAAGAATATTGCTCTCTAGTCTCGACTAACCAACTTTATACTGCATTTGGAATCCTTAAGTCACCTACAAGGATCTATAGTGGTGAGCGAGACTCTTGGACCTCAGCAGTGTGGTCTTGGCTGAGATAGTGATAGAATGCATCCTATAACTTCGGTAAACTGTAGGACGATGTTCAGCAAAACCTACTATGTCATGAGAATGTCACCAGACAATCGAATTTTGATGCAGTAATGGGGTGAATGAGTACACCAGCAAATACTCCAAATAAACGACGAAGCTCAACCGTCTTTTCGCCACCATCGAAAGAAGCTATAAACACGCACCATAGTAAAAACAGGTTCGAGAGTTTATTTTCCTTACATGCTACAGTGAAAAATTTGTACAACATTGTGAATTGTATGTTTCGTGTCTCCTGCTATTTTCTCGTTACATCATCTTTATATGGCGCGCTAACCTAAGATAACAGTTAAATAAAAATATGTCCGCACACCCTTGGTAGCGGCACAGTTTTTGTCTGTTAAAAAATAAAATCGCACCCGTCCGCAAGCATAGCGCAACAGAAAGGACAACGGTGATGGTGAAAATTAACCTTTGTTTTCTGTGTGTGTGTGTGTGTGTGTGTGTGTGTGTGTGTGTGTGTGTGTGTGTGTGTGTGTGTGTGTGTGTGTGTGTGTGTGTGTGCAGTTATTTTGCATGTAAATATAAATTATAGTACAAAATTATGAAATGTACTTTTGAGGATTTTTGTAAGATCCCTAATTGAATATTCCGCAATAAGCATAATTTGGTCAAACTGAAGCACCTCACTCGAACACAAAATAAATCTTCACATCGACACAGTTTTAAGTAAAAGTTAATATAAGTTGCGCGTAAGAAATGAGGTCACTTTTCACCGTCCCCTTCCTTAAACACTGCTTTGCGGTACCGTGTGTCTTATATGCTGCTTAAAAGTATAAGCTCTACATAAACATTATGTAAAAGTCTGATGTGTGAGAGAAAAAAAACACAAAATTATCATGCAGCTTTAACGCATTCCCGTGGAAGACGGTTGGACCGACCCTCATTCATCCGAATGTGAAAAATCTTCGTGAAAGTGTGGATATCGTTCGGTATGTTTCTTCAGCACGTGGTGCACCCAGTAGTATTCCGAGCTAAGAAACTTGCTGCACAGATCGCACTGTAGCATCATTTTGTGGCCATCCTGTAAAACAAAACATAAATTATGCTCTGCAGTCATTAGTGATCCCGACCAATATGCAGACAGCTCAAACGGGTGGTTTCTTACCGGATTTCTGTCCTCGTTCGTGATCGGATTCCGCTCGTAGTGTTCGTAAACGATGTGTTCCACCCAAGTGTCGGACGTTTTGAAGCGGTCGCCACATATTTTACAGCTATACACTGACCGTACCTTGCGCAATAGCGCACTTCTGCTTGTGGATGGTTGGGCGGGATCCTGCCGGCTTGCTGCGTACTGTTCCGGATTGTTACCTGTATTATGGGACGTAGTATTACCGTTCGGGGGTTGAGCACGTGACGTGGAAGGAACAACCTGAAGCGCGCGTCTTATGTCGGGTGGTTTTGCGATCGGTTTTACCGGGGCCGTTTGTTCGAGCTTTTCCAATTGTCCATTTTCTAGCGATATGGAACTTTGGCGGGATTTACCTTTCACGCTTCCATTCCGTTCTATCCGTTCGTTGTGTTCAATATTTTCCTTTTCCGAGTGTGCTTCCGATTGTGCTAAAGATGGTACGGGAGTTGTTGCGCCCGTCGACAGATTGCTCACTGACTCTACATCCCCATTTACAACGCTAAGCATTTCATACTCCATCTCACCATCCACATCGTCTTGTTCCGTGTCAATATATTCCGTCCTGTTATCTTCATCTTCATCATTTTCTTCACCTTCTACCGATTGTTTCTTACCGTCAGGGGCCTTCTCCTGCTTTCCATCATCATCTTTATCACCATCGCCATCATCATAATCATCCATGCTGTAGTCATCCAGATCCAGATCATCTTCACTACCCTTGGACTCATCCTCGCCAGTCACGCCCCGTTTTTCGCGCTCCGTCGCCTTTTCTTCCTCATTTTCCGAATCCGATCGTAGCAAATCAAACCCAAGCTCAGACGACACTTCCATGTCAACCGATTCATCGTCGTCGTCCTCTTCGCTCGACGTGTGTCGTATTTTTTTCACCGCCGTTTTGGTCAACTTTTTGCGTCTCTTTTTCGACCGATCGGTTGCTATCGTTTTATCCGTTTCGGAACTGTTCGTACTACTGGTGGATTCTTTCAGCAATGTAGCTGCTACATTTGTTACAATCGAGGGTGTGGACGAATCCTCATCCGTGTCCTCCTGCTCTTCATCGTCTGCCGCTTCCTCTTCATCGGAAATATTAAATGGAACATTAGTGCACCTTTCCTTGTCGGCACTGCCACCGAAAGATCGTTTAACGGTGTTTTGGTGTTTTTCCGGTACTTTCGCTCGCTCATCACTCCAAAGGCCACGCACACGGAGAATTTGTCCACAGCGGATAAATTCGGGCAGAAGCTTCCGCGTCACGGATGCTTTGCCTGTGTACATGTACTGTAGCAGTAGCTGCATTATGGGTTGGGAAATGTCCGACTGCAAGCATACGGAAAGCGGACCGCCGTTTGTGTTCGATTTTAGATTGCCCAGCATACTGGAGAAGAACTGTAAGGTAGGAAGTAATTTGCTATTAGTATTTTACCGAACAACGCACTTAATTTGTTGCATTACTACTCACTTCACTGAAATTTGCCAAAACTACTCGATGGGCTGGCGTCATGCAAGTAACCCCATCATGGCATGTAACCAGCATCAGGTCTGCGTACAGTTGATTACTGTTTGAATAAAAGGATCGATTAGAGGAAAGCATTTAACATTCATATTATCCGACTTTACCTGTACAGTTGACTTAAAAAATCCTCAATTGCTTTCTGCCGGAAAGAGCCCTTAATAAGATACACTTCGCTTGAACGTTCCATGTTTTGTTCCAGAACAGTTATATCTAAAATGAGAAATATGCATGAACTCAATAGCTTCATCCTCGACACACTAACAGAGAAATTCCAAACGTACCGTCATCATCTTCCTCAGTCGAATCTTCATCCTGGTCGGAATCTTCACGCTCAGTTTCTCTCATCATTGATTCCTCCTCTTCGTGCTCTGACCGTTTCTGCACGTTCTTACGCTCCTCTCGCGACTGGCTAGAACGGCGATCATATTTCGTCGACGGAAACTCGTCTAGCGTATTCTCATCGTCGTACATTCCCACGTCAGAATATTCGTCGCGATTTGCACGATCAGCAGTACCGGAGTCTTCATCCGGTTCTATCTCATCATCCTCCAGGTCGAGTGAGTTTTCCTCCAGCTCCAATTCTGACAGAAGCTCGCAACGGCGTGCTCGATTTTTGTTGGCCACATGTCGTTCAATCACATCCGTCATCACTAGATCCATATCCAAATAGTCCGACATATCGTACACCCGTGGGCCCAAATTTTTGAACCGTCCCGGAGTCGAGTATTCGAAGAATTTCGATATCTTACTGTACAAGCTCCACTGTGATGGGATGCCCGTTTTAAGCACCTCGCTTGCTTCCTTCCTGCAATAGGGGGAACCACAACGCAATTGGATGTAGGTGCTACGGTTTGGTGGTGTTTGCCGGTGGGCGAAATACCACAATGCGGGCCCTTACCTATACTTTCCGCTAAGATTGTGTATACGACCCCGGACTTGTTTTGCGTTGGCATCAAGGCATCCGGCTTCCTTTAGCTCGCTTGCCATCATATCGTAAACCTCTTCGTTGCCACGGCCTGCCTTCAGATGTTGGTAGTATTTCTCCCACACTTCTACCAACAGCTCGAGCTGGGCCGTTGTCCAGCGATTTTTCGTTTTAGCGATACTGTGTGACATGCTGCCTCACAAATCGTAGTTTGTAATGATAAAACCGTAACAAATTCACTATATTGTGATAAAACTTTAGCAACACTGTGGTCTACAAACAAATAAAATAACGCTAGTCCGCGGAGCTTCTTTTGACAGTTCCCACAAATCATAACAACAGCAGAGTGTACGTGTGGACATCACGTTGGGACAATTTTTGTAAATTAATGTCTGAAATATTGCTTTAAAATTAAATAAAAATAAAAGAAACTAAATATGGTAGGTAGAAGTGCGTCTCAAATAAACAATAATTAAAATCAAAACATTTTACATCTTTTTTTCTGTGTAATTTTTATTTTTGATCAGTGAACCGGGAACTGTAAACGTACATTGTGCTTCAAATTCCAGTCAATTCCAGCATCTTTTTTACGAATTTATCTCTGCCGAAGTATAGAAAAACTCACTAAACAAACGAAATTATACCTCCATATTATGTTTTAGAATCACTAAAATGAATGAATAACATGCTACTGCATGATCGATAGTTTATGCTATTATTTATAACGCTTATAATAATGCCGCTGAATAATCATCAAACCGTCGCAGTCGAGCCGAGCCTGTATTAAATCAAATAATTCTATTATTATGAGTGTAAATGGAGATGAAGAAATAAAGCTATAAGAAATAAGTTCTGCTGAAGATGCTGTAGAATTTTTTTTCATGGTAAAATCACCCCAATTTCATCGCAAGTGCGATTACCTGTGGCAGTCCCATTCTTTCTTCCATAGTTTTGATTCACCCAAAATGGTAAAACATTGCGGGCAATTCATAATTATCGGATAGCCAACATAAAGACCTCGTATGATGAATTCGTTAAAACGTATATTTCGACATGTGCGCAAATGTGTCACTGCTCTCTAATGCTCTCCTCTATGTTGCTCTTTTATGCTCTACTACAAGTCCTTACTGCCTAATTGTTGTATAATTTTCTACTCGTAACTTCTTTTTGTAGTTGTTATCCCGCACTTTGTCCCACAGAGGGACAAAAGGTATAGGGGCAATATTCAAGAAGCAACGGTTTGTTGTCATAGCCGGTAAAAAAACGGAAAGGGGTAAAATAGAGTATATCATAAAATTGTTCAATCGAGGTTATCGTTTGTTTGTTCTCCATCCATCCCGGACCGTCGCGTTCCATCCATCCATTCATCCATCCAGTCCATCTGCAGGGCCCGTTAATCGTGTGAGTATCATTATTAGTCAGCCGAGCTAGATGATGCAATGGAACGAATTTTGCTAATACTGGGCATCAACTCTTCTACAAAGCGCGAAAGAATGATTAATGATAAAAGATTAAGTGATGTTTAATGTTTGATACGTTTTGGTTTGCTTACCGGAAAACTGGGCCATCTGTTGCTGTAACTCGGCGGTACGATCGTTGTGCACCTGCAGTACATGTTGGGCCCAGTCAACCGCTGACGTGAAGAACTTCCCGCAAAAGTCGCAACGCATGTTGTTTAGTGGCGTTTCCTACGATTAAGCGGAAAAGGAACAAAAATTAGTCTCTTTTTTCTGTAATGCAAGTGTTTTGCAAAGACCCTTGTTTGCTCACTTCTTCTGCCATTCGGCTCCGCTTGCGTAGCACTTCCGGGGCGTCCCCGTGCGTGCTGATGATGTGCTGCAGCAGATCGTCCGTGTTGGTAAAGCACGAGCTGCACAGGTCACAGTTCAGCGCAGGTTCTATTGGCTGTTGCTGGTGCGATGAGTGCGATTGTTCCTGCTGCAGCAGCTGCTGCTGCTGTTGCCGATCGTTTGCCGGGCCTGCTCCGACCAATAATCCAGAAGGTTGTTGCTGCTGTTGCTGCTGTAGTGAGTAATGTTCGATCGATGTCTGTGAGGTTTGTGCCTTAGCTTTTCCATCGGAGGCCAGCTTCGATTTGACCACCTCCTCCGGGAGTATCATAACATCTCCGTCCGAGTCGTTATCATCATCCAAATCGTCCCATTCCGTTGGTTCTCGCTTCACGTCGGAGAGACTGCTGCTGAACAGTGCCGCCGCACCGTGCGCCATCGCACGCATCGAACTGGCGTGTAGATCGCGCTGGATCGCCGCTATTGCAAGCCGTTTCTGTTCATCCAACGAGTCGAGGGCGGAAGTGCCCGAATCGGAAGCCAGCTCCGACTTCAAATCGGACGTCAGCGTTGATCTGCCCGGAACCGGACGGTTTGGTTCGCTGCTTTCCTGTGATGAGGAGGTACCTGGTTGACGATAGTGCATCTTGCGAGGTTCGGCACCCGGTGCGCGACGTTTGTGGCCCAGACCCGAGGAGGACTGTTGCTGCTGCTGTGTACTGCCCGATCGGCTTTCGCTCCAGAAGCCGCGAATTTTCAACAGCTCACCACTACGCAACACATCATCCACGTTGTACTCGGGCACGGACGATTGACCGGTGTACATGTACTGCATCAGTATTTGCATCGTCTGGTGCGATATGCTGCCCGGTAACACGATGTACGTGTTGGAGTTTTGCGGTACGTTCAGTTTGTCAAAAATGTTTGCAAAATACTGGGGGAAAAAGATTTAAAAAAAAAACCAGGAAAGTCATTTTAAACAAACAATAAAAAGCTTCATTTTTGCTATAGAAAAGATTCTTACCATACTGAAATTGCCCAGAACCATTCGATGTGCTGGAATGGCGAATGTTTCTCCATCGTGGCAGGTTACCAAGGTTACATCCGCGTAACGGGGATTGCTGAAGAGATAAAAGTAAACCACATTAAACGACCGAACGCTAAGCAAACTGTACATCAACAATACTCACAAGTACAAATCGGTGAAAAAGTTGTCAATATTTTCATGTCTATAGTTGCATTTCAGCTGGTACACCTTAGTTTTGCTCTCCGGTGTCTCTGCGGGGAAGGGAATTTTAAAAGAATGTTATCTCTCTACTTAATTACTCCCAAATTTATCACTACGCCCTTTAAAAACCACTAAACCAATAATCTGAAAAGGTAATCTGCGCCACCGATTGGGCAAGTGTCGCAAACTCCTACCGAATCAACCATCCCTTTACGATTTTCCCACGAAGGGGGTCATTAAATATGGCCTACCTTCTAGCACACAACACAAGGGATACACAACCCTTTCCGCACTGAGTTTACACTCACCTTCCATGCTTTCCTCCTGCGTTTCGACCGTTTCATCCAGCCCACCGGCATCGTTGCTTAGGATGTTGTGAATCTTGTTGAACAGTGGCCAGCGGGACGGTGATCCACCCGACAGCGTCAGCATCGATTCCTTTCTGTGAATGGGAACGGCGTACCCCATCCCCCCCGCAAACCCGATTGCGTACACCAATCATCGTGGTTAGAACGTGGGAATGCTTCGCGTGCCACCCCCCACCCACCGTAAAGCGTGATAATTACCTGTACTTGGCGGAAAGGTTATTGATCCGGATCCGAATGTCTTCCACCGTCACCTTGCAGCCGCTCTTCTCCAGCTTGTGCTTCATCTTCACGAAGACGTGGTCATTCCGTCGGCACGATTTCAGCTCACGGTAATGCTCGGCCCACAGATCGATCAGCAGCTCGATTTTGGAAATCGACCACCGGTTTTTCTTCTTCTTGTACAGCTGGCTGAGCTCCATTTTTTTCGTACGCAAAAGGGCAAAACAGCGTTGCGTCGCGGTTCGGCTTTCTTTCACAACTTTTAATGCTCGTTAATTATGCTTCGATTTTTTTTCTCTTCCCCTTTCTTATGCTTATGCTTTCCCTCTCGCTTCCCACGGCTATTCTGCGTCCACTTGCATTACCAAGAACCAAGCGTTGCTGCAACATAAACAAAATCTATGGCGTTTGACAGTTGGCCCAATAGGCAAGGTGACTATAGGACGTTGCGTTTTGTAGTAACCTTGCGGTGCGATGCTGAACAGTAAGCGTGTTTGCTCATAATCGCGTTGGTTTATCGTTTTGCGGTGCTGCTTCTACGAAACTTTTAATGAAACTTGTGGAAACAGTGTAGAATTTATCTGATCAATCTGAGCATTCTGTGCGATTGTCTTATTGGCAAACACTCCAACGCTTTTTTTGGTTCTTGGTTAGGTTTGGTTTAGTGCCTTAGGTAGTACTTAATGATCAAATTACAAGGAGCACGACATTTGGAATTCATTGCCCAGCTAGTGCACGGAAATCAGAAACACATCGAAACCAAATTCATTTCAATTTTCATAAACTACACCTGTAGCAACTTTGGAAATAGAAGTACTAAAATCTTCAAAACAATGTCGAAGAAATAGGGACACAGTAAACAGTTCTGTGGAGATCAAAATTGAAGAAGAAGTTGCTAAAATACTTTCCGTAAGTAACATTTTCTACCTACATTTAGTTGGGGCACGTTTAACCAACGTAATTGTATTTTCCTCTATCAGAAACAGGACTAATAGGAATCCTCGTGGATACCTTTTTATCATGCATTAGTTCTAAACATCTATTCAGAAATGCTGGAGGCACAGATTCCTTAATGTATCCCTATGTCGTCTTGAATTTCGTATCATCGAAACACATCTTATGACCCCAAGACGGCGGTAAGTGTAACCTTAAATTCAAATAATTTATTCGTTCTCATACACGCGCGTTGGTGCCAAATAACCTCTTCAATAGCTTTAGTGTCAGCGTACGGCCAGCATAATTATGCTCTCATGTGCGTATTCCCGGCGAGAGTGATTTGCTGGGCGCTAGCATTAAGCACGCTATGAAAACCGGAGAGCCAAACGGGGGAGCATTTTCCTTGGGTTCTCTGTTGTTTGTTGTTATACCACCACTCGTGCGATCCTTGGACGAGTGGCACACGAGTCCTGGCCAAACAGTGTGTTTTTGGCGTGCAAAAGGTGGCTCCAGTTTAGGCGGGACTCTTACCACAGACTGTTTCGAGCGCTTGTGCTTCCCAGTTGTGTAGGCGGAATAGGTACGAATTTGGCTTTGTGCAATCCAAAGTACATTTAGGTAGGTTTTAATCGGATGTAATTGGGATTTACTTTACGGATTGTGTAAGCTGCACGCAAATGACGGGATCAATGGAAATGGGTGGGAAAATGCAGCAAGCAAACAGATTGCCCGCTCGTGTGCTTCATTAACCGGTTCGCTATAATTATTCAGTGCGATCATCTTCGAAGCTTCTGATGCTTTGAACTGTTCGATGCATAAGTGGATACGAGTTCGCATAAAGAAGTGCAAAGCGATGGTTGTTGAAAGAGGTGTACTGCATACCGCACTTCGTTGTTAGTTTATAGCTAATCAATTTATCGATCTGATGATGATAGCTCAAACAAACGCGTAAAAGGCGTGGGAAGCACGGATTTGTCCCCGATTCAATCCTTTTGCCGTAATGGTATCGTGTTGAGAAAACTAACAATGATATTTAAAAAAAAGTTTGATAACAGTGATAACTTTACTTGTTGTAAAAGAAATATAAACAGCTTTGTTATCTTGTAACACAAAGCACATGGAGCAAGCCCTTCAAAACAAACAAATCTTTTTTTATGGCCTTCTGCTAGGATTAAAAGATTTCACAGCTCACACCGTCGCCAAAGTAAACATGTGAGCAAACAGCAATCGGGCGTTGAAAAAGTTTTGTTCCCTTGTTACCCTACCGAACCGTGAAGCGGGCCACGTTCGCAATGCGTCAGATGAAAAGTAATCGATATTCAATCAATATATTGATCGGTCGTTGGCTAGGCTACGAGACTGTGCGTTTCTTGTGCGGTGGGCTGTGGGCTGTGGGTGTTGATGCGTTTTTAAGGCTTTTGTATCATTCGTTCAGGTCCAACATGTAGTGTTTGTTTTGCATTGGTGTTTTGATCGTGTACGATTGTTGATAACGATGAGCTAAACTGTGGGGTCGTTTGTTTAACAATCGTGATTGTTGGTGTTTTTGTGTAGTAGTAATTTGAACCAAGGACCCGGGCAGTAGAGGGTGGTGTTGTTTAGTCAATGATGATCGATAGAATGCATTTTTGCGTGAATAATTGCCCCATGCAGTACGTATTGCAATGAGTTTTTTGTTTCATCCTGCACTTTGTAAAAATAATTGCAATCTGTCAAGAATTGTAAAAACCGAATTAAAAGGAACATGCAATGGTTTTGGAAATCGAAAATAGTGTATTTGATATGATATGTTGATATTCTTAGATCGCCAAATCTAGCAAGTTTTGGACTTGAATCCATGCTGAACCGTACTCCTTCGCTAGATTGACAACTGAGATTAAGTCCAAGAAGGGTTGTAATTAAGGCACAATTCGTAAAGCTAATGTATATCGTACAAAAACATTTATCTGTACGGACAATTCTCGCCGGATTGCCCGAAGTAAATTTCTGTTCAAACCGCAACGGTAAAAATAGGAAAAAAAGAGTTTAAACTGAATGTGACTGCTCGAACGTCCCACACTGCTCGAATTGGTTTGTTTTCGAGCACCAAGGTATAAACAGACATCTGTCTATTGAACGTCAGATGTGTTGTTTTGATTTGCAAATGTTCTGCAAACAAAAAAAGGTTCTTCTTGCCAAATTAATATCTTTGCGTGAAGAATAACTGAAAGCCATTTGTTTTTATTAATTACTGGTATCCGTCGACAATTAAGTAAACTACGAAAAAGTTCCACGTGTTTTTGGAACCTTTACCTTATTGGTACCGTTTTGCTGAGGAGTGAGATTGCACGACTGAAGTAAGAAAAATCAATATTCCTATCACGTATCGGTAGTGTGCTACTTCATGCACAGTCTGCTGCACGCACAACACTGATCACGCTTGTCAATTTATCCAACTCTTCTCGCAGCGATGGCCACGTTAAACCCACCCGCATATCACTGCATTGTATGCACGTTGACAAAAATCCCTTTCGCGTCGCTGAGTAAAGAAAGCCAACAGAAAATTGTACGCAATGGAAGGCCAACGAGTCAGATGCCCAACCTGACCTCCCGTTGTTTAAACTCGCTAAACCTGCACGCCACGGACTGGATGACGGGATGCGATCGGGAGCGTAAGCTTTACTGTTGGCCCTGCCTGCTGTTCAATACCTCTGAGTACGATGTGTGGGGCAAACGAGGATTTTCCGACTTTGGTCGGTTAGCGACGGCACGGACCGAGCATACGAAAAACTCTTCGCACCATGCGAAAAGCAAAACGCTTAAGCTGTGGATCGAAACGGCTAGCGAGATGAGCGAAAGTAGTGGCGAGGAGGATGTCGAGTGTATACCGGAGCTTGATTTTCTGAACATGTCCGCGTCTGAGTTGGACGAGGAGATCGATGTGAAGCCGAATGTAGAAGCGTTGAGCGCGAGTATCGCTTTTTCACAAGCGTTTGGTGTGGCACCGGTGGTGAATCTGTGCGAAGTTGCCACAGATGGTGAGGTGATGTCTTACGAACCTTCGGCTATTGTGGTGGACTGTGAGGCTGACAGTGAGAACGTTGAACCGGAGGGTCAGCCGGATGTTAGTCAGCAAGCAAGCAATATTTCGACTGCTCCCGCAGAACGAAGGGCTAGCGTTTCATGCGCGGATGAATATGCAAGGATTTACAGTACGTACATGGGCTTTGTGGGAGCGTTGAGAGCCAAATATTATCATTTGTTGAAGGAAAAAAGCAAGTTTTCTGAACAGGAATTATACTCAAGACTTATTTTTGTTTTGTCTTCCAGAGAAGGGACAGCCGGACTCTGCTGGCGATACTATAATGTCCCACACAATACAAACCGGTGCGGAAAAGTATCAACTGAAATGGCATTCACACTATCAAAATATGAATGTGTCCCTATCGAATCTCTACAAGTGAGTGGATACTGTTAAATTATAAATATGCAACGGTAGTATAATAACTATCCAAAATCTTTTCTTCTCTCTAGAAATGATCGTTATGCGGATGTGATGCTGCTCACGTGCAATGGAGATGATAACTACACGATACCTGCTCATAAGCTAATACTCGGAACTTCCAGCTTGGTAAAATGTTCCAGACCAGATGTAAAAATGGCGACCCATCATACTCATTTCCTAAACTTCCTTTCCTTTTCAGTACTTTGCAAACATTTTCGACAAAAATCCTGTTCCACTAAACGCACTCACGTACATTGTGCTTCCACCCGAGCTCACCTATCGCTCCATGCAGATTCTCATACAGTACATGTACACCGGCGAATCGACCGTGTCGACGGACATTCTGAACGAAGTGCTTCGCGGGGGAGAAATATTAAAAATTCGTGGCCTCTGGAGAAACGAATGTACGAAACCGCCACCACCCGGTAACGACCAGCAACATATTGCTGGTAGTAGTAATAGTAATAATAGTTCGGACGGATGTTCCGGACGGTTCGTTAGTCCAGTTACAGTTACGTTACCTCAAGCTACTCAACCTGCTTTTATACCGCACCACGTACTTCCACCATCTTCCACCGGTCCACTAATTCAGGTAAAGCGTGACATGGCTATAGATCCTGCTGTAGTAGTGCGTCAGAATATTAGTGTTGGCGAGGGGCCACGATCTCGCTCATTTTATTCGTTAAAAAGTCATGAACCCGCTAAACAACCGAATGAGAAAATGGTACAAGATTTGAATGACAATCGTAAGAAAGAGCAAGAAAAGCAACCACTAATGGACTCGTCCGCACTGTGGAGCGAGAATAATGCGAATAGTAATGCAGGGGAAGAACAAGCTGTTATGCCACAAGAACTGAATTTCCTGGACGTGAAAGCTGAACCGGTCGAGTGGAGTGATCTTCGAGCTGGCGAACTATCGATGCCTGGGAACGGTGAAACTCTGGATGGTCCACGAAATCAAGAGCAAACTAAGAATGACGCAGCTCCGATCTCACCGAAGCAGATAAAGACCGAAGAAACTCCCACGACGACGGACAGCTCTCACTCTTCATCCTCATCCGCAACACAGCAACAACCGACGTACTCACCCTTAACCTGTGAGCTTTGCAGCGAAACGTTTACCATTCCCGGCGAATGGGTACGACACATCGAAGGACACAGCGACACCTCACAGACGCTTCCCAAACGAAGGCGACGTGCGGAAGAGGTAAGCGAGATTTAGATGTAGATTTATCCATCGATACTAATTGGTTTTTTTTCGCAATTTCAGTCCGAAACTGCAGATGAAACGGCCTCGCTACGGTGTGATTTGTGTGCCACGTTCTATGTCACTCCGGCCGACTGGGTACGGCATGTACAGAATGCACACACCGAATCGGAACTGGCGGCATGTAATAAGCGCGCGAACCGGAGACCGACCCGTGGACGGTTATCGTCCACCAATGCAGCTGCCCAGCTTTCGCCTGGAACTGCACCGGCAGCAGTGGATGGTACGTCGGCAGAAAAGCATTGCCCTGTGTGCAATAAATCCTTCCCTTCCTATGCCAGCATGGCTATCCACAGACGAACCCATACCGGTAAGTATTGAGAATAGTGCGCTATGGAAACCATTACACAAAAATGTACCATTTGCTGTTTCCCGGCAGGCGAAAAACCATTCTCCTGTGAAATTTGTAACAAGGGCTTCACCGTAAAATCGAACCTCATACGACACATGCGATCACAGCACAACCAAGAAACCGGTCATCAACCTGGCTCACCGCACACCGACCAGGACAGTGAAAATTCCGAATGAAAGCTCAACTCTAACTGATTCTTTCGGAAGCGCGTTTGATTTACTGCGCGTTTGTAAAGTGATTGCTTTTTTTATAAAATATTCATAGCCGTCGATCGTTAGACTTAAGTATTATTCAGTATTGAATAATTATTAGGCATAACCATGAGAATATGATATGTTAATAATACGGAATCGTGAAACGCGCTTTTGGGAAGAATATTGTTTCAAATATTCTGCCCAAATCTCGTAGGGAATGTTTCTTCAAGGACCTGGGCCACGGGAAATTTCAAACCTTTTGAAATCGCTGCGAAACTGTCAATAAACCTCAAAATTATAATTTCAGCTTTTTCTCCATTGTCCCATTATAGGTAGTTTTTCAATGCGCCAGCGCGATTTCATAGCGTGAAAATTTCACCAACACTCAACAAACAGAAATTTTGATTTGGAAATTGCTCGTTGCCCGCGGACTTCATGTTCATTTAATTTATACATTATAAATTAAATCTTAAAAATAATTTCCATTGAAACGGAACTCGAAAGAACCTATTGATTATAATATAAAGCATATAGAATCATAAATGTGATTGTTTATTCGTTCGTTCGTCGGCGGTAGATTACCCTTCAATGTTTGTTGTTCTGTGACCCCGTGCGAAAATGGAACATTGTTGTTTGTATCATATGATATATTTAAATTATTCTATTACTTTTAAACCATCGTGCTTAATCATCGGTTTGAGTTTTTAAAGCTAAATTGAAACAACGATTTGGAAAAACGAATGCAACCATCTGCTGCTCCTGTTAAATTACCCTCCAAATTGCTTATTGGGTTATTTGTGGATATTTTAACCCATCCTGGTACCAGCTGTCAAACGCTTGTCCCTTTTTGTGATCCAACCCGTCGTTCTATATTAACCTTGTGTTGGTGCCTGGTCGATTACCTGATCTGAAGGCGCTTTATTTACCAAAAATTAGGAAGGTAGAAAATCTATCTTTCCTGCAGACAGACGTAATCATTTCGGTGTTGTGACCGAGCTACTTCCTCACTCAACTGGTTGTGCGCATGCAGAAGGTTGTTTTCTACCTGGAGGGAAACCTTAGCAACGCGAAATTCGTAGTAGAAGAAAAGTGTGTTGTCATCAACCTTCGTCGCTGCTGCCTCAGCAGACCAGCGACAGCGACGTCGGCGGTGGTTTTTCCTGCGTAGTTTAGACAAGGGCGGCGTGCCATCTTTGTACCCACGCCGTGTGAAATTGTGACCCGGTTTTCCACTGTAGTTTTCTCCTGGTTGCTGAATGCACCAGATTCGTAGCCGAGGATGAGTAAATCGTACGAACCGCAGATAAAATGGAGATCGAACGAGGTCGACGAGCTGGTGGCCAGCATGAAGGAGCGTAAGTATCGTACAATGACGCCGTAAAAGCAAAAACCCTTGAATCAGTGCAAACCATGATTTTGGGAGCAAAACTGCCCACGTAACACACACGTTCGATAAGGAATCCACTGGATGATGGTTGTTTTGTGTTGTTTTTTTTGTTTTGCTTATTTTAGGTGACCTTTTAGCACTATCGGACGGAAAGAAACGTCGCTCCCTGGAAGTGTTTAAGGTGGTGCGCAGTGATCTGGTGAAGAAGGGCATTTTTCGCACAGAGGAACAGATACGCAAGAAAATGAACGAACTACGGAAACAGTACTTTGAGGCCAATCGATCAGGTCCGGAAAATCGCTACGAGCTGTGTGAACATTACGATGCGTTACACGATCTATTTACGGATGCACAGCGCAAGCTGGACAAGCGAAAAGAATGTTCTCGAGCGGGCCATACTAGCAAGCGTCGCCATTCGTCGCAGAATGGTTGTCAGGATGTGGCACATACGGTGCAAGTGAAACTTTCCAAATCGAACCGTGGTCGTAGTGTTAGTGGTAGCAGTGTTTGCAGCAGTGGAACAAGTGTACATCCTAATGGTGGCGAACAAAATCCACCTTCGCAACAGAATGGCGGTGGTGGTGGTGAAGCAACCGTACCAAATGGTGGAAGACGGAGCAATCCTTCACCGGCAACCGCACCACCAGCGTTGCCAGATAAGTTCCACTTAAAACAGTGCACGTATCAGCCTAAGCTTAATAATTCCCTGACAAATTTGTGCAAGTGAGTAGTACAGAAAAATGGGTGCGCTGGGACGGAAATGAGTTCTTTCCCCCCCATTCTAAAACCCCACAATCAACCTAGCAAACACGAGCATCGATCAACCAATCAACAATCAATTTTGTTTCCAATTATTTCTCAGAAATGATCGGTATGCCGACGTTATGTTGCTGGTATGCAACGAAAATGATAGTATTGTGATTCCGGCCCACCGGCTCGTGCTTGGGACATTTAGTCCGGTATGACTTTCCCATCCATTCACCGTAGAGGATGCGATATGATCACGTATTTCCTAACAATTTTCTTCTTCCTTACGTTTTAGTATTTTGCGAACGTGTTCGAGAAGTTTACGTTTGCAGCGTCGACGCCCATTGTTTACGTGGCATTGCCACCGAACGTGACACGAGCCGCCATGCAGAGCTTGCTGCAGTACATGTACACCGGAGAAGCGATCGTACACTCCAAAATACTGGACGATGTGATGACGTGCGGTGAATTTCTGCGAATTAATGGATTTTCCACCAAGAAATCTAGTAGTTTATTGAACAATCGCCAAGGGCTTGTTTCGGTACCACTTGTTACCGTTACGAAAACAATCAACATGGATGGTTCGGTGCGAAACGAGGCGAGATACGAAGAAAGTGCAACACCAGCACCGACCACAAGTACGACACGTGTGTCTGCGCCACCGACACCTGTACCGATGACAATGCAACCGTATTATGATTCACAATCACCGCCCAGGAAAATAGCACGACACTATGAACCTCCCCTACAGCAACCGCATCAGCAACAGCCGCTCTATCAGCAGCCAATGCAAATGCAACCATTACAGCACAGTGTACAACAGACAATGTACCAAGAGGATCTGCTAGAGCAACAACTAATGCAGCAACAAGTACAGCAACGTTCCCAACTGATGCCCCAACGTGCAGCTCAGTACGCCCACCAACAACAGCTGCAACCGTATCAGCAGCAACACCTGTCCGAAGATTTGTATCAACCGTTACAACCACAACTGCGTCAACAACAACGCTACATGATGCAGCCACACCTACAACAACAGCCCGCATTGCTACAGCAGCGCTATCACGCGCAGCAACTTCAGCCACTTGATCTGGACATGGAACAGGATCAACTGTCAGCTCCTATGCTTCAGATCCCACGTCAGCAACGGCAGCAAATGATGCCAACACAGCAGCTGCAAGATATGTATCAGCACCAACCGTTGCCCCTTACCCGTCAACAGCTTATTCAGACGCAACAAAGACAGGTTCGCTTAAACCAACAAAATCTGGGACTGCTACAACAACCACAGCGACAAATGACGCAAACATCACTGTTCTTGCCGCAGCAGCAGCAGCAGCAGCAGCAACGTCAGCAGATACAATCACAACAGCTACAAGAAGACGATGATGATCTGCAGGTTCCAGAACAAATGCTTGAATCGCAGCAATTGCTGGAACCACTACAACAACCCCTAGCCAGACAACAACGCCAACAACCGTCAACATCACAGCAACAGTCGCAACAACTTATGCGAACGAAAACGCCACAACAGCAAAAGGAAATACTACAACAGTCAAACGATTTGTTGGAATCACAACAACAACGAGAGCCACACCAAACGCCTCAACTACAGGAACCACAGGATGATTTAATGCAACCGCAAGAGTTGCTTGACTCAACACAGGAACTGTTGACACCGCAACAAAGAATGGCACCGCAACGACGTCCATCGGTACAGCAAAAGATACAAAACGAGCTAATAAAGCCACAGGAAACGCTGGACGAGTCACAAGAGCTGCTAGCACCACAGAAATCACCGCCCCAGCAAGAGCAACCAATTCAACGGCCGAAGCAACAAGAGCAGCCAAAGCAACCGTTACGTCAGTTTGAGCAGCAAAAAATACAAACAACGACCGAATCTAATGTCGTCATTGCTCGCCCCGCAAAGGATGTGATTGCGCTGCCAAAGCCAAATGATCCTGCATCTGGTAAAGTAGGCAGTAATGTAGCTGCTACTGCTGCTCCTACTACTAATAGTGCTCCGGAAAAAGAGTCCGAAACGACGCCAGGAAACGACTCGATGGA
Source organism: Anopheles maculipalpis (assembly GCF_943734695.1). Classification (NCBI taxonomy): domain Eukaryota; kingdom Metazoa; phylum Arthropoda; class Insecta; order Diptera; family Culicidae; genus Anopheles; species Anopheles maculipalpis. The sequence continues at coordinate 74,056,227 of NC_064872.1, forward strand.
AAGCAACCAGCACGAAAAGTCACTGAACGATAGTGCGCAAACGCGAAGCGATAGTGAGATTGAATTTTTAGACAAACCACGCAAAAATAGTATATTCGAAGAGTTTCCGGATCATCGGAAGTTGAAGCAAATTGAGGATCACGAGCAACGCAAAAAGGACATAATTAAGGAGTACGAGGAGCAGCTGAAAAAACCTTCTAAAGTGGCTTCTGCCACCGCTGCTGCGCCAAAACATCCGCTGGTGGAAACACCCGAATCATCTCCATCGGTTGCTCCCGTTTCACCCAAATCACCCCTAGTAGCGCATCGTTACGCATCGAAATCTCCACTGCCAGCGACGGTTAGAACGACACTGCGCCATAGGAAACCGTGTGCCCAGCGCCAACCATCACCACCCTCACCCGGACCGGACATTATCGATACGCTCGACAGTATGGTGGTGCTTACATCGGATGAATCGATGATGGAGATAATAGCGAAATCGCCCGAATCCCAAACGTCACGGTTTAGCACACGATCGCACAGCCCGGACAGTCAGGCAAAGATAGATGCGCTGATTGAGCACATGAGCATGCCGGACACGGATGCGGCGATCTTTGTCAACAGCTCGATGGAGGAAGAGTCCTGTGACGATTTGGACGATGATAGTAATGATCATCAGGAGGGAACACCGCTGGATCAGCTCGTTTCGTCGCGCTTAAATTGTCAGCTGTGCTATGAATCGTTCACCACACCACCGGAATGGGTGCAGCACGTTTCGGGCCATTGTGTCGCCGATATGGGACTGTTGAAGCGGCGTCGAATTTCGGTAAGTTTTGAGTTTTTTTTTTTGCTTGCATGTTTGTAACAAATGCTTTTAACGTACCTTTGATCCACAGAACGATGGCGATAGTGACGTTTTCCGGTGTGACATGTGCTCGTCGTACTTCATATCGGCCCAGGACTGGCAGAACCACGTAGCCAACCATGAAGATCATGACGATGTTTAAGGGAACTCAGCCCGCCATAGGGTGGTACTTTTTTATTTTAATTTAAATCGAAAGTAGTTTTACATACATCGTAACACGTTGGCTGATAAGTCCCCGGTCTAACAAAGAAAAACACATTTTTTTTGTCAAAATTCGTTTTTATTATTCAACATAGTTCCCTTCAAGAGCGATACAACGATTATAACGACCTTCCAATTTTTTGATACCATTTTGGTAGTACTCCTTCGGTTTTGCCTCAAAATAGGCCTCAGTTTCGGCAACCACCTCTTCATTGCAGCCAATTTTTTTCCCTGCGAGCATCCTTTTGAGGTCTGAGAACAAGAAAAAGTCGCTGGGGGCCAGATCTGGAGAATACGGTGGGTGGGGAAGCAATTCGAAGCCCAATTGGGAAGAAATGTGTGTTGTATTGCTCTTTTCGAAAAAGTTCAATAGTAGTAATGTCTAATCAAAAAAAGCGATGATCAATGTAAAGTAGAAAGGCGCTGCTGCTACTGCTGCTGTTGCCAGAAGGAGGAAGATGCTATCTGTTATAGCACGTACTAGGATATAATTAATTCTTTAAAAATTGCTACTGCGTAGAAGTGGCCGAGGTGGTCATGATTTAAGTGATAACTATTTAGAAGCAAACAAATCGCAACACACACACACCGCATTACACTGAAAGAAATATTGTACAACTCGGAGTAAACAATTTCTTGAAATATAGTTTATCCTTTTTTATCCTTATGATTCTGAAAATATATAAAATAATGTTTTTCATTTCTGAAAGAATTATTTTAACAAACGAAATTTTAAAGAAGTACAAAAATACACCAAGGTGGCCTTTGTTCGAATTTTGATATGAATGCACCCTCCACAAAGGCAGTAGAGGCAAATAACAATTATATCTCGTTTTGGAACGAATTCGAACAAAGGACGCGCATAATGTTTGTGAAAAATGTGAATTTTTTAACTAAACTATTTTCAGTTCAAAATTCCTTTCAATTTATGTTTCGCCGATATGTGTTCGGTTTCTTTGGATTTTTCCTATCCATCTTCTTCCTTGACATTGTCGAAAGGGACGCTTACCCTTTCGAAATCCAGTTTCCGGAACCTTCTGCTTTCAGTCACCAACGGAACCAAGCTCTTGGCGAATTCACGGCGGGAGGAAGGCCAAGGGGGAGCTGTTTGTTTTCCTTTTTGTACCGGCTATAGGGAGCAAAACAAAGAACCTTGAAAATCAAAAAAAGGGTGGAGGGAAATAAAATAACCCAAACAAACTGATAGCCAAACAGACGCGCAGCTGTCATCTACTGTCATGTAGCTGTCAAGCGGGTGGTTATTTCGGAAGGTTTTTTATTTGAATTTTCAAAACGATTGTTATCTGATCATCGCTGAAACAATAGGAAAATATTGTTCAATTTCACAAAATGCAGCAATTCACAAGATGGTATCTTATCGAACACGAGTTTGTTTTGTCATTGAATAAGAAATTAGTAGTACAATGTAGTAATTGGTATGTTTTATCAGTCACGCTCTCATTTCAAGATGATCATTTGGATTGTTTCTCGCACCGCGTTTTATTCTAACCGTGGTTTTTTCGCATCATTTCTAGAAGAAAAAAAACAATACAAAAATAAATCTACATGTATCTTAATAATTCGTATGCAGTGTAATGTCATCAGTGCACGTATAGTTCACGTGTGTTAGCAGACGGAAGCTTTCAGCAGGTAGACTTGAACAGGCCGCGTTAATGCACACCACATTGAACAGATTTCACACAAAAAACAGAGGTTTTTAGTTACACGTTTCACCAACCGTTTGCGGGTGTTATGATTTAAATTTTCAATTTATTTCCACTTACAAATGTGTCTTCAAAATGCAGGAATATTTCAGCTTAACATATTCGCAATGTAAGTTAGTAGATGTAAATACACTGATTACCGGGCGAAAGTGAATGTTTTTTTAGTGCGATTATGTGTATTTCGTGATGTGTGCGAGTTGCTCCTAGCAGCTCCGTAATTAGTTGCATGGATAAGAGAAAGCATTAAATGCTGTCCTTGCGTATGTATGTGTATGTGTCTGTGCGGAATGATCATTAGTGGATTGCTTACGCCAGGATGTCGTAGTTATTTTCACCGTTCTTACGGCTTTGCAGGAATTTCGTATGATTTTCGGTGGAAATGAGCGACTGTTTAACGGCTTCATCCTTTTCCATCAGGTCTCGCCATTGCAGCTGCAAAATAAAACCCCAAAAACACCATAAGCATTAATACCATTTCGAAATTTAAAAAAATATATATACATCGATCGTTTTCGTTGCACTTACCAGTTGACCGAAACGATCCTTGTCCAGCTCGTACTTATCGCCGAGCGCAAACTTCAACAGATCGACCCGCTCGCACCACGGCCAAATCATGTAATCGATCATGCCGGGCTTGTCACCGCCAAAGTACGGGGTGCCCCGCGCCTTCAGTTCCTTCTCGAAAATGTCCAACCCACTGCCGAACTCGGTAATAGCACCGGGTGGAATACCGTCGGTCGAGAACAGAATGCGATAGTAGGGCGTAATGACGGCGCCCCCGAAACGTTCGATCAAGATACGATCCTGCGCCTTACGGAATGGATCCGACGGGTAAAGTTTGCGCTGCTGCGCAGAGTACGCCTCCTCGATGTAGTCCGACAGCACTAACGATTCGAACAGGGTGACACCATCCTTGCCGGGAACCTCCAGGGCCGGTACCTTACCGAGCGGATTCTTCTCCAAGTACCATTCGGGCTTTTCGGACAGATTAATGTAGATCGCATGGTAGGGAATCTTTTTGGCGTCCAGCATTAGGTGAACGCGCTGAGCGTAGGGACAGAAACGCATCGAGTAGAGCCGCAGCTTGCCATCATTTGGGAGCTCTGGTGGCGACGAGCCTGGGAAAAGATAAGGAAATGGGGTAAAAAAACACATCGAACACTTGACGGAATGATCAGGCAGTTTTGCTATTCGTCCAATGCCATCGCTTCGTGACTTCTAAGTGATGACGTTTCTGGCTAAAATGTATAATTATTCATTAACGACACGATAAAGGACAATTGCATCGATTTGATAAGATTGTACTTTTACAAGAAGGTACAATAATTAGGTAAGTAGCGCGAGGTAATGCTTCCACCTACCCGATCGATATCGATTTTGCGATTTCTAAATCTGGAAGGGAACACTCATTTGTGTTATCAAAAACCCAAACCTATTTGGTCACGGTTTTGGCTCGTGCTCCGTTTCAGTGTGATGATGCCGGCTACAAACGCTACCACATCGTTTGATGCCCACAGCTTTTGATGACATCAGCGTGTGAAGGTGATGTTAAAAATATCTCACCACCCATGCCAACCAGCCACACACCAGCCTACTTTGCCGGAAGTGAAATGAGCAAACGCACTGGTTTTTCTTCTACAACATTGTACTGGATTTCTACAATAATCTGCTTACCCTTCGCAAGATGCTTTCCGTTGCTCATGGTTTTTCTGGTGATAGAAAAGTTCAGCGAAGCCGGCAGACAAGACAAGACACGGTAACGGTGACCGATCAACAAAGAGATGGCAGCTTTAGGTGTTGCACTGGAATTACGATGGCTTTTATCTGGAACCCGCAAGTATTGTAGAATGCGAGCTGTGAGTGATTCACCAACACAGTCTCGTACGCATTTTGACATTTGCGAGCAACACAAAGGGGAGACGAAAAAAGGCCACAGCAAGCTACAGTGCTGGGCGTATTTTCTTTTACAGTGCTGGGCGGGGTGGATAGCTTTCGAGCGGTTTGCTTTTTAAAGAATTGTGTAGAATCATAATAATAAATTAATGGTATTTTGTATTTAAAAAGCAAGCCAGCTTAACAGCTTTCATCTACTTATTTTTGCAATTGTATTTATTTTATGGATTTTTCCTTTTCGAGCAGTACGTCAGTCGAGTAGCTATTATTACCACAGACAGTACGAAACGTGACGAATACAAATTTGATGGTAATTTAGCTGTTTTTGAAATTCTCATGTTAAATTTAAATCAGCGATAATCACTTTTGGAATTCTTATTTGAATGAAAATGACCACTTCATCAATTCGATGAAGGTGCTGAGATGAACATGAAAGCAGAAAAGAAAGAGAAAATCGAAGACTTCTCATTTTCAAGTGAAGTTAAAAAATGCTGTGCCCAATCTCACATAAATCAATCCAGATAAAGAATTACGATGAGGATTCCTGCTTGTTTGCAGGAAAAATACACTCTAGACTTCTAACATTTTATTAAAAAATAAAACGCTAAACAAAATACTAATTGAGTATTTTTAATTCCTTAAAAAGCTGTGTATAAATGAGAGGATTTTTCACTGTCGCTTCTTTTTCACTTGCCGCTGACGACGGCATAATGTACGTCTTACTATGTACACGATCAACGACACAACAAGTACAACAACACCCACAAAGAACGAGTAAACATCCAATAGATTCGCTTTGAAGGTACCAAGTTTAAGCGTTGGTGAACGAAGATGCTGAACGGTCGGATGCCGCACAATGTATTCGATCCACCACACAGCACGATCGAGTGGTTTGTCGGGCTGATCGCGAAAATACATGGCACGAAGTTGCATATTTTCACGATAGCTTGGTGTTTCCAGCACCTTTAAAACGGTCGAGCGTATCGTGTCGATGGACAGGGAGCTAAAGTCTAGCTTTTCGGCCACACCACCTATCAACGATCGTTTGAGATTCTGGCAAGGAGTCCAAAATATGTAAATAACTATGATTTTGGTTGGTCTCGCTGAATCACTTACCCGATGTTGATCGACAAAGAACGGCATCCCTATCAACGGTACACCAAACCAGGACGCTTCCTGTGTGCTTAGACCTCCCGAATGGGTAATGAATCCTTTCGTGCTGGGATGACTTAAAATACTGTTCTGCGGCAACCACGGTCGGATGATCACATTCGGTGGCAGAGGAATGTTTAGGACTGATTCAAACTTCCACAGGAACTGATAGTCCGGCATTTGACGGAATGCTTCGATGAACATTCGCTGCCGTTCCTCACCGATCATGTCCGATCGTATGTTTGAACCGAGCGAAAACAGCACGGCCCCCTTTTTAGCTTTCGCCACAAACGCTTCCAGATCTGCTGGCAGCGGTTTCGGTTCCTTGATGTGTGCTCCACCGATCGGTATAACGTTCGGGGGCAGTGGTTCGAGTGCATCAAACGTTGGATTGGTGTTTACGAGCATTAGCACCGTGCGTCGCTCAATGTCCCGTATGAAGGGCATGCTTTCGAACGCAAAGCGGTCCCTAACCATCGTGTCCAGCTTTGGCATGATGTCAAACATTCGTAGGCTGTAAGGTAAGGTAAGCAAAATTGAGCAAAAACAGCGATTGGTTCGTCTTGGAAAATAACTCACCCAGCATCCCACAGGCAGAGATACGTATTGTACATCCGCTCAGTAAAGGACATATCGAAGCTGTACGGTAGCGCAAAGTGAGGCGTGTAAGCGTAATGTTTGTGCCCTCCAACAATGTCCACCGAGTACGGTGGATTGCTGAACGCCGTTAGACTGATCAACGGTGGGTAGTTAAATTTGTGCAACAATGGCAACAGACATGGACCGCAACCGAAGTCGTACAGCACCACATCGAACCGAAAGCTGTCCGGATAGTTAAGGATCACGTTCAAGCCGTCCGATTTCAGTGCCCCTCGGCACATGCCCAGATAGAACTCTTTGAAGGTAAACAACGACTGGAACGGTGTTTCTTTTGATACTTCTAGCAGATCAAGTCCTTCATCTTCGTACAGTGTGGAGTACACTTTCTCGAGCAGAATGTAGGTAAGGTTGGTGCGTGATGCATCGCCATCCTGAGACACCACCGTTAAGTTGTGGCCCCGATCTACTAGCTCCTCCATGATGACACGGTTCCTGCAACATTTTACCTCGCTTTGAGTGCCATTCATCGGTAGGGAGTGTGGCATGCTTACCATATGTGATGACTAGGACTTGGGACGGTCATGATGCAGAGTATGTTGGCTCCCTGCACGGCGCCATACCAATCAGCTGACAGCGCAGCTAGAGATAATAGTGTGACAACGCACGGTACGTTCGGACGCATCGCGGTTATCATACTGACTGTCCGACTGCTAGCGTCCAGGAGCCAGGAGAGGCACAATTTGCACATGACTTGCATGCATGTGTGGGTCACGTGGCGTGCGACCTTGCTTGATTGTAATTATTCCGCCAAGCGACGAGTGAGAGACCGCTGGAAGATCACAATCTACCGTGATCACTGTGTCTATGTGTGATATGGGTTGGGTAAGTGAATCAAGCTTAATTAAGTGGACAATCAACAAATGTTTGTCTCTCACACTAGTTAGATTTCTTGCCTGTTTGAACATTACGATACGAGCGTTTGTTAAAGCGTGCAAATAGTCGCTTAGTGTAATATACAGCCAGACCGAGCAGTAGTATCAGCGCCAGCTTTACATCGTACAGCTCGTACACCCAGAATGACATTCGCTTCGTCGGCGATTGAATAGCCCTCACGTTCGGATGACGTAGGGTCCACTCGATCCACCACACGGCACGATCGAGTGGATGCTCTGGTTGATCGCGAAGCAATGCCGAACGGTGGCTCATGCTCGCTCGATAGCTGGTGTTGGTGAGTATCTCCCGGAGGGCAGCTTCAATGTTGGCCGTCGACAACGAATCATGCTGTAGTCGAAGTGCAACGCCAGCAGTTACCGATTTGTGTAGGTTCTGTAATTAACAAAAAAAAAGATCATATAATTAGATCGAGCAGATCGCTTACAGTGCGGCCAATGTTTACCCGATACTGATCACAAATGAAAGGAATCCCAACCATGGGCACACCGTGCCATGTTGCCTCATGCGTACTAAGCATACCACCGTGCGTTATGAACGCCTTCACGTTCGGGTGTGCTAGTATATCGTTTTGTGGTACAAACTTTCTTATCAGAACGTTTGAGGGTACCTCAAACTTTGGGATCTCTTCAAATTTCCACAGAAAATTATATTCCCGCAGATGGCGAAACACCTCGAGAAACGATCTGATGCGATCTTCCCCTAGATCTGCACTTCTAACATTTGTACCGAGCGAGAACAGCACTGATCCTTTCTGACCAGCGTCTAGAAATGTGGCTAGTTCGATGGGTAGCTTTTTCGGTGGGAGTACCTGTAGTCCACCGACCGGGATATGGTTCGGTGGAAGAGATTCCGCAAAATCTACCGAGTAGTGAAAGTTTGCTAGCAGCAGAAAGGTTTTGCGCTCTATTTGCCCCAACGAAGGCATGCCTCGGTAGCGGAAATGATTCCGCACCAGGTGCTCAATTCTTGGCAGAAAGATGTGATGGCGATAGCTAAGGGAGGAGAAACGTTGTGAAGAATTATTACAGAGACATTGTGTTCGTTGGTGGTTAACTTTTGCAAAGAAAATCCTTACATATGATCGACATTGTGCAGCACCCAGTTGTAGAACCGCTGCAGGAAGCTCATGTCCGAATCGTAGTTCAGGGTAAAGAATGGTACGTACGCGTAGTGTTTGTGTCCACCAACGAAATCCGTCGTAAACTGTGGATTGTTGTACGCCGTCACACCGATCAGCGGCGGATAGCGGAACTTGTGTATCAGCGGGAACAGACACGGTCCACAGGTGATGTCCGCAATGACGAGATCGAACCGGAACGCGTCCGGATAGGATTCGATCACATCGAGACCCTTCGAACGTAGCACTCCTTTGCACATAGACGTTCCCCAGGTGTACAGATCTTTGATTCCTGTCAGCGGATCATGGCTTGCCATTTGAAACAGATCGAGATCGTTGTGCAGTTCCGAGTAGGCATGTTCTAGGTGAATGTAGGTGATGTTTGGTGTTGGTTTGCTTTCGACATCCGCTGATACCACCGTTAAATTGTGCCCTCTTGCGGCTAGTGCCTCGATCCAGACGCGATTCCATATGTGATGGCTAGGGCTGGGGACTGGCGTTAGGCAAAGAATGTTAGCAGCATCAGCTAGCACCCACAAGCTTGCCAGAAGTAACAGCACAACGGCAACGATCATCCTATGCAGGTGATCACCATGGAAATGACAATATACGACTGCTACGCTGATGCGTTCATTGTAGAAGTTTTATTCATCATTGTAGAACGCTTCGATAGACGACGTTTTTGCATCATTAGAGTTGAATGAAATAGGAATGATTGGCAAATTTGTTTGCTAATGGGACATTATGATATGTTTTCCACGTGCTTCCGCTAATCTTTCGTGCAGGAAATGATGCAATTAGTGCAGAAACGTGATGTACAGTTGCGGAGAACATGATCATTTATTTGACAATTTGTTATTTATGTTGGATCAAAATGAGCTTCTTGGACTTGTATACATTTATCTGCTTTTTTAACAGCCACATTATCACTATTGAACTTTCTTCTTCGTTTTGCCTGACTGAGGCGACTTAGAAAGTAGAGCTTTGCTCACTTTGTGCAGAAGGTAGAATACAAACAGTACGGCTAGCACTAGGCAAAGCTTCACATCGTACAGTTCACTCTTCCACGGGCCTAGTTCCAGTGTGGGCGATTGGATGGTTTTCGCGTTCGGATGTCGCAATGCCCACTCCACCCACCAGACACCACGCTCCAGTGGAGTTTCCGGCTGATCTCGGAACAGTCCCGATCGTACGCTCATGGCCTCTCTGTACCGTGGTGTTTCCAGCACCTTCAGGACTGTGTTGCGAATTTTTTCCGTAGTCAAATCCCACAGGCTTATCTTTTCCGCCACACCCGCACGGATAGATTTCGCGAGATTCTAATACAAAAATAGAGAGAGAGAAAGAGAGGTTTTATAAGAATATCTTCCTTCCAGCTGATGGAGAAGGAACCCTCTTCTTACCCGATACTGATCAGCGATCACAGGCAGTCCAATCATCGGCACGCCGTGCCACGTTGCCTCGTGTGTACTGAGCAGTCCACCGTGCGTCATGAAGCCCTTGATGTGCGGATGGGCAAGAATGTCGTTCTGTGGCAAAAACTTCTTGATCATTACATTCGGTGGAAGATCAAATGGTAGATCGGTTTCAAACTTCCACAGGAAGTTGTAGGCTGGCATCTGCTGGAATGCTTGCAGGAACGCTTTGATTCGTTCGGGACCTAGATCCTTGCTGAGCACGTTCGTGCCGAGCGAAAACAGTACCGAACCCTTCTTGCCGGCTCGTATGAACCGGTCTAGATCGCTCGGCAACGGTTTGGGCGGTATGATCTGCAGCCCCCCGACCGGGATCATGTTTTGCGGGATGGGTTCGGGAAAATCGACCGAATGATGTGAGTTCACTAGCATCAGCATCATCTTCTGATCCATATCAGCCAGGTAGGGGAAATCTTTCGTTTTCTCGTGCGCCCGTACGATAAGATCGGTTTTCGGGAGGAACACATAGTTGCGATAGCTGAAATCACGGTACAAATGAAGGGAAAACAAGTGTTAAATGACATGTCGTTCAAGGCTAGTGCGATCAAACCGTCTCACTAACAAGTAATCGATCCAATGCAGAGCTGCGTTGTAGAAGCGCTGGAAAAAGTTCATATTGGTATCGTAGTCTAGCGTGTAGTACGGCACGTAAGCGTAGTACTTGTGGCCACCGATCAGATCCGTCGTGTACGGTGGAATGTTGAAACCCGTCACACCAACCAACGGCGGCTGGCCGAACCGATGGTAGATCGCGAGCAAGCACGGCCCACAGGAGAAATCGTACAGCACCAGATCGAACTTGTAATCCTTCGGATAGTTGCTGATCGTTCGATATCCCTCCGAGTTCAGTATACCGACACACATCGAGATACCGTAGTTGTAGAATATCTTCATGCTCTCCACAATGCTCGACTGTCCCATTTCGTAGAAATCGATCGCTGTCGAACCCTCGTGGATCGCATCGTACGTCTTCTCCAGATGGATGTACGTAACGTTCGGTTTCGGCTTACGCTCAATGTCCGGCGACACCACCGTCATATTGTGGCCCTGTGCGGCAAGCGCATCCACCAGCACACGGTTCCAGATGTGATGGCTTGGGCTGGGGACCGCCATCAGGCAAAGGATGTTGGCACCGTGGGCCAACCTGCCAACCGACGCGATCGCTAGCAGCACCACCGTTAATAGCACCGAACCCATCTTATCGTTTCGCTCCGTTCCGCAACGCAACATCCAGCAGGGTCTGCAGCATCACACCAACTGGCCGGACAGTGGGGTTTGCACACTCTTCTAAAACCTACATGCTAATTGCCAACAGGCACAGTGGACGAGTGTTCCGCGTTGGGTGCCGCGCACTACTACCGCCCGGAGGCGGCGTATCAATTGGCAAGATGATTGTGCAAAAATCACTCACCATAGCGTGTGCAAGTGGGCACCAACCACACACCGAACTGATATTTGTTTAATGTCGTCAGATAATAATGCGATTTGCGTTTTATTTGTAATCGAAACCAGATGTGCTTGGAACTGCTTCGAGCTGCAATCGCCGGGTTTTGGAGGCTACATAAAATGATCTTGATAGTTGTGTTTAATGCATTATCTGAACCTGACACACTTTGCGAACGCGGCGCTCGTAAGCGCTCTTTTTTTACGTGTCTTGTCAGATTAGGCGTCTTCCTACGGTTGTATGATTTATTACTACCGTCATAAAATCATATCATGCGCTATCAGTGTCCGTAGAAACTTACCGTGCAAAGTACACGATTGTTATCAGATAACAAGTTCTCTGGAGATACTTCTGACTCTTCGTACCTCACCCTCGAAACGATCAACCGATCCTCAACGGCGTTGATTTGCGACGCTGATTGTATCCGATGGTCTGTGATATGATGCGCTATCAAGGACAACGGTTCGTTTAACCTCTGGTGCAGTTCTGTTGATTAGGTTATATTTCTCCCCGTGGCAAATCGTGGGCATTGGGCAAGCATTACATAAATTCTCATCAGTTGTTTGCAAAACGGTACCGACTTGCGCTGTTATGTTTTGGCAGCGTTGGTGTGGTAGTGGTGCGAGAAATATCAACCGTCAACCTATATTTAGTGCGTGCGTGAAGGTCTTGGTGAACTTGACCGCACGGGTGTGCCGTCGGTGGACAAACGCTGATGGATTCATTTGGCTAGAATTCTCTGCTTCTGGCGGACGTCCTGTTGTTTATTGTGCGGAAAGACGCGATGAGGTCGCTTTTCACTTTCATCGGTGTATTACTATCGGTCGGTGGGATAGTAGATGGAGCCAACATACTCTGCCTGATGGGAGTTGCTAGTCCAAGTCATCATATATGGTAGGTAGAGGAGTACCAACCGGTCATCATACGTTATTTTAACTCTGTCTTTGATGCTTTTTTCCCCCATAGGAATCGTGCAATTATGGACGGCCTTGCGCGTCAGGGACACAATCTTACCATCCTGTCAGCAGATGTGGAAACAAATCAACCAAAGAATGTTCACTACGTACATCTGGAGGAGATCTATCCCACGCTTTACGCCGGTCCGGATTCGATCGATCTGCTCGAGATGGCAAATGAAAATTTGTTCAAGAGTGTGATCTCCTTCTATCGGGACTTTGTGGTGCACGAGTGTGCCGGTAAGATCGTGCATTGTGCGAACCGATCGTGGGGAACACACTTATCTTTCCTACGCTCTCTTTTTCAGGCACCCTTAAATCGAAAGGTTTAAAGCAGGTTATGGACTATCCGGATGATTTCCGGTTCGATCTTGTGCTACACGATTTTACTTGTGGACCGTGTCTGCTGGGATTGCTGCACAAGTTCAACTATCCTCCGTTGGTTAGTGTGACGGCGTTTAACAATCCTCCCTACTCGACGGAAGTCATCGGTGGGCACAAGTTTTACTCGTACGTGCCATTTTATTCGCTCAGCTACGGGACGGATATGAGTTTCTTCCAACGTATTCACAACACACTGCTTAGTCTCACTGATATGTTGTAAGTTTGCGTACGGTTGAAAAATACCTCAAGTGGTGATCTAGCAAAAAAAAAATAATAATTACAATGACTTCCTTTCCAGCTATCGAAACTACTTCTCTAACCCGCGAATCGATGAGATGATGCGTAAATACTTCCGCTACGAAGATCTCCCCTATGCTCCCGAGCTACACCAACGATCGAAGCTGATGCTGGTCAATGCGCACTACTCGATCGATTTTCCAGAATCTTCCCCACCGAACCTTATCCCGGTCGGTGGTTTACAGATACGCGAACCTGCACCACTACCAACCGATCTGGAGCAATTTATCAATGCTAGTCGGAAAGGCGCTGTCCTCTTTTCGCTCGGTACGAACGTCCGTAGCGATCAGCTCGACAATGAACGACAGCGCATGATCATCGATGCGATGCGTCAGCTGCCAAACTATCATTTTCTATGGAAGTTTGAAACGGAACCAACGATTCCGCTGCCGAAAAATGTGATCGTACGACCGTGGATGCCTCAGAACGATCTGCTGGCGCATCCAAAGCTGAAAGCTTTTATAACGCATGCGGGACTGCTGAGCACGCACGAAGCGACATGGTATGGTGTACCGATCGTGGGTATTCCATTCATAGCGGATCAGCATAGGGTGAGTAGCGAAGATCGGTGTAGATCGGTAGCCTCCAAAACTAACCACTCCACGTTGTTTGCTCGACTTCCAGAACCTGGAACGATGCGTACGATCAGGAGTGGCGAGACGTGTTGCTTTTCAAACAATGACCACCGAAGAGCTGCGGGGCGCTATCAGAGACGTCCTGGAGGATCCTAAGTATCGTACCAATATGGCGGCACAATCGGCACTGTTTCGTGACCAGCCGGAGAAACCTTTGACGCGTGCCATTTGGTGGATTGAATGGGTTCTGCGCCATCCAGATGCAACGCAGCTGCAATCGCCGGTTTTGAAGTTAGGATTTCTGAAAACGTACCTTCTGGACATCGTTCTGTTTTTCGGCGCGATTCCCGTACTGGTAGTACTGCTGCTGAGAAAATGGTTGAAAAAACCGAGACAGATTTCAGACGGTAAGAAGCGTAATTAAGGAAGGATGAGCAGGATCATGATATCTATCTCACACACTAAGGAGCATAAATAAGCTATGTTATCTACCTCGCTAATGATCGTAAGTTTTGTTTTTGAATACATTTTTTTAATGAAACTTTGTTGAGTTGGTGGTTTGTCCAAGCTTAATATTTGTTAAAATAATCTAAGTTTACTGATGACTTCGTTCCCCATTAGACCACTAAATCAGATTTCTCATCTTTTCTTTGGATTTATTTTAGCTTTTCCTTGCGTTTCGTACTAGGTATGCGACACACATGTGAAAGCATTTTGCACGTCACTAATAATGATCCTAAAGTAAGCAGCAATATACATCCAGCCACATCATATCCATTGGCAACAAACACACTCATCTCAACGCTGCTCGAGCGAAGTCGATCCTCTTTCGGGTGTCTTAATGCCCACTCTATCCACCAGATCGCACGCTCCAGCGGCTTCTCCGGTTGATCCCGAAACAGTGCCGATCGTTTGTCGATCGCCTGCTGGTACGAATCGTTGTCAAGTATTTCCTTCAGTGCAGCTACTATGCTCGCAGTTGTGAGGCTCGCCAAGTCCAGCTTAACTCCGCCACCCGCCTGTACGGTTCGGTGCAGATTAAGATGCTGATCGACGTAGATCGGTATACCGATCATCGGGACGGCATGGTACGTTGCCTCCTGTGTGCTCATCAGTCCACAGTGTGTGATGAACGCCTTCACACGTGGCTGTGCCAGAATGTCATTCTGTGGTAACCAGGGTCGTATCAGCACATTCGGGCTCGCCGGGCACGGTAGCTGATCGTCATCAAACTTCCAGAGGATGTGATAATCCGGGAAGAGGGCAAACGCTTCCAGAAACATTGCCTGCCGTTCGGAGGTGAACATTTTGCTTTTAAAGTTCGTTCCCATGGCAAACAGTACAGCTCCCTTGGGTGCGTTCGAGATGAAAGTTTGAAGCTCGGGGGGTAAAGGGTTCGGGTCGACGATTTGAAGTCCACCGACGGGGATCACGTTCGGTGGCATGCTTTCCGGAGGATCAAGGGCAGGGTTAGCGTTGGTAAGCATAATGAGTGTTCTCCGTTCCAATCCGGTCAGATCGGGAAGGGTAAAGTCAAACGCTTGCTGAGCGATTTGTGTTAATTGTGGTAAAAACACAAACTGACGGTAAAGCGCATCGAAAAGGTGTATCAGGGTGTTGGAGAAACGTTGTACGAAAGGCATCGGGTTGTCAGTAAGCTGCGTGAAATGTGGCACAAAGCAGGAAGCTTTGTGTCCACCTATAAGACGCTCGGTAAATTGAGGAACTCCGAAACCGGTCACGCTCACCAGCGGTGGATAGTGAAATTTGTGGAGTAATCCCAGCAAACACGGTCCACAGGTGAAGTCGTAGATGATTAGATCGAACCGAAAGTCCGACGGGTACAGGAGTAGCTGTTGGAGTCCTTTTGAAGTTGTAGCACCTGGAAGAGAGAAGGATCGTTTAATGATCATCTGAAGATTTGATATCTAGTTTCTGGTCTTGTACTACCTTCACATCCAAGCAAGCCAAATTGATAAAACGACATGGTGGCAGCCATTGGTGATTCATTCGATCGCTTCAATATATCGTTACGAGCATGTGTCCCATTACCGTACAGCGTGTTGTAACTGTTTTCCAGGTGTATGTAGGTGACGTTTTTCGGAGCACGTGTATCCACATTTACCGAAAGCACTGTAACGTTGTGGCCAACTTGAGCCAATCGGTTCACAATTGGTTGTATCCTGTACAGCAAGACAAAGTCACTTTTTAAATCTGATACCAATATCTAGGACATTTTCACCGATCCTTACCATATAAAATGGCTCTGGGACGCTACACTCATCAGCACGAGGATGTTGGCACATTTTACCTGTGTAAGAATTCCCACAAGCACTACACATACGATCAACTTTTCCAACAACCTCATCTTCTCCAGAACGATTGCTTCTCCGAGATGCTTGCGATGGCGACTGGTAGCCGTTCGAAGAAGAAAGTTCTTTCCAACCAGATCAACGTTATCGGAATGATGGGCAAGGTCAGTTTACAACTGGAAACTGTACCAGCAGTACTGGACAGCAATCACACGCGCGACAGAATGGGCTTCCTTCAACTTTGTAGCTGAACGCTTGTGGACCTGTTCTCACTCGTGCGATCATCAGCTGCTCAGAAGGCGCCTACGACCAGCTGATAAGCAACTGTCGTGATGATCCTCAGACGCCTTGGAACGTGGTGTGGAGTAGTAAAAGTGAATTATCATTCAAATTTGTTTGCTCGTGATATGCCGTAAGAAGTGCATGCGTGTAGTGGCTGTGATAATAATTTGGGATCTTCTTTCGGTTAGACCGGTGAATCCGATTCAGTAAGAAAAGCAAGCAAAATAATTCTCACAGCCTAGATTTAATGATAGATTTTTGAAACATTTATACGAATTTTATTTAATTCAGTTATTCCTTTTTTTTTTTGGTTGTGGTTTGTTTGTTTTGTTCGATTTCGACTCGAGAGTCGAACAGAATGCAATGTACAATGTGTCCATTTTGGTTGTTTGTTTCTTTTTCCCATTTAATATGAAGACGACGATTGAACTTAGATTTTACATACACACACACATTTAGCTTAGATACACAACTATATGACTTTATCGATCTAGAACCGATCGCTTTTATTCGGTTGTTTGAATTAATTTCGGCTGCTGTTTCGCGAGGTTTCGCCATTTTCACTCGTTAAAGATCTCAACCTTCAAAAAGCCTCTTTTGCCTCGCAGTAGTCAGTGAAACAGATATTAATATGTTTCACGAAAAAATACAGACACATTTATGTACGACATCGATCTGTTGCATGTTGGGTTTTTACACCTTACATTCATTAGCCATTCGGTACGGTCAGCGATCGGCGGAGGTGTGCGAATTTTTCATTCTATGTACAAAAGAAGTCACACCTTTTGCAACGTCTAGTTGACCGATCGCACCTTGTAGCGTTTGTGTTTGGATTTTCAAACGTACCTTCAAGACTTCTCACATGCATCCATATCCTCGACTGATGAAGGATGATTTAAGACTAATACAGTACAGGGTAGATCCTTACTATATACTTAACCACATCATCATCCACTACCGTTTAATAATACACTCTGTTTAGTTGATCCTCGAATCTCCTATTTTGACTAGATCAAATATACACATCGATAAATTACGGTACACACTGATTATTTACACAGACATTACATACATACACAGCTAACTCTTGTCTTGTAATACACATACACGCACACGCACTTACTGACCCATTTTTGACCGCAATTCGAAAGCAAAAATAGTACAAATAGTATAAAGCAAAATAGAGCACGAGCTTGCTGAGTTCGACTAATTCCAGACCGAGTAGAACGGAACGGCGCTAACGTGTACAGTCGGCCATGTTAGTACGCTCCTGTCCGATTCAAACACGCTCGCTCGAATCAAAAAATTGTTTGCAAGAACAAAATTGTAACAAGTGTCGTTAACTATCACAGTCTTTATATGTATAAATATTTGCTTTTGTTTTTCGCTTCCATTGCTTCCGCATGCCCGCCCGGTTTGCCATTGCACGTTTTTTCAGACGATTTGCTAGGGTTGTGGTAGTGCTTTTGGAATGTGTATTGCATAAATTTAGGCGTTTTCCATTCAAAACTGATGTTTTGAAAGTGCGCAACGATGGATTTGTGTTACTTATGCTGACAACATTGATCTTTTTTTTTCTCACCTCTTGGAGCAATTATTTTTTTTAACGTTTTTCGACAGCGATCCTCTCGCTCACTGGCAAACGATTGCTTTGGTAGAAGACTAGATTTGTTACATGGAACCTGTTGTATATGTTTTCTTTTCCTTCCCTCACGATCGTCACTCGCATCATTCGATGCAAGTGTTTTAACTTATTTCAATCGAATATAAATAAAGCACTTATAATACTTTTTATACCATTTTTCTATGTACAACAAGCCCGCCCAATGGAAACAAATGAGAAACGAAACGGGTTTGAAAAAAAAAAAATCGTTACGAAACATTTCTTCTCTTTAGTGATTTTTTGTCTTCTCTCTGGTGGGAACTGTTTGCGAGAATAGTTTGTTTTTTTTTTTGAGTAAAACTCGCACATTTCTTACATCAGTTTAAGGTGAAACTTAGTGTAACGTTGAGGCCTTAATTCTAACAGGGAAGGGTTGTTTTTTTTTTTACTTAAATACTTCGCACAGTAGGTAACTAATAACCGACCGATCGACAACGAGCGGTCGGTTCCCGCGTACTACACACACCCTTCACTATTTAGCTTTAGTTTATCTATGTAACGTCAGAATTTAGGTTTGTGTGTATATATACGGACTTGTCTTGTGTGACAGTTCAGCTTCACAACGGTGGTGAACCTTTTGCCAGCATTACATTACAACAAGTTTATTGCTAATTATACACTGATCGTTTTGTTTGAGTTTGTTTGGTTTAAAAATATGCTTTCCGTTGAAATCGGGCAACAGGATTACATCGCACGTCTCCTCCCCCCTGTCACTATATTTTTAATATGCGCACTTCATTTAAAAGTTGATACATTTCTTAGATAGTCTAAAATACATTTATCTAACTGGGTAGTATTGATAGTAGCGATAGTGGTTGTAGTGTGACTAGTAGTCGTTGCGGTCGCGTCAACCGTTGTCGAGGTACCGCGCAACATACCCACCGGTCCACCGTCACCATCATCATCGGTCGTGCGTGCGGCCGTCCGCAGCAGCAGTACATCGGTTGGGGCCGGCGAGGGCAGCTGATGCAGCTGACCACCAACCGGCAGCTGCTTCCGAGGAAATCCGGCAAGCTCTTGCGGGTAAAGCAGCTCCGGATGATGCGGATGCAGCTGCTGGTGATGCAACGGTTGCGAATGCTGTTGCTGTTGCTGCTGGTAATGATGATGGTGGTGATGGTGCTGCTGCTGCTGCGGGATTAGCGGATGCTATTATTCGTACGGTGTCAGCTTCTTGTACAGATCGAAGTTGTCGACCTGGGCGTGATGGTGATGATGGTGGCTGGAGGACGTGGTCGTGGGCGTTGGTCATGCGTAGTGCGGATACGAGCCCAGATGGGGCGCGACGTGCGATGGCGTCACGTGGCTCATCGTGTGCGACGGGTAAAGGTTCGTTGCCGGGCTGCCCCAGTTACCCCACGAGGCGGCCGACGGAAAGATGGAGGCTGTTTTGAAAGGATGGGGTGAAAGTTTTGAAGAAAATATTGTTTAGTACAGCGAATAAATTGCCAATTCTAATAAAATGACATCTGGTGCCATATCCAGAATGCACTGTTTCTATTTCAATGCAAATTTTTAATGGTTGTAACGCACAATTTGTTCTTTAATTGCTAATTAATTTTGAATTGAATTTAATAATCCTTTCAATTGCATAATTAATTGCAAACTTTTAATTGAAAACTCAACCCATCACAGCTTTTGACGTTGCACAAACGCCATGAACAAGAAAACACGAACAATTAGCCGTCGTCGCTTGTTGATTTTCGTCGGCACCGGTCGACCTTTATCGCTTTAAGGTCATTCGGAAGACGTAGACTCATACAGCGCTTAAGACAAAACACAGCAAAAAAAAAAAAGGAATCCTTCCATTCAACCTAGCCTAGAAGCAGAGAACCTAGACTAGACCTGCCTTTAATTTTCACCTTCAAGTAAAGTGTAAAGCACCAACAAAACAAAAAAAGGAATGAAAAACCTAGCACAAGCGGCGTTGGTTCGGCACTTTTTACCAGACCCCGCGAAAACTTCGAAAAAAAAAAATGCAAGTAGCGGTAAAGGTGAAGAGAAGTCCGCCTCGGAAGCCTCTAACAAACAAGCCGTTCCGTAACGGAACTAGTTAGGGAAACAGAAATTAGACCAAAAGAACGGTTTCACTTCCACCCGCGTTATTTTTCTTTCCGGGGCGGTCGGGCAGGGCAGGAAGCGGGGGGGGGGGGAGGGTTTGGGGGGAGATGAGTGTTTGAAGGTATGGCCATTTGCTTTTCCTTCCCTCCCCACTTTTACGGATGTGGTTGTGTGTAGGCGTTACAGCAGGCAGCAGAAAGGTGTGTAAGAAAAAGTCATCCTTCATCTTCCGCGTGGTCGCGCACCGGTTGCGTGTGGTGGATGGGCGGAGGGCACGGGTACCATGGGCGGATATTTCTCGTAGGAAGTAAGAATATGACGCTTCACAAGGGCGGAAAAGATGATACTTGAGTTTTTCCGCCTGCGCCGGCGATAGTTTCCTTCGCTACCGCCATTACGTCCCCTTTTCCCCTTCTCGGGCAGGCGTGTGCGCCGCTATGTGTATGAGTGTGTGTGTGTGTGTGTGTGTATTTGTCGATGTGTTCGTGTCTGTTCATCCTTGCACACACAGCTAATCACGCCCGTCCTGAGCGAGATAGGGCCGAGCACGATAAGGAGGGAAACATCCGCTTTCAAGAGCAAGAGCAGTCCGGATGAGCTAGAGTGAGTGCGATAGACTGACATTTAGCAAGAGGGTTCCCCCGATACACGATGGAGACGCTTGGTGGTCGTTACTGCAACATGCGCATGAGCCTGTTGTGTGCATTTCATCGGCACGGATGATAGCGGCTTTGGTACCGGGCGGGGAACCGTTTTTGCAAGTGAGATTTTCGAAGAAAGAACTCCACTGACTGGTGGGAAAATGCTTTAGACTGTTTGTTGGCCTGCTTTCACGTACAAGATGGTTGCTGATAATCGGGGAAGGATTCGTTCACTACCACAATCACCGATTCGCTACACGGTCACAGGTTACGCACATCGGGTTCGTGGGTGTTGGTGTGGAAGGCGTCTAAAACGCAAGCGTGTGTTGTAAAATCGATGGAAAATGGTACATTGATTTATTGTTTCGCTGTTTCGTTCTTAGTGAATCGAAGAAAACAAAAAAAAAAAAACATACAAAAAGACCACAAAAGCTTATCGAAAAGTTCGAAGTGCCTTCGGAGAGAAAGAAAGAGTACACTTGAGTAAAAAAAATAAATCTCCATTTCTAATGGAAAACTTCCTTAAAGAGTCAATAAACAAGAAGTCTTGCCGACGGTTTTTGTTAGAGCTGAGATCAGTAATGCCCCAAGATGGCTTGAATTTTGAAATGTCCTTATATTACTACTTTTGAAGCCTTCAGAATACTTTAAAAAATAATAATTCCATGAAAAAATTTGTACTAAAAAGATATTTCTTTTCCAATTGAAACCAAATGGCAATCCCTCTATCGCCCATAAATTTGGATAGACAACCATATTTCGCCCATTCGTCCAGGCATGGCAGGCCAGAAACAGTCGTTACGCTATTTTTACACAACCGCCGAAACGGTTCACGGGCGATAAGCCCAAATTGGGAAAGGAAATATCTTTAAACGGTTGAGTGCGAAATGGCGATTAGATTTCGTACGTGGGAGGCCGTACAACGAAAAGCGTCCTTAAAACACACACACACACACAAACGTACAAGCTTTTTTTTAGCAGCAGGACCATAAAGTTCGAGTGTCCTGAGAGGCCCCGATTTCCTATTCGCCGTACGATAGTAATCTGCGGGTAAAACTAAACCACTTCACCTGGCTGCCGTTTTTAGACTCAACTTACCGGAAGATGACGTCATGCTGTGGTGGGGGCTCATGAACGAGCTCAGCTTGGCCCCGTGATGGTACGGCGACATGAACAGGTCGCTCTGGTACTTGTAGGTCGGATCCGTCTGGGGCTGGGTCGCGGCCGCCAAACCCTGGAAGTCGAACTTGTAGGCGTAACGCTTGCCGTGCACCTTCGTCATAATGTTCTTATCGTAGTAATATCTGTTTGGATGGCGGTTGTGGGTTATTTTATACGACGTTGAGTGTCCAATGGACGAGAGAGAGAGGGAGAGAGAAAGAGAGAAAGAATGTTGGATTAGAAAAATGGTACCGGAGGGGGCCGTATACGGTCGTATAATATAGTGGAAAAAGAAATGTAGAAAGTGTCTCAATCAAGGCGAAGAAAATACACTTTTTCCACCCTACCGGTAAAGGAACAGTACGTGTCAAACCAACGATGGCTTTTGCGTTTGTGTGAAAAAAGAAGGGAAGTGTGCGTAACACGCTTGGAGTGAAGTTGTATGTTTCGATTTGTCGGTTTTGATAAGGCTGTACGATACGACGGCCAGCTAATTCTTTACGATTGCACATTGGAATACACAAATCGTAACGTAACCACTGCTCGGCACGCTCGTGTTCCAAAATGGGGGAAGGACTCGGTTTAAGGGAGAGACCTTTGTGGGTTGCCAAAGATGGTTAAAAAGGGCCTTGTTTAGTATCTTCGCAAATGGAATGACAATCCGAGACACACACACACACACACACACACACACACACACACACACACACACACACACACACACACACACACACACACACACACACACACACACACACACACACACGCGCAGAGCAAAAAACATTCCTTTTGCCACGCTTTCAACCGACAGCCGTTTTATCGACGTTAGTACGGTTGCGTATTGTCAAAAAACTAGATGACAGCTAGGTCGTAGAACAATGTGTCTACTAGCTCGGAATGGTTTTTGTGTGGTGTGTGGCGGCACACGATAGAAGAATGGACACACACGTGGATGGATGAGGTTATTCATACGGCGTTGTCAATTGTTTCGCCGAAACAGCGATCCGGGCGGTTTGGAAGAATAATGTGGCGTCGTTCGGATTGTTAAATGTGGAAATGGTTGCCTCTGTCTGCTAATGTACATGCTCACAACATGTTCCGTCTATTGACGTTTGGGACAACAACAGCAAGACGATTTGAATATGATTTTACGAGGCAGAAGCAGAGGTATTGGTATTGATTGGCGTATGGAGCATAGGGGAATGCTAAAAAAACTGCAAAAAAAATGTAGAAATGTTTCTACATATGGCTGTGGATGTCAATTAAGGTCTAAGAACACACAAACAGACACATTCGACGGAACAGATATTGCAAGCAATTCAAATGTTCGCTCTAAAAAGGTAAACATGTGCCCTAAAACTCTGAGGACACAAGACATGCACTGAAAGCTGCTACAAAATCTCTTCTTCAACTTCAACCGTCAATAGAGCAAATCGTGGCCTGTATTTGTATGCCATTTACTCCTTCTATTTGGGAGCCATAGGCAAGAAAGAACTCCAATCCAAAAAAAAAAATGTATCCATTCAAAGATATTGCGCCCTCGACTGCACTCTGCGCTGGGAAATATTCAAAATTACATCCATTAAAATCATACGCGCCAGACAATCGTGCCAGTTGAGCGTACCAGGATTATACTCAACTCGGGTTCTACCTCCAATCACCGTCGTCATCATCATCATCATCAACCAACCAACGGTAACCACCAACAACCATCGCCCAGCATCATTATCGGCAGCATCAACAGTGGCATGATAATGGAAAATGGTTCAGTGCTCCTCATCTGCCCCATTCGCTGTCGTAGGATTGGAGTTGGGGAGGCCTGGAGATTCGTTTTTCCACCCTTGTTTTCATCCACACGACTTTTGCCACTGGGGAAAAAAAAACCTGGCAACGGGATGTGTTGGTTCGGCATAAAATGAGCCGGGCGTGTTGCTGTCACTCATCCGTGCAATGCAAATGTGTGAAGAAGCTATCTTTTGCACCACACCAACGCTGGAGAACACTTCAACCGAAACACACTCGACACTGCGCGGGGTATCGCCCATAGGGGGTGGGAGAAAAACGCACGCGCCCATTTACCGACCGAGCATTTTCGAGTGGTTTAATGTGTGTACATACATATTCAAGTGAGGCATCATCATCTTCCACCACTGTGGCTCGCAAATTGCCATCCATCCACCCGGGAACGGTTTGTATTGCCACTTGGGAGGACCTGCTGCTGCTGCTGCTGTCACACGATTGTCCCATCATCATTGTCATCATCACCCGTGCCGTTACGCACTGGGCACCAGCATCGCTGCTGTTTCGTTTAGTGCTGCCCTCGTGGAGTTATCCTTGTGATGGGACGATTACCTAAATGTGACGAAATGCGTGTGTTTCAGGGTATGCTTTCCTCGGGTGAGATGGCTGTAAGCGTTAAAACAGGGCGTTGTAAAACATCCCAGTCCGTTTTACGGCTGGATGAAGGATAACAGCGGCGACATTGTGGGACTCCTTGCAAGGTGTACAAGCGAAACCAGCGGGAATTTGTATTTTAATTTCTCTGCAGTGATTTAATAAAGCAGCAACGAACATAAGGTTACAACAGTTGGCTTGACTGTGCTGCCTAGTGCTGAACGGTAGAATCAATAATTTGACGTTGCCAAATTCAATTTATGAAATGTCTGATTTAGTTTTTAATTAAAATCAGTAAACGATTCGTAGGGTTATGCTATAGTTGGATGTGTTTCGAAAAATGTTGTTTATATTCAGTACAACGAAATGTTGTTAAATGTTTTGCAGAACTTATTTGAGTTTTTATTAGTTTGAAAATTAGGTAGCAATTATTAAAATACATTCCATATTTTGTCTACGATTATCAAAGCACTATAAACCTAAGGTCTACAAACTAGATGATAGTAATCAAGCTCTATATTCCTCACGATGGTCAAATTGCTAGCGTCAAACCAAACCAAACAGCACCAGTGTCAGGACAGGGCACGGGCACGAAAGATTGTCTTTCGCTGTTCCAAAACCATCTGCCATCTTGCACCCGTAATGGCCAACAGTTCGAGTTGGCACTCTGCTTTTACTACACCCGCAGGCCCACACACACAAACACACAAGCTGTGCGCACAGAAGTCTATTAGATTTTGGCTAAATCAAAATGTTGTTATTTTTCAATTTACAAATTTGATTGCATTGAAACCTCCTCCAACGCGCGGCACCTATTCGGGAGCATATTTTGCACGTTTTTGCAGCCAGTCTGCTAGCTGAAGGCAGCGTGTTAGCATCCACCTCACCGTTTACTGTCTCATGCTGCGTACGTTCACCATTCATCGGTGGTGTAGCGAAATTCCCATGTTGTAGCAATTCTACAAACGGTTGAAACAGCTGCCATGAGCCCAACCGGAGCAGTGTCGAGGGAGTATGGAGACCATCGTTGATAGTGTGGTCGGAGGAAGTAGCCAGCGCCCGGGCATACAACCATCTATTTCGGGTGCACGTTCTTTTCGAGCTTAAATCGCAAACGATGTTTCGGTCCGAGAGCTCTAGATAGATGCTAGAGTTTTAGTAGAGGGCGGAGATGTTACAGCGACAAAAAAAAAAGAAAGAAAACCAACAGACAGCTAGCACCTCCGGATCAGTGGGATCCTTGCTCAGCGTGGTGATTTAATGGAATGTAAGAACGGTATCAGATCTGGCATTATGGTACAGTCGAAACCAAAGTTGTACGATTTTTCCGAATCGCAAAACGAAACGAGTCAACTAAAGTGGGAGGCAAGGGGTTCGGTAGCTTGTGTGCGGGGACCGGAAGCTGCACCGACTACCGAACAGGGGGAAGAAGCATGCCCAGCATGCTTTCAATCATTCGTACGAATGAATACGAAGCGTTGAAAATTGAAATTATTAGATAAATCGTGATAAAATATGCTTCGGAGAAAAACGTATGCAAGCGGGATGGGAGGGTTTGGATGAAAACTTAGGGATGTTGTCGAGTCGTTGGCAATGAAGCCAGATTGGGAAAGAAACCAACGGCATCAAACGGCTATTATGCGATGTCAGACGGAGTCGCTGGGCATTGTGTTGGAACGGTGTGGTTGATTAAATTGGCAAAGCATGTCTAAGAGCTTATCATACTTGGCGCTCAACTTGTAAAGTGTAACTTGTGTATCCTGAGCAAAGTTTGGCTAGCACTTGCTCCGATCATGTGGAGAAATCGTACAGAATTATCGGTGAACGTGACAACTTGAAAGAACTTCGAAGAATATAGTATTTATTTGAAGGACGACAATTTAAACTTGGTCTAGGACTGGCCGCTTTATAATATTGCTATTACTATTTGATGTTGTTTTGTAGCGATACATTTAATGCCTTCACATATAGTGCCTGAAAGTATGCAATCACAATTTTTATTTCACTTTTTAGTAGTTTCGAGAGGATTCTCTTTCAGGTGTGCCTTTTGTAGACAATAACTGGAGTTTTAAAAGCTTATTCATTGTACGAAAATAAACAATAACGTAGTTAAATGCTTTCAAGTTTATAAAAAAATCCCAATGGATTTCTAGACTTAATTGACAAGTCCGAATTTTCACCACCGCACAACGATGAGGCCAATCAACCTTCAAAACTGAATCAAATAAATGCATCTAAAAATGGTATAAAAATCACTGCAGACAAAACCCCACCATAAATCGTCCAAAACTAGTGGAAAAAGGCAAACTGTGCTAATTGTTGTGCCGAAGCACGGTGAAAGCACACATCTCAACAACTGCCCAGCAAGTGATCCAATTTGCCATTCAATCAACCGTTGGATAATGGCAAAAAAGGTCCATCGGGTGCTACCAGTGCTCAATCTATCTGCCGTTCAGCGGGTCAGCTGTACGGTCTTCGTTATCCAGTGCAGGCTAAAAGCTAATCCCATTACGGGTCAAATGTTACGCTTTCATTCGTCCTTTATCGAGGAGAGCTAATAGTAAAAAAAAAGTTGCAAAAAGACGTCTCCGTATCGAATGTGAACAGACTGACAAAGGCAGCCACAGTAGCAGAACACTATTCTCGCAGCCAATGGTCCGTTACGAGGGACACACACACACGATTCAAATCGAACCCCGATGATGAGGGCGGTGATCGTTAAAGACAATTTGATTTACTGTGATGATTTCTTTTGTTTGCCCGTTCCAGCCCTCCAAACGAATCCCTCCCAGGATAGTTTGATTCGTAGTCGGCGAAGGACGATGATCCTCCTAATTTTGCGTCCCAAAATCCAAAACCAACGTCTTCGAGGGGCTAGCGAGAAAGCAAAACGTGAAACTGGAGCCAAAACAAGGACGGAGAATATGGCCGAAACGATTTGTGCGCACGGTTTTGTGGCTAATTTTCGACGACAGAAGTAAATTGAGTGAAAATTGCAATAAAACTGACATCAAAAGAACATTAGGAATAAATTATGTTTTTTTTTTTTTTCGGTGCGTTTGGCACAAGTTGGCACTACCCTGCCCGGTATGTTACAGGCGCCTCTTGCAGCCTGCTCTACGTACCTTAATGCTCGGCTGAGTTTGTCGTAGTTCATGTTGGGTTTGGATTTTCGCTCACCCCAGCGCCGGGCTACCTCGTCCGGATCGGTCAGCTTAAACTCACCGTTCGTACCCTCCCAGGTGATGCAGGTGGCGTTGGTAGAATCGCTGAGCAGCTCGAGCAGAAACTGCCATAACTGTATCTGTCCGGAACCTGCGAAAAAGAAGCCCAATTGAAACGATTGTGTATTAGTAAATAGTTCCACAATACTGATGGCGAGAAGTGTTCGTTCGTTTCTAAGGAACATTAATCACACTCTTTTCCGGGGTGCGCGCCAGGTGAAGAAAACGAGTAAAAAATTGCCAGAAAATTAGTATGACTATGTTCACTAAGTGGTTACATTTGGTACCCAAAAAAGGGGATATGGCCGAAAAGAGCGAAACCCCAACAGGAACAAGTGGTTGATGATTCAACAAGCCTTTTTTTGTTTGGGACAATTGGTTCTGCCTATTCATAGTAGTAACCTTGCATTACCACCAACGGTGTTTCGTGCAAAATAAAGCAACTTCCCCAAAAGCGATCTCAAAGCGTCCTCACATCATGTCCTCAGCTCAGCTCAAGAGACGGGGAAGGAAAAAATTAATGGCGACAGTAATAGTCGCACGGCGGCGTAGAGTCAAACATACCAACCTTCTCGTGAGGACAACAACAAAGGGCTAATTATCATAACATCATCAATAATAACACCCACCCAAAACCAGGCAGCCTTGCCGACCGACGAACCCTTCGCTCGAATCGGTTTCGGTGCCATTTTGGCAACGCTACAAGGGGTGGGTTAAAATGGGACACCATCCGGAGGGTGGTGGTTTGGGATTATTTTTTTTTATGAGGGAGGAATTTAGGGCCTGGCATGTTTTTCGGTCCCGATGTCGATTCGGTCCGATTCAATCTGTGCGGATTATGTGATTCATCATTAGTAAATCGGTGTTTGAGCGCTGTGAGGGGTTTTGTTTGGTAAATTTAGAGATAAATGGGATAGTGAGTTTTGGTATTTTGCGTTGTAATGTCCTGCTGTGATTTGCAATTGCAAGATTTATTTTTGATTATTGATTCATTTTTGGAGGGCCACATTGCTTGATGAGGGGTGTGCTTTTTTGATTATTTTTATTAACTAACTATATTTTTTGCTTTGATAATGGCTGAATGTTACAGCTGAATCTAGTTGCGAGATGCATTTCGGATTTATGGAACATACGCAACATAATGACGTTGTTGAGGATGCCAGTGTACGGCATTTTTTAACGATAACTGAGAAACAGTTTCTACCCAAGCGATAAGAACTTTTACATACTGTTTTGAGAAAAGTTTAGTCGGTTATTATAAAAAAAAATATGTAGAACTGGAACCCGAAATCTGCAATATTCTAAGAAAAATATAAAGATGGGTTCTAGAGAACCCATACTGGAAAAAACAGGGATATAATCAAGTTGAGGAATTTGGAAACGGCAGGCCAAGACTGCTGACTCCTACAAAATTGAATTATTGATAAAATGATGAGCGCAATCTAAAGATGTTTACTGTCTAAATTGTAATAAATTTAGTTCCGTGATTCCAGCGGTGAATTACGAGTCAAGCAGCGACAGGTGTCAAGCTGCGAATCTTAGTATATGATTAGCCTTTTGGAGTATACAAGGCATGCGCCATCTATGATCAATAAGAATAACTATTACGATACTATTCAATGTATCATACAATTCTTCCAATATTTCTCCTAAAAAAAGCTTGAATTATAATAAATCATAGTCTCACTCTTACAGCAAAATACTTTCCAGCGTTTTTTTTTCAATTGTTCCTACATTTGGCTATAATTAACACCTTCCATTCCCTGACATTACTGTGCCACGAAATGGAGCAGAAAAAAAAAACAAAAACAATAGCTTCCTCCTAACTAACCTAACCAAAACAACACCAAACGCCACCGAATGGAACGGTTTCGTGGAGTTTTCCGTGGTTGTGTTCCAAAACGCCTCGGACGACCCCCGAAAACGAGACGAGGTTTGGCTCCCTTTGATTAAATTTGTTGCCGGTTTCCGATCATTTCACACCTTTTTCCGTATTTTCCTGTTCTTCCTGTTTCCTGACGCCCATTTCCTCCTACTTGCTGTACGGTGGTGCACGGTGTTTTATTTAGTACCTAACCGGACCAGCTGGCCACACCGTGGCTCGTGGCTCCAGTGTGTGCATGTGTACGGTATGGTCAGGCGATAAGGGCTTTCGGAAGAACGAAACTAACGACCTCAGTAACCGGAGTACCAATGGTGCGAAGGTGGTTCATTTTTTTGTGTGCGATCCACTGCTTGTTGTTGGTGGTTCTGTATACGTCCCGGAACTGGTCTTTGTTGGAATGGATCTTTGGAGCGAATCGATTTGACCCTCCCAGCGCTCATTCTTCACCCATCTTGGGTTGCGGGTCAAGTGTTACTGGGTCATCTGTCTTCTTGGGCGAGAGTGTACGAGGGTGGTCGTAAAAGTGTTCTGACCACTTGGATTATTTTTCCGTGGAAATCTCACCCACCTTCAGGAGTTTTTCTCGCTTATATTCGCTTCGGCTTCGTTATGTGCTTGCTTCCTGTTGCCTATCGTGTGCCGTTTTATCCTAGCGAGCAGCACCAACTGTAGCGACCTTAGTACGCCTACGTATCTTTGTGCTTCCGTGTTCCGAAGGGTAAACCACTGTGCACTGGTCAACCTGCCACGTCGGGGTTGTACTATTTTTATTTCTTTATTACCGACTCACCACAGGACCAACGTAACCGACGGCAACAGTGTGAGATCGTTCGTAAGGTTTCTTGGTGCACGGTGACACGCAATCGAGACCTCCTACGCCACATGGGAACTGCTGCGAAGTGTAACGACTTTGAGGAACCAACGAAAGTCGAATGAATAGGGAAGTAAGGGCCCCTCCACCCGTGTGGTGATAAGATCTAGTAAACACGATTCACTTTCAACCGGGTCCCCGGGAAGGAACCTTCCGTACGTCGATGGCGGAAAAAATAGACCAAAAAGGGAGGTTCCGGCCTACCGAACAACAACGACAACAACGATAAAGAAGGCAAAGAATCCTTCTTACATCGGATCAGACATTCTGTTCGTGACGGTGGCCGTTGTTGGACATCGTTCGGGCCCGGGGAGGGGTGAACCGATTTCCGAGAATTATTGTCGAAAGACATGCGAAGGCAACATTTTACCATCCAACGCTTGGGTGATTGGGCCGGTGTGTGGGGATTCTTGAACCACGGGCACGGTGGGCAATCCGATCGTCTTGAATCGAGGACTGATTTAAGACTTCCTGACGCTTGCTGTGCTTAGATGTTTTAGCTTAAAAGGATTGCATGAACGTGCAGTGCGTTTTGTACGGACAAGCTTGACCATCATCAGGCGGTCTTTCGCGTAGTTGAGCTGCAATTGAAAGCCTTATTGCAGAAGAAGGATTGTGAGTGCTGCATATATAGTTTCGTAAGGAAGAGTTACTATTGTAATGGGTTTTATACTAAAATAACGTTTTCTGTAGGTAAACAAAAACATTGCTGAATGGAAACCTTAGGCTCTTATGGGTAGGATAAGTCATGAGAATGACACCAGACAACAAAGCACCTT
The DNA here is from genome assembly GCF_943734695.1 of Anopheles maculipalpis. Lineage (NCBI taxonomy): Eukaryota > Metazoa > Arthropoda > Insecta > Diptera > Culicidae > Anopheles > Anopheles maculipalpis. Next base: position 74,087,119 of record NC_064872.1, read on the forward strand.
CTTGGCTTAACGACCTACTAGGCCACGCCGGCCGTTGAAGCTTATTGATACCGCGTGTTTAGATAGTTAGCCCTCACTATAGGGAATCGATCCGGATGGTATTAAATGATCAGAGTCCGGATGAGTCTTCAGAGGACAATGCAGTGTCTAGAGACCTCTTAGACAATTAATAAATCTAGGCGAGAATCTTGTTAAATAATGTTAAAAAAAACTTTTTAAATGCAAATGCACGATAGAACTCCAAATCATAGAAGGAAAATTTTAAAATTCTTTTAAAAAATATCAACCAAACCATTTTATTACCAAAAACTTGTACTAAATTTGTAAACTCTTCTTCTACTTTTCTTGGTCTGTGTGATTTTGCTTTGGTCCGTACGAAGAATCCAAATTCCTAGGCCTTCCACAAGTAATCCAAAAGACATGAGGCAATGTAGAGACCTGCAACTTAGGTCATATGTCCCAATTCATAAACTTTACTAAGCCCTCTGTCCTATACCAGTTTTATAAGCTCTATTCCTCTATTCGTTTTCAGTTACACAAAATCAAATGAATCGCATAAATTACAGCAACACATTTAAAAAACGAGAGGAAAAAATCTAAATAAAGCAATATGTCTTCTGTTCCAATATGGCGTGCGATATGGTTGTTGTTGTTTCTTTCCTGGGCTGTCCCACATTGTGCTGCCTGCTGACATTAGCTCATTCATCGTGTTTTCCACGGTAATGCTTATGTTTTTATACGCCATTTTGTACGCAATCCCTGCTTGTTTCGCTGATCCCCCATCCCCACCAGCAAGCTAATTAAGCCGACCGATTCGGGCTGAATGTTTCGTCGGCTTTCTCGAATTTCCCGCGTACCAGACGCGTCCACAGCTTTCGTACCACGGTGAGGTTGATTTTTTTGCGAAAAAATTGTACTCCAAACGATGCAAAGCTGGATTTGTCCAGTCGAGTGGTGGAGGGGATACCATATTGAAACAGTCGCAAGGCACCGTGTGCCATGAAAATGGTCGCGCTCTCGCACCGGAAATTTAATTAAACGCTTTATATTTCTTACAGTTATTTTTTGCGCTTTTGGAGTTTTTTTTTGTATTTGCCCTTCGGTGACGTTGCAAAATTGTATGTGTGGGCATGTTAATAAACACAGCGAAAAGTGGCACGGACGGTTCACCAGCTCAGACCTTTGGGATGAAGGTAGCGTTTTTTCGCACTGTTTGGGATGAAATCGTACGCGCTAGAATGTGGAGATTTGGTACCGTTTTCTCTTAGTACAGCGCTGAAGAGGATCATTTTCCATTCGGCCCAAATGCCGGAACATCGGAAGGATGCGGTGTTAAGCAGCGGCAACCGCGCCCTGATAGCTTATTATTCATCGTTTTACCAACGTTTTCCTTCCCTGTTCATGAATTTCAAAAAAATAAAGTACAAATATGTGCTCCCACTCGTACTCTAATATAAATAAATAAATATTTTCCCACCGTTTATACTAGTGTGTGCGTGTATGTTCTTAGTACAATTTCACCTTTTCGACCTGTCTTATGCTAATGTTATCTTTCCACTCACAGCGTTTTTGTTCTGTTTTTCATTTCATTTCATTTCGCTCATCATTTCATTACAAAATTTCAAATGCATTTCTAACGCTGGCAAGGCATCCGCGACGCGGCGAATGGCTTCCGGTTTCCTTCGGTTTAACATCCGGCAGCACCAGCGCTGTGTGGCTGTGTGACTTTCCCGGCTAATTAGTTTCCTTGAGCGTTTGCCGCACGAAAAGTGCTAATTAGTGTCGACAAGGGGGCACACTCACACACTTCCAAATACAAAAAATGAGCAACTATAGGGAAATTCTTTTCCTCGGTATTTGTTTTCTCACTTGGAATGTTTTTTTTTTCGTGTAAGATTTTGCTGCTCACTTTCGCTCTGGAAGGAAATGCTTTTTAAGAGGAGTTTGTTTTGAAGAGATAAGATGAAAATTATTTGGGAAAATAGTTGATTGTTTGAGGCTGAAGATTAAATGTTTTAAAAGTAGCTATTTTATCCGCTAGGTTCAATCTTTCTCATTAAGAATAGGACCCAAGCTATATACTTAGTTGTAGGTACTAAAAACTTTAAAAATTCCAAACCAAAATATTAGTACATACATCCAAATTTCAGAGTACAAAACCACGTCGTTAAAAAAAAACATTTTTTTTTGTCTCGGGTATATCCATGGAACTGTATCAGCAGGTCACCTTTTTCAAATGGTGTGCGTTTCAATCTCGACATTAGTCTCTGATCCAGTGGTTTGAATGATCGGTCCACTGTTCCACAATCTGCTAAATCGTTCTAATGCCGCTCAAGAGGGATGTGTTCCAAAAACTATGCTTAATCAGGTCGAACTAGACCGATGCATGGGCTCTGAAGATGACACCATCTGCTTGATTTCAGTCATTTCTAATCTCGTTTGCGAAAGGGTCAGCTTCATCGTTACCTTGTATGGCATTATTTGCTGCTTTCCGAGAGAGGACAAGTCATCTGTTTTCTAAGATGCAGTCAATTGCTTGGACTTCAGAGTAACGGATTGCGGCCTTCTCCGGCGCCTTCAGCACACTTGCGTTTGCACTAAAGATAACTTTAGAACGATCCGTAGTAATTCCGTAATTCCGTCGGTTGGTCTCACTAGATCTTTATTCTCACTAGATCTTTATTGATAATTCAACTAGATTTGTATTGGAAGCTCCCGCTAGATCTTTCTTGGCATTCTTTAAGTCACAAGCATTCAAAATTTAAAGATAATAAGTACTGAAGCTGGTGCTTAGAGTAAAAACACAATCCAATGTCCAAAATCGATCTTCAATCCCAGATTGTAACCCAATTTAAAAACTTTATTTACAACCCTGCTTGTTGTCCTATCCCAACTGCCCAAAGTCCAAAAGTCAAATGTAAAAGACCTAAAATATTAACCTTTTTGCCCGTGCATCCCCTCTAACTATCCTGTAGCGCAGAGTCCAGCCTTAAAATCGATGAATATTTCATGAGTGAAAACAAAACAAAACATCGTGGAGAGACTATTCGTTCCGGGTGGTTGGTGTTGACGATAAAAATCGCACTATTGCCTACAGACAGGTATGACCAGGGTCACCGGACGCACGGTGCTGCTCTCGTTGAAAGCATTTTTTTTGTATGTGTGTGTGTGCGATTGCCCAAGAGCAGATACCGGACTGAAGTATAACCCGGTGGCGGGTCATTTCGTTCCGAGTGTCCAGAGTGTGAATGGTGAGGTCCTGAAGCAGAACGAGCAAGAATCACTTCCCGGGAAGTAATGGTTTCGAACCAGCAAGGAAAAGGTGAAGAAATCGTAGAAAGCAAACGAAACGTTAACGCATGTCCAATAATATCCCCGGTCGAATGTTTACCGTTCCATTTGGAGCGCAAATAGTGGCGCTAAATTGGTGTCCTGGGAGTTTTATTTCGACAGGAGCAACACCACTATGCTGAGCCTTATTTCACCGGACATAGAACCCGACAGAGAACCCTCGAAGTTTACCTCACGTAAGTGAGACGAATCGAAGCTTACCGTCCTGCTCCCGGGCCCGTCAAGGTCTGCACTGTAATCGACCGGGCGTTTGGATAAAAATCGGAGCGAACCCTTCTCGGCATCAAAAGCAAGCAGATAGGGTGTTAAAAAATCTCAATCAAACAATTTACAAAAAGAGGGTCCGCGAAGGTGAGGCGAGAAAAACACACGCCAGCGGCACCCTGCCCTGCCGTATGCTTCGTGACGTTACGTTACGGAACGTGCCATGTTTTGGGGGTGACTGCGTACCACATTTTGCATGATTCATTGTGAGGTCGATTGTTTTTAAGAGAAACAAATTAATAAGCCACCCTGTAGGCCTGGTTGGGCAGCGTATGTGCGTGTGGGTCTGCTGCCTGCAAACTGCAGCACAACTTGCAGGGGGAGAAAAACAATCGACGGAAGAATTGGGGATGTGGAGATGGTGGGTTGTTGGAAAAAGTCGAACGCAGCAACCCATGACGACGTCTTGACACGTGTTGGTTACAATATAGCTTTGATTGCATCCAAGACGTGGCAGAGTAGCATGGAAAAAAGCGAGTGAGGGCGAGTGGGACGACGTGTGACGTTCGATCGGACTTCGATAAATAAATAATGGTGTGTGTGTGTGTGTATGTGTGTGTGTGTGTAGTATGTATTGGGTGTGGAAGCATAATTTGCTTACCAAAAGGCTAAACGCTTTACAACCAGCAAGAGAACCAACGATCCCTAGGAAAATGAAGAGGGGGAGAGTGTTTTTTTTTTCGCCACCAAAGCCACCCGGACCAAAAAGCCGCAGTAATGCAGCAGTTAACGCACCCATTTGGTTGGTGCAGCGATTTGTATGATTAGAGAATTGATTGATGCGTGTGCCTGCCAGAGAGGGCAGGTTGTGGGTGAGTTGGTGGAAGTAAATGAAAATTCCGTTGTAAAGTATGTGGCATGCAGTGTTTGAGAAACATTGTATAGTGCATCTGCACGATGCAGTAGCATTGCTCTAGTTATGCAGGGTCATGTGTTCTGGGGTTGTTTGGGCAATGTTTTAAAGAGTAGTGATCCTTTATTGATTGTAAATTATTTTATTATGTTCAATTTGGAGATTTCTGAGAAGTAGACTGAATAAACTTGATAAACTTTCGCAGCAGTTTTAGTACAACGAGTAATACTTAGTACAGCCTTGGTAGAAGCATTGGTAAGAGACTCGAGAAGAGTCTTTTACTAAGGAGATGGTCTCAACTTTGACGTTTTCTTAAGTTTTTCGATGATCTACGCCCTTATTAAAGCCTCTGATTAACATGTTTCAAGCACTAAAAGAAACATATCGGTCGCATTACTATCTATCTTTGAAACGAGTGGCCGTGGGAGGTTTTAATTCAAATTGTTGCCGTATTATCTTCAAATTAATCCAACCATTTCTGACCATACTGAAAAATCAAAGTGCGCCCTTCGCGATATGCGCAGCGCTTTGCTTACATTTGGGCGTTTTTCGCATAGTGTCGGACAAACTTCGTTACGGGGGGTAGGCCTGCTCGAGTCCAATAATTATAATTCTAAGATCTCAGTTAATATTTCGATCTTTTCTTCAGTTGGTTTCAGTACTTTTGATCCTTGTTGGCACTGCTATGCTCGATAGGTCAGTCAGGCTCGGTGGGATTCGATGCTCCGCTAACGCGTCGGCCATCCTCGCCGCTGCCTCACTCGGCTCTCTTTTAGTACACCTCAAGAACAAAATTATCTACTCTTGGATTGTCTTTTACATTGATTTTTTACTAAAATTATTGCATTACAATCAGTTTGGAAAATATATTTTTTTCCCAATCCCTACCTTTACTTGGACTAAGCGTCCAGCTACCATTACTAGCAGTTCTTTAGCTATACATGGCATAAATTACTTGTCCATTTCCCTTTTTCCTCGTCGTTAGTGTTCTCGGTAACACAAATAAGCGAATGCTAATTTCATTCAGTAGCGTTGAAAGGGAGCACCGAAAAACACGCCGTTCCTGTCGGACAAATTGATGACTTTTCGTTTTAATGTCAAATAATTTGCTGGTTTTTCCCCGAAACACAGTACCCGGACTTGCTGTGCGTCGCGTTGATTAGCCAGGGACAGGTGAACCATTGGTGTGTAGCTAATGTTTGGAGAAAATCAGGAAAACAACAACAAAAACCGGACAGGAAATCGGTTCATAAGGTGCTCGTGTTCCGTTGGATTAGCAAACCACTTTGCACTTTGAAGGTGAAGCGAATGAATATTCCAACTCCCGCCAACTCGAGGCACGGTGGAAAACGAATTTCTTCCACACCCACGAGCATTCGAGATAGTCACGCGCGGTGTGCGATGAAAAATGGAAGCCAAAAACCCAGTTCCCGGACCTTGTGTGAGGTAATGTGTTTCTAACCCATAAAGGAAGTAGTAATTAATCAACAACAACATCGTTTCTTCGGCATTTCCGTACCAGTTTCCGTACCACTACCGCCCGTTTGTAGTACTGGTCTGTTGCTTTTCCTGTCTCAAGCTACGCGCGAAACATGGACGACCACAAGAGCGGGAAGAAAGTGGAAATGGATGAGAAAGTGTGGCAAAAAAAAAAAAAAGAAAGGTGAAGAAGAAAAACGCCAAGTCTTAATCGTCCCGAATGTGCCGTGCAGCTGGGCGCTTAACCTGGTCGGACGGAAGTATGCAGCCGTAAGAAAGGTCATAGGGGTTGGGTTTCTTATGCAAAAGTATCGATTTTTGCCACCCCTTTCGAGTTGGTGTGTGCACTATCACTTTTGCATTCGATTAGCTGTTTTTGCTGGGTTAGAGGTGCACGTGAGTACCGCTTAACGATGTACTGTGCGAAGTTTATATGGAAGAAAACTTACCAGAACTCGCTAACCGACTGCTAGTAGGACCAAACATCTGATATGGATCTGTAACGAGAGTACAAAATAAAGAAATATTAATTTTAAAAAACCCACACAAAAATTTTATATAAAAAAGTAGCAAACATTATTCATTATTGTGCTGCGATAAATCGATAATTTACCTGCAGCGCAGACAGTGGACGTTTTAATCTGCACCACAGCAATGCAAATCTCGCATCGAAAGCCATAATTAAAATGGTGTGATTTTCGCTGCTGAATGATAATGCCTTTTTTATGCCCCTTTCTTTTCCTATTCAGAGCATCAATTTGGTTTTGTGGCGATAAACACACACACACACACATCATCATCATCAGTGAGTGTCAGCGCCATTTTGCTATGTATCTGCATTGTGCTAAAAATGATTAAAATGGCCTCCTGGTTGGCTCTTGTCATTTGTGCAATTCCTGCCGTACAATGTGGACGAGAGAAATTAAATATCCTGCCCACGTTTCCTATTGCGCCGTAACGTCCACAACGCTTTGTGTTTACCGCGTGTTTTCCCTGCGCTCTGCACTGTGAAGCGGTTTTTTTAATTGCAAAATATCGCGCACCGGTTTGAAACGGTGAACGAAATGTAAATAATAATATGCTTAAATAGTAACAATGCGAAGCAGCATCAATATTACGAGTGCCAGGGAAAACCCTGATACGGATGCACTGCAATTTTTTTTTGTTTCTGTGTGCTCACGTACTCGGCGATGGTGTGGATGGAACAATTTTCCATGGACAACCAACAATGGAACTATGCAGCGAGAAGAAACAACAAGCAGAAAAACTTTAAAGTGGATACATAGTGGAGAGTCGCAGAGACGGCTCATTTCTAGCACTTAAAATTGGAACAGAAATAATAACACAAAAAAGCAACACACATCACACATACAAAAGGTGAAGAATGGAAAACACGAGCTGCACACAGTGTAGAGCAATCGCAAAAACCTAGTACACCCCGTTAAACGGGTGAGAACAGGGAAAAGGAAGGCACAACAAGTATGGTGGACAACAGTTTTGCATGAATTGTGTATATAATATTATAGCAGGCAGGATAATGGAGCTGCACATTTTAAGCATTCAGACGACAGTTTTCCGAATGGTTCTGTGGGTGTGTGTGGATGGGAAATGAACTGGAAAAGGACCGTACGGTGCAAAAAAAAAAAAAACCTGCTACGATGAAGCTTAATGCTTGGCCATCGAACATACCGAGTGAGTGTGTATGGACATGGACCACTGGATGCTATTTTTGAACAAGGTCCATGTAAGGAGAACACAAACGCCCACCCAGAAGAAGATACAACCAAACAAAAGGATATGAAATCACTGCACGAATATGTCTAGCACCTTCCAGCAGGACTATTGTAGAGCGCGTAGTAATAACAAAAAGTATCTCATAGTGTTTTAAAACACATGCACAGAAAGCTCTGCAATGTGTGTGCTTTATTGTAATTCATTTAGCGACCGCTTCTGCTTGCCATTGTGCAAATGCCCATCACAATTTTGCCCATGGTGATTATTATAATTTCACGTACCGTAAGAGCGTAAGTAATCGAAACGGTACACTCAACGTGAAGAGCGCCATCTAGTGTATTTTTTCCTTTCCCTTGTACTAGAGACTGTTGTAGGACGTAAGCAGGGCTATACAATTTTTACAATTATTATCACCCACTTCTGTATGCACCACTTGAAACATTGGTTTGCACCGAAACAAGTTTTGGATTTGCAAGTGAACATGTTATATAGAAATTCGCTCCCTGTAATAATAACCGTGGCTACACACGTGCGACGTAGGCACTGTGTGCTAAACACGAAACAGCGCCTTTGTCCACGTGGCTGGGAGCGAATGGGTACGCAATCGTGTACTTCTCGTTCGGCCCAGAACAATGGAATATGTTTTATAACAATTTTTAATGCATTTTTATGTTCATTGTGCTATGTTTTGCCCACTGGCGTGTGCTCGAGAGCGTTGCAAACTAAGCAGGGGACGTAAGTTTTTTGAATCGAATTAAGTGGTGTAGGGTGGGAAGAAACAGAAAGAGGGAGAAAGACATTTTTTGAATGTTCATTTAAATTGTTTAAACGAACTAAATGAGTTTTAAAATTTGTGATCCTATTTTTGACGCGCAATTGTACACTCTTTGCATCCTGTAGTTCGTTTTAGTACAAACGTGTTCTAAAGATCGTCTAAACCCTGGCAAAAAAATGTCTTAAACTGCATTTCCGCAGTTCTAATGTCCACTGGCAACAAACGTCATGAAGAATCAATACCCTTCATCTGTAACTTCTCACCTCGAAGCATGGACCAGTGTGGACAAACAGAATCGGAAACAAACATCAATATCTTCCCGAGAACTAACAGGACTCTGGGGAAATAAAAGGTGCTAAACTACAAGACCTTCCGAAACCAATCCACCCAAGAGGGATTACGTTCAAGGGATTGAGGGACTGCTTGGCCATTATTAGATTCGGATACTGTCAACGAATCGTTCGCAAGCACCTTCGGTCCCGTAAAACTGACCGTTTGACAAACTTTGTTTGTCTATCGAATCAATCGAATCTCTGCCCCTGCTCGATAGATTGTTCCAGGCAAGTTCGGCGACTTTAACTTTCCCCGTAAATCATTGCTTTAAAAGAGCGATTTACCGCGTACATGAAGAATGGAACCGAGAGAACAGGGTTACAAATGTTCATGTTCCAGCGCGTGGTGTACCGCTTCCAGGTGGATGTAAACTGCGCGTGATTATTATTCCCTTCCTTTGGCCAAATCCGGCCAAGTCACGCCAGTTTCCGTCCGCCAGCATTATTGTTGAGCCGAAAACGATCAAGCCTACGGGTACCGTCAAGGCTCCAACCCCTAAACGGGTGGGGGAACGGAGGACTCGAGTTAAATGAGTGGAACATTCCTCTTCTCACCTGAACTGAGCCGGTGCTTGTGTGTGTGTGTGTCCGTTTTATTCCGTGGGCTTCCTTATTTCCTTGTGATTTCCGTCCACCCTTCCGGGCAAACAGGCAAACCTCTCGGGGTCAATCGTTTATTGTAACCGCGGTTTCGAGTCAAGCTTTTCCCGACTATGGTCTCAGGTCACCGAGGAAGAAAACAATTGTACACAACCCTTTTCACTACACCTTGCTGCGTGGGGTTCCCTTCGGGTACTTCAGTTTATTATTAAATATTTTCTCAACTTTTCTTCCTTCTTCCTTCCGTAAGTCGTTAGGGGAAACCCCCATTTGCAAAAGGGGTGTTAGGAAGGTGACTTCTTACGCTTGTAGCACGAGCACGATCATGTGCTAGTAAGTGTGTGTGTGTGTGTGTGTGTGTGTGTGTTTTTTCCTTTATATGAATTGTTATTTTCCTGGGACACGGTTTTCCGGAGGTCACACACAGGAAACCGACACGAGCGCCGAGTAAAAGGGGAACAGCCAAGTGACGCTCGAGGAGTTTCTTTCGAAGCAACGTAACGTTACCTACAGAAGGACCTTTTTACAGTTTTAGTCTCGCTCTCTTTCCGTCTTGAACGTTTTGGAAGCAAAGTCCTATCGTTGCATGTCCCAGGCACGTTGCTGTGTGGAGTTGCCCAACATATTATTCGATTCAGCGGGAGTACAGACCCGTTTTTTTTTTTCTTCAAAGCAGAGATCTACCAAAAGCACTGTCGCACCCAGAGACCAACATTATCGAAAGGCGTGTACCGAAACAGTAATATAGACATTTCCACAATCGTAAAATTAAATTACACCATCTTCCGTCGACACCAGGTTGTGATTTTTACTGTGTACTGTGCGCGTGTTTATCGACTTGACTTGACTGCTCGACGTGTAGTTGATAGCGTAATGCTTCCTTACTGGCTTGTGCGCTACGTGGCACCGACGTAAGGAAACAAACCAAAAAAAAAAAAAAACATTCATTTGACCCTTTAAAAATGGTGGCCACTTTCTCGCTGCATCTTCAAAGTGCATAATTTAATAATTAATCTCTCTTAGCCCGTCGTTTGTCTTTGCCCACCCTCTCCATTGGATTGCATACCAACAGGCGCCTCGAGGACACGTACATAATTTCAAACTTTAGCCCAGTGCAAACATGACTTCTCACACCGACCGAGCCCATTGAACCCCCCACCCGTCAACCAGCGGACCGTACTGTAAAGAATGGAAAGCAAGAAGAAAACAAAACGTAAATCCCATTGCATTTGCCAGGCCGTTACCAGGCTGAGTGGAAAAGGACATAATTATTTAATCATATTTAATGAGTTAACAGTATTCCGGTTCCTTTTGTCCCGGTGTGTGCAACGCGGCTGCAGTGCGCTGGCGGGTGCAGTGTCGCATAATTTGCATATTTTAGCAACGCATCGTGCTCGGTGGTTTTAATTCAAATGAAGTGTACGTATGTGTGTGTGGTCGGATTTTTATTCCTTTTTTTTTTTTGGGAAGGAACTGTAGGTGCCATAAAAATGGTTCTCCCGTGTTTCCTTCACTCGGGACGCCCGTTGTCCGTTTAACAATTGTCTCTGCTTAATTGCCCAAGTGAGAACGAATGCGTATGGGGTAAGTTTTATTGTGTTGTTTAAAAATTAGTAAAAAAAAAAAAACTACAGACAATAATAACTGTCACCGAATATTTGATTTGTAATGTTTCTAAGTGTTTTCAAGATTTTATACACCAAAAACACATCTAGAAAATGTAAGTTATAATATGATTTTTCGTCTTCATCTTTGGTGTTACAATCTCGAGAGGTCTCGGCCTGCCATTTTTGGCTTTCCTTGACTTGAGTTCACCCTTAGTTCAAAGATCGTTAGTCCTCAGTCCATACTCCGATCTGGAGAAGATCATTTTGATTATTCATTAATATTAAGGCTCAATAATGGCTCAAACAGAAAATCGGGCATCATAATATCAGAAAACTATTCAATTTTTAGATTGTTTTTCTTAGCCCAGGTCTGGAGGATTCTGATTATATTTTCATGCATTTATGTGTAAAACTTTCCTTTAACCATACACACACACACAAACTTGATAGAAAATCAATTTCCAAACAGTAGAAATGGACAAAAGAGAGTGGATTTCTCCAACCCAATCCAAGCCAGTATTGAAGATGTTACAAAGAATGAGGCCACTATTATTTTTCAAACATGGTCTTTAATTTACAGGGTTTTCACTGGTTTTATTGACACATTCAGCGCGTTATAGAATCGTTCGAGCATACTATTGACTCGTTCGGCGCGCTATTGACGTCTTCGGATGATTGTATTGATTTGATCGGCAGTGCTATTGACAACCCTTGGTTGGCACATTTTTCTCCTGCTGTTACTGGGATTCAGTAACAAGTAGTCATTTGCAAAATAACAATTTACCGGCGCTCAAATCGCTGACACTTTTGTTTTGGCAGTATGTAAATATACCGGTTAAAAAATAATTTACATTGACAGCAGGAGAAAAATGTGTCAACCAAGGGTTGTCAATAGCACTGCCGATCAAATCAATACAATCATCCGAAGACGTCAATAGCGCGCCGAACGAGTCAGTAGTATGCTCGAACGATTCTATAACGCGCTGAATGTGTCAATAAAACCAGTGAAAACCCTGTATAAGGAAGAAATAGAACAACACATATTTTCCATAGTTTTTTCATACATAAATTTATAATTTCTTCTGAAAAGAATCTGCTTCTTTCTGGCAATCTCTCGGTGCCCGACTGTATGAAACATAGTGATTTTGGTTTCATCAGCAGTAAAACACTATGTCAGAACACTGAAGCAACAACAACTTATCAGTGAGTCGTATAAAACAAATTCATTTCTTTCTTCGACCAGCCAATTATGTCTACAATTAGATTTTTTATAGTCACCATAACCGAGTATGCCCGGGATAAGGCAAAGAATAAGGAGGAAATGCCTTATCAAGATGATTATAAAATTTACTCAACACAAGCGGTGTTGACAATACGCCACTGGACCGTCATTATTAATTATAAATAAATAAATAAATAGATTTTTTATAGTATCAAAAGGCCAAGTGTATACAACAATAGTACCGTACCAAAAACAACTACACCCATCTGCACAACCAGCATGCAACAGCCAAAATAGGACTGGACTTCAACCATGAACTACCCACCCATCCACAACCGAGTATGTCCGGGATAAGGCAAACAATAAGGAGGTAATGCCTTATCAATAAGATCGAAAAATTTATTCAACACAAGCGGTGTTGACAATACGGCACTGGACCGTCATAATCAATTGTAAATAAATAAATGAATAAAAGGCCATGTGGATCTTACAATGGCCCTGAAATAAGTCATGTAATTGCTTTTGAAAATCGAAAAACTCATAGAATGTATGTTGCAAGCAAACTCGCTGATACAGATTTTTCCCTTCTTGGGGGTATTTTTGAACCGCACTTCACTAATTTTCTAGCTCAGACTTGGTCGCTCTTTCATGATTAAATCCGAGAAATATAGTGCCAAAATGTTCGTAATTGCTTAATCTACGAAAAGTTATCTTTAAGCTAAAATTTATTTTGAAAATGAATTTTTGATATATTTTAAATGGATCAAGATGGTAAAAACAAAAAAGATATCCCTCCCTACAAACCCTTTCCAGCTATCTTAACCAATGCAAAATGTTACCACATTTTATTATCGTTTTGATGAACGAACCGCATCGAAATCGTTTATTTGTGGCGGACGCCAAAAATTAGACCCAATTCGCTATGCACAGTACACGCTTCTATACGCACTCCGCAACTGGCTGGAATGTTTATAATGCTTCCTTCTTTCTTTTCCTTTTTTGCAAGTTGAGGCAATCTCAACCAAAACAACGAAGCCCTAAGTACTGTTCACAAAAAGAAGAAGTGATGCCGCTGTGCGTTGGCTGCTTGTACCATAAATTCTAATTCCACTCGCATGAGTTTTCTGAGCGTAACGATCGTCTATTGTTTTGAATTTGTATCGCTCGCCTGCCCAAGAGAGCGCCAGCTGAGTGGCTACAGTTTTCTGGCTACAACTTTAAGCTTCTTTTTGTGGAAAGTTGTTGCTACTGTTCACGTTTCAACAACCACACAGCAGGAGCGGCAGCAGAAATCAAAATAAAACTAAGGTACGCGCGGCTCACCAATCATCGATACGTTTGTTACCGAGTGGAGCAGCGAGCATCACAACTCGACGGAAGTGTTTGTGTATTTTCGAGTGGTTTTCAGTGGGTAGTGAGTAGGCTTTTTTTTGCTGTAGCCTTGCTGTTGAAGAAAATGTTATGTGCGCCAAAAAAAAATTGTACCTAGAGGAAAGACGGGGGAAAACAGGGAAATTTGCAAGTGGCTCATGAAACGCAAGCCGAATAATATATATTCAATTAAGGGTTGCAAGCTGAAGGGGACCGTTGTGGCGACGGTGGCGAGGCGTGAAGGATCATTGAGAAGTGAAAAAGATTTGTGAGGAATAAATCGGGCATTGGCATGTTTTGTACGTTGCGTTTTTTGTTTTTTTTTTTTACGATCGGATACAATCGAGTGGGCGGCTGCTTATGACATGCTAGGGCAAAGGGTACCTTCCATTGTGGCTTTGATGGAAATGAATATAGGGACAGTTTTTGGGTACTTTGGGTTGATGGTTGAAAGTATTGTGACATAAGCTGGAGTGGCTTTTCGAACACATGCGATGAATAGAAAATACTCACATTTAAGGGTAAAATAGTTCAAAAAGACGAAACAATTCTTATGAAAAGGATAAAGAATGGAAAGAAAATCTGTCAACCAAATAATTAAGTTAAAAAGCGAAAGAATAATCCAACAAACTGTAACACCATCCTATGTAAATTATTCTCTCAATAGGATACAATTGATTGGAAAGCAAACAAAATCCCAACCAACACCTTCTTTAGGCGACAACTGCACGACTTTAAAATTGTGCAAAAAACGATAGTTTTGCTCTAAGAATGCCAAAAAAAAGGCACTATTTATCTTTCTAATTAGCTTCTCCGAAATCGCAGGTCCCTATCAACATTGCCAAAAAAAAAGGTCAGCAAAACCAGTATAAAGAAGGGTGAGTCAATCACTGTGGGTTTGTTTATTTATCACGGATTTGTCATAAGGCAGGCCTGTCCAACATCGATACCCAATAAATTGTATTTTTTGCTATAGTGAGGTATTCGGCACATCAATAGCTCCGGAAGTTCCTTATTCATGTGTGTGGGTTGTGTAAAAATAGCTACAAAAAAACTCAAACGACCCTTCCCGGTTACAGGATAGCACACTCTAATCTGACTAGCTGCTTGACTGGAAAGGAAAGGAACATCACAATAAAAGATCAACCCAAAAGGTGCATATTGGAAAGAAGAACAAACGATGTTTGCCGTGTTTGCAAGGATTGGCGATAGATTTTTTTGCTGTTGGTTAAACACACATGCTACATGTCTGACCGCTGCGTGGTATGTAAACCCGACGGAAGCAGAACCTAACGAAGCTGTACAGCGTGCAGTTTGGTATCGTTTGATGTATCAGTTTGTCTACCTTGTTAGAATAACAAAAAAAGGTGATAAATTTTTGAAAATTGAAGAGTTTTGGACATGAATGTCTGCCAGAATTCTGCACCGAAACACATGCTTAGAAATTTCTCTTAAAGCGTCCTATATATTCTTATAGAGCGACTGTAGCTACAGGATCGACAGGATTTTCTGGTGCCATCAAGACACATTTCTATCGATTTTCCAATAAACACACACGCATCGGTACACACGACCTCTAGTGCAAATTCTAACCGGCTAGACAATGGCCAACCTACGGTAGCAGCAAATCGGAAGCGATATGAGCAAACAGAGCCAACGATAATGAAGTAGGAAAGTTCGCAAACATCCATCGACATCAACCGTAATTAAAAGCCAAAGTCCAGAAATGGACAATGACGGTGATACACCGCCACATTCACACGGAGGTCAAATAATGGTCGTTGATGGGTTGTTTGCTTCGGTCGGTCAAAGTCAGTGTGGCAAGTATTATGGGTGGATGGTCAAATATGGACTGGAGAAGGAGATGGAAATGACAGAAGAGGTCGATTAAGGCGCGATAAAAATGTGGTGGAAATGGTAGTTGAGTAAACGAATATTATACCTTTGTGGGTTTGGTAGGTGAGTTGGCGAAACAGGAGACGATTAAGGCCAGGATGTAAGTCAAGAATGTCTGAAGAGCTGATTTCGACGCACTGGGAAACATCTTCAAGTTTATAGTTTGCATCAAAATGGCAAGATTTGTTCGATAAATTATACTGAACTGGAAACTGGTAATAAAAGTGGAAATTTGTGTTAAGAATATTGAGAATTGTTGTGTGACATGGAATTCTTTCGACTCCAATGTTCCTAAAACTTCATCTAATTCTGTCGAACGCCTCAAACACAATATAATCTGACCTTTTCATAGTCACTGTTTCCAAGCACAAAAACGCATTAGACGGTCGGCTGTCAATGGGTACAGATTAGACATGTTATGGCTCTTGTTATCCACCCAGATACCCACATCCCAGATGTCAACCTTTGCTTTTTTGTCCAACTCTCGCTACAATCATGCACCAATCATAGGAAATCACACGAGCGGAAGAAAAACATTTCTTCACGCAATTTCAAATCCTGTCACCCCATGCGAACCGTTCGCCATTCTTCACGCGGCCACGCGGCACTGCCAAAAGACCATCCCGAGCTACACAAAAAGTGTATTGGCTTCCCCGAGGCGCTTTTTAGAATTGAGCGTCGTTCGCGCTTTTATTGTTTACAATCAGTGCGAATCATCAAAAACCACTTTTTGATCAAACTCAAATTGAATTTTCCAACCAAAAATCTCGCTGGTTGACGCGCTCCCATTGTACCGGGGACGGGGACGCACAGCAACTCGAGCACACAAGGATCCGGACAGCGGGGACGCACAGTGAGCAAGGTAGCCTCCGGCTAGAGAGCACACCAACATCACTCACAAACACATACACGCGCGAGACATCAAAAAGCGAAGCGAGGATTCTTGCACCCTGAAATCGCCTCCGGGACTGTGTTGTCCACATGAAGTTTTGACATTCTATGCGTACTCTTGGACCTTTTCAGTGTACGTGTATTCACCGCACAGATGAGATGGGTAGCTCTTCTAGGGTAGCTTCTCGGCTGCTTCTCGGCACACCAAAAAGGGGGTTCGAAGGGTTCGTTTGCGCGAAAGTTTAATTTTAATGTTGTGTCAGGGAAACACGCCGCGGGGTGTAATTTGTAACACCATCGCATCCTATCAGTGCACCGAACGTGCTGGCAATGTTGCTGTTGGCCCCTCCGGGCAACCATGGGCACCGGAATGCCGTTTGAACCTGCCAAACAAAGCGTGACCGGAAAATTTTGGTACAAAAGGGATGAAAAGTTACCCAAGTGCAAGGGCTTAGTGCCACAATCCTGTGGATGGATGGTTCGAATAGGGCGGTTCCTATCGGGACGTACCTAGGCAGGTTGTTTGAAGGTGGGAGTTTTTGTAAGAGTGTTATAACTAATGCGTTAATGAATAAGGGTTGCATAGCTGATTGCGGAATAATTTGCTTACAAGAGACAAGTAAACTTAACGAGGGACTTTGTGAGAGATGAAGAGTTAAATGGTCAACATAAGCCATAATGCTAAACATCTTTATCAAACAATAACATTTAAAAAGGAAGAAAAACATCACAGACTAAGCCTAAAAATAAAAAATTAAACAAAAAGCTTAGAAAAACAACAATAAACGTGAACAATAAACATGATAAACATAAGACTTAGGATTGAAAAATATATATGAAAAGTGGAAACGTAAGAAATAACTTTGAAAAGATGTCATTAAAATTGAAAAACTATCTAGAAGGGAAAGATACATGAAAAAGCAAGTGGTGAGCAAGGAAAACGCAAGGGAAAGCCAAGGAAAAAATGGGCAAAGCAAGGGGAACCGCCTACAAAATATAAACGTTAGAAAATCTATCTAATGGAGTTCAAAACAAGAGCAATAAAAATTATACATATGAAGAAAACGTAACACAAAAAAACTGAAAAGATCTCGATAAATTGAATAACTGGAGAGGAGAAACCAATCGGATATAAATAGAAATAGTGAAAATATTATAAGAAATGGAAAAACAAGAGAAAGAGACTAATAGAAATGTGAATAAATATTTTAAAACTTTTTTTAATACAAATGTTGCAAAACCTTCTAGAGATGTTAACATGATACAAAAAACCAAAATAGCAATATATAGAGTCAAAAGCACAAATTTTGAAGAACTTTCATACAAAAATGGCGCTTAATTTTCCTTCATCTTTTTGTTTGACAACAACAAACCTCTAACTTCACAGCTTCAATGCCGTGAAGTCATGCAGCGAAGGAAAAGTTTTCCCTCCTCAATGCCCCCTCCCCCCCTCCCCCATCTCCCCGTGCGGTGGGGAGTCAAATTGCTCCCCACAGCAATATGTTGACTTGTTCAACCGTACCGTAAACTGACGAAGCGAAGCTGTTTGTGAAGTGTCTTTCACGTGCTGGCTTAGCAGAAGATCACACCGGCACCTTTAGCTGACGGGATTATCGCCTGGTACGTGCAGTGTCTTCACGGCAAGCGCTGTTTGCTTTGAACTTTGACAGCATATACCGATGCTTGAGGGCATGGCGGGAGATCTGTGCGTCCTCCAGAGATGCGCACGAAAGCGTGACATTTGTTTTTGATATTAGTTTAGTTTTGATTGTACATTAGCTGGCGAGGCGTAAAAGGTTCGCCGTACAGGACAAGAAAGAGTATCATCTCTCGCAAGCTGATTGTTCTCCCACTGAAGAGTATGTTTTTCAACACCTCCACCTCCTTTGAGGGGGTAGGGGATGGTGCTCTTGGTGTATGATCTAAGTAATCAGTGACCATCTTTGGGTCGACTGTTCCCGGCCGAAGGAGGCTGGGAAAGATAATGAAATTTTCGGTTGACTGACTTCGGTTGCTGCTTCGGGGCACGCTATGAGTGGTGCAGGGTAGAGTGTTGTTGCCCACGGGCCAGTGTCAGAAAAGGGCAAACATTGTACCTTGCGGTGTTGAAGTTGAAGAGTGTGAGGTTATGAATTAAAACACCGTACCTTGACTCTGGGACGAGCTGTGGGAGCCCCATGATGATTTGTACGAAGAATCTGCAATGGAAAGGACAATCAGAGAGCATTAGAATGGGTGTGACAAAGGAAAGCTTTTGTTGGCCTTATCAAATTTTTTCTTCATCTTTTTTTTCATCTAATGATTCGAATTTGATAATTTCTGTTTGTGCCATTTCTTGTTTATGTTTCTTGTTTGATTTAAAGGTTTAACAGTTTTTGTTTGAGCTTTATTTTTCTCTGTTTGTTGTTTTCTAATGTTAATTTTATGTTTCATGACTTTTCTTGTTTGAGTCACGTCGTTTACTGTTTTTACTAGTTGGGTCTCATTTCAAATTTACGATTTCTATTGATTGTACTTGTTGATTATAAGTCTCATATAATTTCCTATACTAATTAAATATTTCTTTACACAATTCATTTAAACATCATTAATGAAGAGTGCATCCCGCAGGACAGCACAGGACAGTACGCCTGAACCATCTCTGCAACACAGGTTGTCTCGTAACATTATAATTACCAGCAAATAACATTGAAAAGTTACCGAATGATCCACCGGAGGACCGATTCAGATAATCGGGCGAGCTTTTGATATCGATCATAATTTTGCAACCGTCCTCAACGCTGCCCTGCCGTGGCTTTCCAGCTTTCAGTCGAATCTTGGATGCGCTTCCGTCGCTCCCGAGCACACTCGCGCCTGCAATGGCCGCCCCGACAGCGGCCTCCCCGTGACCGATGATGCTTCCGCCGTACACACCACCAGCGTAACTAGATGCCACAACAGCGGCCACGTTTGCTGTCTTAGCGTCTGTTTTCCGCGCTTGTTGTTTTTTTTCCCTTGATTTGAAGCAGATTTTTTTTATAACCTCTTTTATCCTGTTGTTGTCACACTTCACAAAGCACTTTTCTTGTTCGATGTTAGTTTAGAATTGAAATTATGTGTTTTCACTATCACTAAGAATCATTGCTTTGAGCCTTCTTCACTTTACTGCAAGGTTTTAGTTATTTTTAGAAATTTTAAATTGATTTAATGAGTGAAAAATCCGATCCGAATTAGTTGCTATTTGGTAATTGCTTTTTCGACCAATAGATTTTCCGACGGCATGCCATTGGCCCATCGTAGTCAGGCTTTCACATTTTACAACACGACATTTCCTTTGCAAAACTTCATACGAAACGCACCTTCATTCCAGACGTAAAAGCACATCGAAAAAACGAAAATATTGATCAACTATTGAACATTTCAGAGTAGCAGAGTCCACCATTGTCTCTATCTCCAAAACTGCATCTTGTTATTGTCTTTCTATTGGAAAACCCCAACCGGAAAACGGTTGTAAAACCGCCCATACCGAGAGAGCCCAGTGACGGTAGCTGGACCAAGATTGAAAACAATAAAATCGTTCTAGTCTATATTCCATTCCCACCGAATGATGCCCATCCAGCAAATGTTAGAGGTCCTGCACCGGTAGACTAGAAGGCACCTCACACAGTTCCACGGGTACTCTGTCCTCTGTATTGAGTGGAACAGGAAAAGCGTAACGGAACTGGCCGGTTACCGTTACCGGACACCTTCCATTTCCTGGTCCGTCCCCAGTAGCGGTGACCAACCCCCTTTTCGTCGTCCGTGGATGAGCCGTGGAGCCCGTTGGTTTCACCATATCAGCGATGGAAACAGCAAAAACTGAGCCTCAGTAACTTTCCCCAGCATCTCGCTGACCAGCCCTAGCCGGCGGAGCGATCCACTAGACAAGGGCCTCGACCGAGGGAGACAGCCAACCTGCCAGAGCTGAAAGCGTCCGCTTTGCGCAGGCTTTACCCGTGTTTTAGTAGCACCAACACACGCCAATATGCCCATTTCGCACACAACCCAAAATTGGGGTGAAAGAGACCCACGACCACGTTGGTAACACTTCCGTCATGTGTTTCTTTTTTCTCTGACGCTTCGTTTATTTTTTTTCTGTGTTACCACACTGAGAGCTGCGAGTTTTTATTTGGACTCACGGGATACTTGTACTTGTCCGTTGCATCCGGATGAAAATCCGGCCAAGATCCGGTCCGGACGGCCGAACCGACGATAGTGGGTGTGATATGATAACACGGCCACGAACGAGAACCGTACAAAGCGTCGTGGGAAAAGAGTTAAAATATTAGCTCCAGCACACCGGGCATGTGCAACATGGAGTTTTGTGTGTGTTTATGTGCGAGGGAGGGAGGGTGAGAGGGGGGCATCAGGAGCAGGAAGGTAAATTTACATAAAACCAGTTGAACCAATGGTTTGGAAGAGGATTGCAAGTGTTGCACAAAAGAGACACCACGGAGAGATTAGACACTGCGGCTTAGAAGGTCAATTTGAGGATCAAATGAACTTTAACGGGGATGACTTTTAAGGTTCGAAATGCAGGAAATGGATTTTAGTGTTGGAGTTTACCAATTATCCCTCTCAACAGTTGGCGCAAAAGAGACGTCACAGAGAGATTAGTCTCTGAGGCTTAGGAGGTCAATTTGAGGATCAATTCGGTGATGTCTTTTAAGGTGCCAAATGCAGGAAAAAGAGTTTTTTGGGTCTTGATTTTCGTGTACAACTTCACCAATTATTGCTCTCAATATTTGAAAAATCACTAAACTGAGCATTTTTTTACACTTTTCCAATTTTTGGAAATTCTCGTCTATTCCTTATATGTTCGTTTCCATTACCCCTCACACACATTGACATTGATAAAGTCTCACCCAAAATTCACCAACCAACTTCCAAACAACAAAACCAATAACATTTGCTTCCCATAACGGATGTTGTTATAAATCCCCCGCCCCCGTCAGGACTTCTGTTTTGTGACACCTGTGACCCACACACACACACACACACACACAAAATACGATCACAAAACACCTCACAACACGCTCTCTGCACCGTAACACACCTTTCGTAAATATTTTCACCGTACACCAGCAGAACGGTAACACCGTAACAC
The DNA here is from genome assembly GCF_943734695.1 of Anopheles maculipalpis. NCBI lineage: Eukaryota > Metazoa > Arthropoda > Insecta > Diptera > Culicidae > Anopheles > Anopheles maculipalpis. Next base: position 74,108,619 of record NC_064872.1, read on the forward strand.
ACTCGCAGTAAAAACACACAGCCCTGGCCCAATCTGCCTGCCTGACCAGAGAATAAGCGAAACTTGCGTATGGTCGTAGCGCGTGGTGACAACTAAGTGCGTTTTCCTGCCGCTGGCAGCAGCGAACCGTACGTCCAAAACCGTGCAAGTGGATTCCAAACCCGTGGGCGAAACACGATAAAACAAAAATCCTTATCCGTTGCGCCTCCCGTATTCCGGTTCCGCTTTTTTTCGCTCGCTCGCTCTCTCACTCTCGCTCGCTCGCTGTCGGCGCCTACCCCTTGTCAAGTGTACTATAATCCTGACGGAGGGTTCTCCCGTGGCCGTGGGAGTCCCTTTTCGGAAGTGCTCCGAATATCTTCCCTTCGGTGAGGATGCGAAGCGCCGGATCGAACGCTGGTTGGTTAGCTGGTTGCACGGGAAAACTGTTGTCGATGTATTGCATGCACCTCCGGAGGTTTTCCCTTTCGATGCGCTTTTCCGCCACTCTTATTGTACACACACACACACACACACGTGCGCAGCGAGTGCGAAAATGAAACAGCAACAGCACAGACACACACACGAGCGCGTGTGAAGGAATAACATTGCCGCTTTTCCTTTCCAACCTGCCCACCAGCAGAAAACCGTCATCCATTTCCTATTTAACTTTACGTTCTGGTTCCTTCCTCCTAGTAGCAGCCGTGTGCAGGATATTTTCGTTTTTCACGCTTTTCCGCCCCAAGTTCCCGGCTCTGTTTTGCGACGTTCAGAGAGGATAATCCACGCTTGTACCAACACGACCACGACACGGCACAGTGGGCGAGCGAAAAGGACACCACCGTGCGTTGATCCTTTCACCAGGGGGCGGAGCTATAAATTTTCCCTAGCAACCACCAATCGTCGTATTGCAACCAGAGCGTTTTCCAATGACCGGAGTGTGGAGAGGGAGGTGAGGGAGGTAATATGGGAAGTTTGCCTCAGCCTGGCAGGGCTGGAGGTAGGGGGAACCATTGGCGGTTGGGGTAAATGGCAAAAGCCGTGTCCGGAACGGACGTACCGGAGAGTTGTGTTGATGAATTGTGCGGAAAAGAGACGGATCCTGGAACCACTTCCTTTTTCCTTCCTGCTCTGGTGAGCGGGAGGGTGGGTATGGGAGGGGGCGGAGGATATCAAGGATATTTGTCATTACACAGTACGTTCGGTTTTTGGTTGCTTTGTTGCATGGAAATCGAGTCCTTTGGTGAAAGGTAGAGCAGGACCGTGTCGTGTAGATTCGGTCCCACTCGGACTAGAACCGTTTTCCCGGGCTTTCCTAAAGGGAGGACGAATTTCACTTTTCCGTTCAAAACACGTAGCAGCTCGGATTTTTTTTTTTTGGTCGGTGATAGTCGCCGAGCGCGAAATGCGCAACAGTCAGTGTCAGACGTGGTCGGGCTTTTTCACCGAAAAGCTCGGCTGAACTGCAATGGATGGATGAATGAATGAAATGATTGCTACCTTCCTTTATGTATCCCGGGTAACCTCCCTCTACTCCCCCTCTCCCCCTTTCTATTCCTGCTAGAGGCTCCTACCCCATTCACCTGACAAGGGGACAGACCTTACTTGGGTGGTTTTTATAAGCCATTTTTCCCCCGCCATTGTTTTCCCGTCGGACTTCCAGCGTGAGCCACCGTGAGCTAGGGGCGAGAAGGCGTTGCGGACGTACGTAATATCCTTTTCGGAGGTTTTCGATTTCAAAAACTGGTCCCGGCGGCCTGGCCGAACGGTCGCTCGTTCGCGTCCCGCAAGACCGGAGACAGATAACAACCGGTAGCAGGATATGCTGGTCTGGTCGTCCCCTTTTTCGTGGTTGCGTGCACTTTGTGTCGGAGGGAAATGGGGCAGCTGCTCCCTTCAGCCACTTGCCATCCAGGACCGTTCCGGTTACGGTTCCGGTAAGCACTGGAATGACCTCCTGTTTCCTGTTCCTTCCGATCGTTTCGTGGTGGCTGCCGGCGAGGCATTGCATGTATGTTTGCCGTTGGCCGTAAAGGGTAGAAAATAAAAATGTCAAACGTTCCACTGTGTGTGTGTGTTTGTGTGTGTTTGTGTGGCCGCCGGAACTTGCACACAGCAACCTGTTTACAAGGTTGTTCCGTCGGAGCACCGGCGGGACTTAAAAACAAGAGCCAAACCGATGCTTCGGGAAGCAATCGCAAACTAATTTAAGAAGAAGATTTCTTCTTTTTCCAATCCCTTCCGGAATCGATTGCCAGTTAAAAATGTCCTATCCGGTGTCGGCCGCTGTTCGACTGGTCAATAGCGAAGGGCGGATGGCTGAGGGGCACGATCATTGAATACTGAAAACTGAAAAGTCGGAGTGGAAAATAGGAGTTTCTCACGCCGCCCCCCTCAAAGCATAGTTTTGCGTCCGGAGCTATTCCCACGGCAACATTCCGGCGGAAAACGTGGTTTTCCGTGACTTGATAGATCTTTTCCGTCGGTGTTGGTTTTTTGGTTGATCCTTTTTTTTTTTTTGCTGCTCCGTTGGGAGCGTTCTGTGCGAGGGCACCAAAATGCCGACGGGAATTTGAAGCTCCACAGGGCATGTTGGGCGATGAGTTTCGACGCAAAAATTGGAGCGATTGGGCTTTGTTCTAATTTTCTGTTCATTGGTAATGATAAGCTAATAAGTAAGGGCTTATAAAAATTACATTATATTATTAATTATATTAACGGTTTAAAATGAATTATTTTAGTCTTTTTCCGATAGAACGGCCTGGCCGTATTCATTACTTAGAGTTTAAGCTCTTAAGGACTTTTTTTTATTAGTGACTTAACGACTTGGTAGGTCATGTCGGTCATCTAATAGCTTGCCAAACTCAACTTGCTCTCAATTACTAGAGGAAAGTTTTGATCCCCGAACCTGCAGTCCAAAAAGACCTTCAAAATGGGGGCTGATAATATTAAAAATATTAATTCAGTAACGAATTCTTTTAAATTTAAATTTGGTACTGATCATCAGAGTAATTGCCAGCAGAGTACAGGGAAAAACAGCTATTCTGTACTTCTTTTTTGGTACTTCATTACGAGCTGGAAACCTATTATGGCAAAGTATATTCTGAGACATGTAGTAATACAAAATTACAATATGCAGTCTGATGCGAATTAAACATACAATGATTTATTATGCTACATTTTCAAAGTCAACTTCAATTTCATGGACTTCAAAGTGACCAATGTTACCATTGGTCACTTTGAAGTCCATGAAATCAGATCAAAGGCAAGGGGACGTCTTCTAAGTTTATTGTGTTTGGGACAAACGTTTTCCAAGGTATCCGGGGCTAGATTTTCATCCGATCTCTCCGATCTCGACTAAAACGCGAGGGTGATAGGATCGAATTGAGAATCAATCCACCAAGATGGATCGGACAAAGTTGCGTTCTGTTGGTAAAACAGACAGCGGTGCCGGCTGTCACACGAGTCGTAGTGAGGACTGATTACTCAACTTCTTCTGCTTCTTGGCTTAACGTCCTGTTAGGTCATGCCATCCATCGAATGGCTTACTAGACTTGCAAATACCACGTTGTTGGATGGAGAAAATGATTTTATTGTTTTTATAATTAAAATCGACATTGCGTCACATTCGTCATTTTTGGAGACATTTTAGCTTCCATGCAGCTCGCCTACACACATTTCAATTAGCAGTTTCATCTATATAAAGCATCATCCTAAATCCGGCGAAACAAATCACTGTTAGGCAGCTCACAAAATGCTTCAAATCTCAACGGCAAGAAAAGCACTTTGCAGCCCCGTTTTGCACGCTTATCAAACAAGTTGTTTAGCGATGGTTACGGCTTTTTAAGATAAACATCGCAACAGCACGAAAACAAAGCCGAATCGTCGAGTTTTTCAAAAGGCTGTAATCGAGCACCCAAACGCTTCAACATACCCTCCCCAACCAAGCGAAAGAAGGAGATTGTTGAGCTCACAGTTCCATGCTCGATTTCGTAAACGCAAATGCACAGTCCGTAGGTCGGCCAGCGGTTTGCACGTGCCGGTGCGTTGTTGGCGTGTGTTGCGCGTCATTCATACGTCATCGTGAGCCACGTGCGAAATTATGGTAGTTGATTATTGGCCCGGCTTAGAATTTATTGCTAATGCAACATGGAAAATATGCTACCGCTGCGTTTCACATTTTTTTTAACAATTTCCTCCCAAAAGGTCCTTCGGGGTGTTTTGGTCGGGAACGAAAACAACACGACAACCGTATCGTATGAAGTTGTGAAGAGATTTTTTAATTAAATCATTACCAAGATTATGTCACCGTACTCGTAGCGCGTTCCACACCCAACACGGGCACGTTGTAACGCTGTAATCGCTCTGTGCGTGAAGGGAGAGCTAGGGAAGTTAGGGACAGAAAACTGAGAAGGGCGCAAACGATGAGCTCCGAAGTGATAATGCGAAAATAATGGAATGTCCTGCTGGTGAGAGAATGGTTGGCCAGGCCGGCCCGTCCCCTGAGCCGGGCGCATCGAGTGGTGTGCGAAGTGCATTATCTGTATGACACTTGAAAGTTAAGCTCGGATGGAGTATTAATCATCCTGGGTGCTGGGTGATTGGTGTTGGTGTTTGTGTTCTCGTCCCGAGTGGGCTTGAACCGTACACACTAGTAAGTGATATTACCCTGGAACGCTGGGAATTGTTTATTAGCAGCAAAACGGTGACGGTCGACGTGAAGTGAAGAGTCAAAAAGTCAGCGGGGAGCGGGGAAACAGGATAAAGTCGTCCAGATACTAAAGGTCGGAAACGATCCGGCGAAAAACCATCAAAAGTATGTCATAATTTCGTCGTAATCCAATCATAATTCGCTGGCCTTTTCGGAACGGCGATGATAATTATGGCGGTTCTTGCTTGCTTTTGAGCTCGTCATGGTAAGCTTGTTTAAGGAAAAGGTTTCCAGCGGGAAAATTTTCTCAACGCAATCAGCGAGAGCCATAATTGAATCGCCATGGACAAGAGAGTGAAAATGATTGAAATTTTTTAATTAAACAAATTGAAGGAAATTACATTGTCCAGCCAAGATGAAAGGTTGTCTGTTGTTTGCCCTGATGTGATGAATTAATGTAACGCAATGATATCGTCCTAAGGATTAATTCCGTGGCCGTAACATTATATGTTACTTTATATTCCTTTTCAAACTTTTAATTTAAATATTTTTAATAAATAAGCTTATGAATTTATTCTTAATGTTAATGTTGTAACTCTCTTATGTTACTCACAGTTGGTCGATTAATCTTGAGTTGAGATGAGTTTTCTTTACAGTTTTGTCATGTTATCAACCACTTCCACTGCTTTCAAACACTTCAAATAAATAATTAAATCATACTTAAACTACCCATGTTCTGGCAAAAATATTTTTATACAGCACAAAAATTGTTAGTTGGGTTTTTCAAGTTTTTAAATCAATATTTTTACTTCTTTTTAAGTCATTCCGGCAAGATTACTAGATTTGTTTATACCACTTAGTTGGTGGTTTACACCACGTAGATACCACTCCTCAAAACTACGGGATAACAATAATACTTGCTTATAAATATTAAGTAAAAACTGTCTTGAAAAGAAAACTTTCTATTTAGATCGCAAAACTTACCTCAACCCTGTATCAATCTATATTTACTAAAGCTATCAAATTTCGTCTCCTCGTGTGTCCTCTGAAAAACACCATCAATAAATTCTTCCAAATTTCAAACTCAGCAGGACCTCAACGGCAAACACTTATTCTCACACTTGACAGTGTCTGTGAGTGTAAAGCGATATAAGGTACTAGCAGACGTACTTCAACCACTCACAACTCAACGAGCCAGACGTGGACAGTTAGGATAAATGTCCCTTTTTTCCCCACCCCTACCAACGACCTCCCGGGAAACCGATTCCTGGTGGTGCAACTATAATTCATAAGAATCACTGCACACCTAAAGTGACTTTCATCCCACCGAGTAGATCGCAAAGCTGAATGTCGAAGTGATAATAATCCCACGGTGTGCGTTTTTTACTCACACACATACACCCATAAATAGATCGATTTTCCTCCCCTGCGATGGGGTGCGAAGTGTGGACGAGTTTTCTCCCACCCCAAACCAAAAAAAAAAAGGAAAGGAAGGATGAGTCTGGTGGTGGAAAAACGGGTGGCGATCATAAATATTAAGTAACATATTTTCCACATCACCACTTACGATGTTGATGTCGAAAAAAGGGCCAGTGATGCACCAGTCAGACAGGGAGGAAGCGAAGAAGGGACGAGAAGGGAAGGGGTGGGAGAAAAAAAAAGATAAATTATCAGAAGGTTGCCGAATCATCGTAAAATCGACTCGTGCCAGTGCCCGTGAGATGGATGATGATTATTAGGGCGCTTCGATAGCAGAATCAAGTCCTTACGAGCTCCGTTCAAACCCCCCTTCCCCACTACCCCACCCAGCACGGTAGCACTTCTTCAAAGTAAACAATAACGTTTTATATGTTACGTTTGCATGTTTTTTTTTTCCTTCCTTTTGCTTTCGCTTTCTGTCTTGCCACACACAAATGCATGCCTTTTCCACTTTCTTCATGCATGCGTGACATTTTCCTCACACACACTCGTGCGCCGTGCGTGTACCGGTTCCGGTGGTTGGTTCGGTCAACCCCGAAACCATTTCCAAACGGGCGTTATAACAAATATATAAATATTTATCACTTGCTGCTGCTGGCAACCGTGTTGGAAGCATGTGGGACCATTTTTAAGCGATAGTAGTGCCTTTTTTATGCTTCTCCATCATCTAAAGCATGAAGATTGTGGGTAGCATATTTTTCTTACCCTAAAGATGTGTCTGGGAAGTGGGAGACGAGTTGGTTGGCGATGGATAAAGGCTGTCGAATGGTGATGGGTTTTGCTTTGCAAGTGATAGATTTCATAATGCCACCTTGGGAAAATCGTAAAATTGAGTACCCTGATATGGGAGATGTAAAAAAAACCAGTCGCCATACAGTTCCATGACGTGTTTTGGTGTTGTACAAGTGGTATAAATATTCATATACCGTCAAATGCGAGAGATTTCGGTCGTTACGCCACAGTAAACAAACAACAGTAAACAAGTATGCAGAAATTCAGATCCTATGAACCGCAATATTTGAATTTAAATTCTACTACGTCACATATCCTTTTTGACAGATCGTTTTGACACAAGCACTGACACTTAGTGTCTTGCTGGTGTGTTTATTTGTTACCGGTACAGTAATCATGTTTACAGTACGCACAATTTTCAAATTTAAAAAACAAACAACCGTTTTTTTTATTACGAACAATAAGGACTTTTCACCCCTTTTTAGCCTACAACTGGTGGTGGTAGTCTTCAGCCAGCGTTAACGCCAGTGATAATGGATGGAAAGGTTGGTGGTTGGGTGGTGTAAAGCTAGACTACAGTTATAACATAATGCAATTGTCTGCTAACAATCACCCCCCGAACAATGGAGTTCGCGATGCGTGAGGGAAAGCAGCACACAAGTAGAATATTGTTTCGTACTCGTTCGATCGATTAGTGAGTAACTTTTGGTAAGCTAAATGCTAAACGCACTTGGGCGGAGGGGAATGGTACCGATTTTATTGTATTGCTTGCCAAAAAGCCTGGGAACGTGAACAAGACAATACATGTCGGAGGGGTTTTACTTTCGTCCCTTTGGATGAGATTTATATTTTTTTACTCACAGTTTCGGTAGGTAAATGCATCTTCACTGCAGGATAATACAGTGCGCTACCAACTTTTGCTGGATCAAAATAAATAATTTATGTTGAATAAACTTCTTTTTTAAAAGGTCACAATAGGGAGGAATCTGGTTGGATATTAAAATGTTAAAATGTATTAAACGAGTATTGAGCTCCGGTCCTGTCATGTGAAGACCAGCGCCATTGTTGCCTGTACTAGAGGACTGTCGTGATAGTTTTAAAGTCTTTTGTTTTAAAACATTGAAACTCGATGTATGTACTGACATCAATTGTTAAGTTCCAGCAAGTATTTCTATGAAATAAATTTTAATTAATTTAATTTATGTTTTTAAATAACATGTATGACGGCTTGCGCCGTATGGTCAACGCAGTCATCACATGTGACTGTGTTTATAAACTAAATTGTCGGGGTATTTTCTATCAGTTTGTTTAGTTATCCTGATCATGCTCGATTGAATTATATTTTAGTTTTTAAGTTTTTAAAATATGTCCTTATCTCATATTTCAACTGAGAATTACTGTAGCATTTTTATTATCTCCCAAAGCCCAAAGCCCAACTATTGCACGGAGTTTCAAAATAAAGAGCGTAAAAATCTGTCCTTCACTGTAGCTCTAAAGCTACATTGAGTGATAATTCTTGCCCAGGGGTGAGAACCACCAACAAAGACTACCGAAAACAGATAATGCACTGTGTCGGATCTGAAGTGTTGCGTTATTTTGGCGTGGGAACCACCAACTACCACCAACAGCAGAAGCACCGGTACACGCGCGAACATGGAAAAGGGAGCCGAAGTCTTCCCCGTGGAAGTGTGCCAGTAATTTAGAAGGCACAAAGGTATTATGCCACGCACATACAGACACACAAGAGACACCGCACGATCAACCCCTCGACGAATCGATTGTCAGTGATTAAGTTCGGTAGGGCGAGAGACAGAGACTGCAGCAGTAAAGCGTATGTTACGGGGTGTCGGAGTGGTCCATATACTTTTTTTTCGTCTAATGTTTCATTCGGATACGAACAATTGACTTTTAATTATTGTTTACCAGTTTGGGTGGGGTTTGCACGAACGGGAAACAATCCGTTTGGCTGTGATAACACGCAAAGGTACGAAGCGATTTCGATTATCGGACCGGGAGGCCGAAAGGTCCGAATGCTATGCTACTGTTGCTGCTCGCTGAGAGTGACAACGAGGATGAGATTTATTGAGAATTCTTGAGCCTTGAGCGGGAAAACAGACTTTGCTGATGCGTGTAGGAAGTTGTGTGGGAAAGTAACGACCTTCCGGTTCCGGGTGCGGACTTGAAAGGTTTTTCGCGCCGAAGCGACACAAGATTAATATTTAATCGGTAAAGTAGATTTTGGTAGGTATTTATATGAATTGAAGACGGTTATCGATTCCCGCGTGAGACAAATACTTTTTTTGACTCACAGATAATAATATGATTGTTTTAGTGTTTACGTAATAAAAAGCGCAAAGATAAGTTGATACGCAGGAATAATTTTTTAGCTAAAGGTAATATCCTGAAATACAGAAATGGTAGGAAGGTCTGTGGCGGATTATAGCATAATATGGAGGCCTTAAGCTTTGGAAGACCGGAGGCCAGCCCCTAGCATCACAACACCCCACTGGGCACAAGTATGCAGATCGACTGGTGCCTCGATACCATTAGTTGCTGCTGTTGTTAGTTGTTTCATACGAACATTCCTCTTCAATCAAAACATTTTAATAGCACTGATTTAAAATTTTATTCATTTTACAATGAGTACAATGTAATTTTATCGGGAATTGTTTTAAAAACTATGTAAAATTCACGTAAAAACCTCGCGCAGCAACATATTCAAATTTCAAGTTGCTTTGAGTGCTGCCACCTGTTGAGGAATAGCGAAACCATGCCCGGAAGGAAACATTTCATACTAGGGGTTGAAAATAACGGTCCAGCTCATTTTTTTGAGATCATTTATTCATAAACAAAGTAATTAAAAAAATCTACAGATTGTTTTGATAACAGAGGTCTATTTTATAATGTAAAGAAAAATGTTTTTGTAGCAATATTTAAAAATAAATAAAATACTCTGCACGTCATTTGTTTGTCAAATTGTTAATAAAAGGAAAGCAGAAGATGTGTTAAACTCATTCATGATTTTTTGTTTTAGTCTCGATTTATCAACCAATACTGTACTCTTTAACAATCTCACCCATTAAAAAAAGTCAATTAATCAAACATTATGATGAGTGATTTGGAGGGTGGCTGAGAAAGTTTCAGTTCCTCCCAGTCTTCCCTCTATAATATCAAGCGGCATCGCTGCACACCCTGATCAGAAATCCTCCTCCCGCTTGTGTTTCATTAAGGGTTGAATGATAGATAAAAATTGAATTATATTTAATAGGCTATGAATTTTAAATACCATCGCGTGTTGAGGCGTAACCCGTTCACACGAACCAGTACTACGATTAGTTGAAGCAACAAAATAGAACTGGGTGTTACTGGATGTTTGTGTGTGTATAGGTGATTTATGATCGACACATGAAAGCCATCGTCAGCCAGGTCAGCGCCTACATCAGGTACCGACCGGTAGTGCAGTTTTGTATTTAATTGAAAAATCTAACCCTTTCGTTGCGGAACGTGCGATGAAATTATGGCCACTGTCGTCCGTTTCTGGACGTACCCCTTTTCGCCCGCTGGTTAACCATTTTCACCATTTTCACGTACAGCGGTTAAGATACGGCAGTGATTTGATCCCGATGGGTGGGATATCGCGAACAAACTCACCGTTCGCAGGGAGTACAGCAAAACCAGACGGTTGTCGTGCCGATGTTACATCAAGATCGTTTGTTATACGACGCCATCGGTTGGACTAATTAATTCAGTCTAGTAATAGTGCGGGAGTTTCGTGAGAGTAAGGTAGGGGTGTCCAAGAGTGTCGGGAATGTACTACAAATTCGACAAACAGTCCTCGGGTCGTTCTTTACCTTGCGAACAGTTTTCTCCAATGTCCAGCCGAACCCCAACCATTCCAACTACACTCGATGTGGGTTTTGTTTTTTCCGCTCATTTTACGCTTGCCGAGCTTGACCGCGAGACCGAGGGTGACTTTCTCACCGGTGTGCCAAGCTATGGGGACCTTTCCACAGCTGCCAGGACTTGAGGCCAGCATTGTAGGTTGAAAAAGCGAGGTCTCGGTCGTACATTGTCGTCGTGCTGTTTGCGAAAGCGTTTTTATTAATATTTATGTTAACACTTCTTCGCGGAAAATCGTAAATATTGTTATGTCAGAAGCGTTTTAGCGTTACTAATTATTCATCGTGTCAGCAGTCGGCGTCCAGCGAGAGCAATTATTCGCTCTTTTTGCTATGCGTGAGGACTCTTGAGCTACTAGGAGTTGGGTTGCTGTGGTAAATAAATTGTTGGATTATTATAAATCAGTTATTCACTTTGTTTGTTCGAAAATAAAAATATTGAGCTTACTTGCTAGATCCGGAAAAATACTAACTATTTACACAAATAAACAGAAATAAAGGCCCTTTTCCAACATCATTAGCGCTGCACGATAAAACCCATTAGTATTGATTGATCCGTCAACCGCTTAGTCGATTAGGGCTCTTCACACTTTTGTAATACGAAATTCCTTTACAATTCTCTCGTCTCAGCATGAACTAGCAAATCCCAACAGCTCATCACTAAGACTGGACAGAAAAGAATAAAATAAGCAATACAACTAACCAACCAGAAGTCGATCACAGTAAGCGAAGTAGTATTCTTTATCCATGACTCCCTTTTACACTGATAACGCACACTAACACACACAAGCATGCGTACGCCCTTTTTTTCCACAGATACGCTTGCCCTTCTCAAGCGATTGAAGATTAACGCTGGGTCACTGTGAAAAGTGTTGGATCGGTGCCACCTCGAAACGAGCGCACACACAACGCGCGAGTCGGTTCCGGAATCGTTCGGAAAGAAAATCGCGCCCTCGGAGTCCCGAAAACCCCATAAAGGATAGTCAAATCAACCGTAGGAAATGTGCAGAAGAATAGGGAAAGCAGCACCGATCCATTTATCATTGTTAGTAAAAGATGATTTATGGCAGAGTTCGGAAAATAATGGATCAGCCCACGGGAGCCTGGATGGGGACGTGTGTGAGGTATAGCTATTGGGAGGGGGGTTTATGTCTGTTTGGGTGAAGAAAATGGAGAACAGAGAAAATCAAAAATGGAAGAAGTCGTTCGTCCTATTTTACTACTTGCAGAAGCTTCTTTTAACCCTTAGATACTACCTTCTTAAAAAAAATTCATTCAATAGCATGGCAGCTCTAAGGTGGATTTAAAAAAACACTAAAAAATTGTTCTTTTTCTATGGTTTATAATTTCTACTGACTTTGAAGATATTGGAAAAGCGCGAAGCGTGTTGTTGTAAATTGTTTTGGGAGCTCTTTTGGAACTCGAATCGCAGATAATTTTAAGAGCTCTTTGAGGATTCGAATCACAGAGTGTTCTTACAATTATTGTTGTAATGAGAGTTGTACAAACTCCCAGCGATTCATATCTTTATGGCAACTACCAACACTCTCAGAGTTGGATTGGTTACGAAAACTATCAATAGAGTTGTTAAAAAGAATCAAAGATAAACGCTTTGAAAAGTGTAGTTTTACTCATATCCTAACTTTCCCTAAACACTATTTACAAATTTAATCTGTTGAAGACTCAGTCATGCACTTCTCTGAAGCTCCAACATTGGCCGTGTTAAATTATGTAATGCAATTGTGATATAATCTGAGAACTATTTCCAACATTAACTCAAAATATGGTTTGTTTTGTAACACAAGCTAGAAGTCCCTGAATTTTTCAACCATTTTTTTATTTCATATAAATTGAAAATCAATTTAATTTTCTTGTATGACTTGCCCTTTTCTCCTTAAGAGTTAAAAAGATCTCCCTAATCGAATACACCCCAGCAACAGTAAATAGAAATACGAACGTAAGGAATCCTTTTTCCCCATTTGTGGGATGTTTCTTCGATGCACAAATCTAATGCCCCCGCGATTGGACAACCGTGATAGGGTCTAAGGACACACCGATACAGCTAAGCGCATCCGAATCGATGTTTCATTTCTCGTTATCCTTTTTTTTTTTTCTTCAGCTCACCACACCCTTGCCTAGTGAGCTTATCGCTAACTTATGGCCTTACCTAAACTTGCTACACAATTTCCTCCAACCCAGTCGCTCCAAACGGTGTTCGACACGAATGGCGGAATCGTACGACGTGTGGATTCGCTCTATCAAAGATCTACGAAAAGCGTCTTTTTGGGGCTCCGTTTCCGGACGTTCCAACGGGCGTCGGTTGATTATTATTGGCGTGCAAAACGCGACTACTAGTTCCAATTTCAACGCTGATGCTGATAGGAAAGAAAGGGAAAGCAAAATGGCAGCGAAACAGACAGCGACTCGGTTTCAGTCGGCTTCAACCAGCTTAGTAGCAACTACCGCGATTCATCCATCCTCACTCAGTGAGATGTCCTGGATGGGAATGAAAAATTACTTTTACTTAGCTGTGTAGCTTTTGCTTTGCTTTTTGACTTCCATCACTAATCGTTTGGGATGAAGAATATTTTTTCTCCATTTGCTACACTTCTTAGTCATTTTCCCGATAGTCGTTAGCTACAAGATCCACCATTTTCTATGGCTTCACCAATGAGGTTTGATTTTTGCCCAACGATTGATGATATTCAACCGATCATTTCAAACGCATGATTAGTAGCATGATAAATGATCTACTGCCGCTGTCTCCAGACGTTTCGGGTGCGCTAGAGCGTGTGACCATTAGCAGTATAAAAAGACGAACAAGACGTGCCGCTTCTTTTATGCACTGAAATAGCTGTCAAAATGTTTACGCACCCATTTGTCATCCCGGTGCCGTAATACACGGTTGCGTGGTCATGTGTGTTACACACATGAAAGATGATCATGGGAAAGATGACTTGCCTAGTACGTGCAGTGTTTTTACTGGTTTGTTTCCATTTTTAGCATTATTCGCCAACATAATTTAGCAAGTTGTTAAGCCGAAAAAGAAGAAGGATTAAAAGTAAAACACATTAAAATTTAAATACATAAAAATAATCAAGAAATCGCCAATAAAACTGTTGTAAAGTGTTTCTACTGTTGAACTGTTTTTGGGGCGTCAATAATTCCCAAAGTAATTAGTCTTTTGGAGTAAGGCGCACTGACGATTCTAGCTAAAAAAGCCAACATCTAATCCATTAACCGGTATAGGCGACATTACTGGATCAAACACTGGATTTCAAAAGTAACAGGGTCATTCAAATCTTTACAAATACGAACAATAAACCCTAGAATATGGAGAGCGTTGGAAATCTTCGATTAAAATGGTTATTGGTGGGTCGATCTTAGGATTAAGTCAATCTGCGTTTTTTTGTTTATGAGCAAGAGATACATCGGATTACTATATCCTTAATAAAAATATTGAAGAGCAGCCATAAGACACACATTATTTGATAGAAATAAAGATTAAGGCGGCCCGTAGGTCATGGCACGACCGAACCGGGCATCAAATCCCACAAAGACCGTTCCTCCGTAGTAAGAACTGACTATTCAACTATGTGGTATCACTATCAATTCCAGTAAGCTGTTCGATGGCCGGTGTGAAGGCAAATATAAATAAAATCAAAATTTGTATTACATTTACTCTATCATTGCAAAATCATTTGCTTCGAGCCTTCAATATTGCTTTTATTGTGTACTGCACAAGAATTTCATAATACATCATGCTGCTAAACGGTCGCAAAATAAGAGCTTCCATAAAATTTGAATAAGTGCACCCAAAGAACTCGTCCACCACCACCATTACGTCAACGGATACGAATGAATGCAAAAGTTCCAAAGCTGTAAAGCAATGTTTTCGAATCCTCTTATCCTTGTAAAACACCAACAAAACAACAAAATTGAACCGAATATAAATGAACCAAAAACACAAACAGGACTCCACGGTGGAATGTTTCAAAACATGGAAATGGAAATTTTTATTCAAATTACAAGCGCACAGCAAACGAGTAATGAGAACTGCTAGGCGCTCTTCCCCAAAAACTGATGTCAACCGGTATGCATAAAACCCTAACCCCTAACTGAAAATAAACCAAGGTGTCCTCCTGCCATTTTCTTCCCCCCTCCTCCTGTGTTGGATAGTTTGAGGTTCACTTTCTGCACAAAATTTTGCCCAAAATGTCGGATGTAAATTTTTGGTTCGTTTTTCTTGTGTTTTTCAACCGGCCCCCAAGTTTCCTACTTCTCATCCGCGTCGACAGGTAGTTTTGGGGGATCATGTAATGAATTTTCTTTTAACTGCTATTATTATCATTTCCCCCCTTTTTCAGAGGGGTGATGGGGAGAGGGAGGGGGCGGGGTTAGGGAGGGTAACGAGAGGGCATCATGGAGTGCTCGTTCATTACAGTTTTTGGCAATGCTGTTCATTTGAATAATTTCTTCTTTTATAGGTTCAGTTTTTATTAGCCAAGCCGAACCTTGCCTGCCTGGAAAGGCCTTCAGGATCCAAAACAGAAGAAGACATAAAAATTCATTACCAACATCCGATATTTTCTTTTTTTTTTTGCTTTTTTGGTTGCTTTCGTTCGCTTGTCATTTGTTCTGCAAGGACCTGGCATTTCTTAGGGGGGAGCGACCTGGGTTGTAAATTGGAGCTTCCTTGAGATGTGCTTCTTTTGCATGTGGATTTGTTCTATTTCTGTTCTTTACCATCAATCGGGAGGTTTTTTTTTGCCAAAGGATTTTCCGCTCTTTTCTAATGCAAATTTAAGTATCCTTTAGAGTTCCCGATGGCAACAAATAAGGACGATACATGTCTCCAACAAGTCTCTATTTTCAACAAAAAACAACCGTTCCAGGTTTGTACTGAGAAAGGATGAACGGAAATCTTTAGCCTGCACGCTTCTCAATTAGTAACGCATCGAGGTAAAAAATATACACACAACATCAATTTCAACAGAGTGCTTCACACGATTCTGATCGCTTCTTGCTGGTGACAATGCAGTGCACCGCACACATCGTTTCGTTTCGGTTCTGGAACATAATTGCACCGAGGGTTCTTAAGCAGCGTGAATAATATTCTACGCTGTAGAGGCAACCATAAAAGCCTAGCCTGGATGGAATTGTTGTTGTTTTGCAAATCTCGTGTGGCCACTCCCAGGGTGCTCAGGTTCGTTCAAGTGGTATCGATTTGTAATGCACACATTATTATGATTTACGGATGCTTTTTCGGTGCGTTGGGAAAATTGGTTGGGTTGAACGGGATTCTGGTGGGAAAATTGAGTGGGACATCAGGGAAATGCGGAAATGAATTTCGCGCGTGCATCGGTATAATTGATTTGTTTCATTTAATGATCCGTTGTGGATTAATACATGTACTTCAGTTGCTATTAAACCTGAAAAAAAACATAAACGATGTGAATTTAAGGCTCTGTTTTTATCAGAAATTCGTGTGAAAATCTAGGAAAAACAAACGCTGTTGGGAATGTTTCGAATTGAAGGCCTAAAGCGTCCTTAATATCCCACCGCGTTAAGTAGACTAAAGAAACATTCCCCATGAAATTCATATTGCATATTGCATACTTTCTGGCGCAACTTCCAGCTTTGCCAAATTGAGAGCTCATCGCGGAATACTTATAAAATATAGTCAATATTGTAGGAAAATTACAGCAAAATTAATAAAACCAACTATTCCAATGTTTAGTTAATGCCTACGGATGTCCCTAAACATACAGTCAAAACACTATCACCGATCCATTCAATAACAGGGTACCAAAATAAATTGCCCAAATCACTAACCTCCTCGGAACGGATGAGTTACTTTCAAACGAGTGCCCATTTGCAAAACTTCAAACCAAAGGATCATAAATTATCGGTGAATTGCATCAAAACGCAACGCACGTGACCCCGCCGTTCCTATCCAGAACTGTTCTACGCCACGCGACCATACCAACCATTCGAATGCTGAATAGCGAGAAGAGCGCGCCACATTCAAACTCTTTAGACGTGCACGTGGCCTTAGTAGCGAATAAAAAAAAAAAAAAGGATAAAAGATGGCACGAACTTCGCCAGGAAATGCACATCACTGATCCTGACGGTGAGGCTGACATAAGCTTTTTATTTGGCCGGCTTTGGTCGATAGTATACCTCCTATTTCCCTTCTCGGTGAGTGAAGAATTGCTAGGATCGATTTCAATTCTGGGACAAAAAATTAGAACTCGAACCCTGATTCATCGTTAGACAGATCCACACGCCGTGATGGGTATCGATCGGCCTTGGCTTTGTTTATCTGTTTTGTTTCAGAATTGTAGTAGGTTTTTTTTCGCATTGTCAGGATCGTAGTGTCAAACAAATATTAGTAGCAGGCGTAGTATTTATGGTAGAGAGTGAAAGTGCAAACAAAAATCGATCATCAAACACGGTTGTTTTATTTTCCGACACAGAAGCTCACAGTTGTTTTTTCGCTGCCTGGTGCTGGATCATGGTCCTCGCGCCGTTTACTAGTTTTTGGGAGCGAAAAAAAAAAAACACAAAATAACGGAACAATAAAAATGCCTCGTGCAGCATGTCTCCCTATGCTACTACCGCTGCGTAAAAGACCGCTAGCGCTAGACCACGGACACCAGACAAAAGGCCATCATCGGCGGAAGTTGTGCCGTAGACTGCCGGCAGAAGCGGTGGTAAACCGGCAACTGGAGGAAATTTTTATTGTTGTTGTTCCGTACCGGGAGAAGAAACACCCGATCCCTCAATAGACATCGGGATAATACATCGGTTCGTCAGAAAAAAAGGGGGAAGTTTCTATTCGGTGGTGTTTGGTGGTGCAAACCCGATAAAAGGGGCCCGCCAAAAGTGGAAGATGATGGTTGTGGCGGGTGCGAGAAAACAGCCCAGTTTTTTCACCAGTACCACCCGTATCTTAAGGGACAATGAGCCAAGGGAGTATCGATAAGCCGATTGTTAATAGAGGGGTCATGTTTAGATGTGTTTATTGATAGTGTGTTTCGCAGTTTTCGTAGGCGAGCGTCGCAGCGCCCGAATGTATGCACGTGAAGGTGATAAGAATGGGGAATTTGTTTGCGTCGTAGAGAAACGGCCTGCCCGTGCGTCGGTAATTGATAGGGTGTAGCCTATCAAATTGTTTAATTGGCGTGAAGGTACATGTGTTCTGCTGTTTGGTGGCTTCTAGTTGCGCCGGAGAAGTGTGGAGAAGCAATGTACACAGGATTATCGTTGACACGGAACATAATCTACTGTTTACCAAGCGTTTAGAGCTGGATATTTTGATGCGGTCAATAAATAAGGAACCACGAAGTATAGGTTTTTTGTCGGCAATTGTTCTATCGTTTGCTGTTTTAGGATATAAGACATCAATTCTAAGAGCCAAGAAATTGAATACTGACAGGAATCTCTTTAGAATTGGTATTTCAAATGAGTTAAAGAGATCTTTACATAATCCTTTATTGCATACATATTGCATTGTATATTCAACAAAGGCTTCCAATAATCCTATTCGTTGTTTTAACTTTCAGGAATTGAGTCGATTCTCATTACCAAAGCATTGTAGTTGAAGCACAAACAGGACTTAAACTTTGTGTAAATTTGAAAGGATAACCATTCACTAGACTTACCTTGCCGTGACTTGACGTCCACCGGAGACTCCAGATTCTGGGACAGTATAGAAGATGGCGTCGAGGTGGTCGTGGGCGACTGTGTTGAAGAAACCAGATTCAGGTTACCCGATCCGAGCAGATCGCTTCGGTGCCGTTGACTTGACAGCCCGTTCCCCAACAGATTCGAAGGTGACACGAGCGAGGTTGCGTTTATGACGCTAATACTACTACCGCTTGTTCCACTTGCTCCACCTCCACCACCTCCTCCTGCACCACCACCACTACTGGCACTGGTGTTGGTGCCATTCCCCGTACCACTACCGCCATTATTACTACCACTGACGTTTAGTACACTGCCTGCGTTACCTGCGTTACTACCAGCGTTAGTGTTAGCAGGGTTACTCTCAGCGCTTGTGTTTCCATTCGAGACAGGATTGGTACTGCCTGGTCCATTATTAGTACTGCTATTGTTATTGCCGCTGGTATGAGAAATAACGTTTTCGAGCGATTCCGTCAACCTTGGTGAAGAATAGATATCACTGGGAGAAAATAAAGAGAACAAATAATGTAAAACATAAAGCTGTTTTATCAAATGCAACTGCAAAAGACCTAATTACCTAAAAGCACTGGAACTGCCGAGGAAAGATGTTCGATCCTGTAGGGCGGCCTTAGCCTTCTCCACACTCTGCTTCAACTGCTCGAACGTGGACTGATGGAAACGGTACGTACCCCAATCGGTGCACTGTGTCAGCCCGAGACAGTCTTCCGACTTTACCTGGTGCGTTACGAGTGGGGAAGCACCCCGCTTCAGATCCAGCGCCGTCTGATACGAGCAGGAGCTTTCGTACATCTTGCTGCCGTACTTCCGTTTGACCCTGAATCGGTATAATAAGTGTAAGAAAAAAAGGTTGTTGTAACGTGAGTAACTCATATTGATCCTGACGATGTTTGAGATCCTTTTCCAATATTAAATAAGAGTATGTTCATAATCTTTCATCATCTCTTTAATTAATCCCGAATCCAGTAGTACAAGTTAATCACTTTAATCGATGCGAAAAAGCATCAGCTCTGATCCACGTGCTGCACAATACCTCATTGAGATAAACAACTAGATAAACCTAACGATGGCCTGCGCCTCGCGTAACTGATGATAAATGCCCATCTGCCATTTTACGACCAGCCAAGCCACCCGAACCAACAAGTACAAGAGACACAACAGCCTACCTACGGAACTTTGCGCGTGTCCAGGACTCCAGGTCGCACTCGTCTCCAGCCGTAAAGGGACGTCCCTTTTTTGCACACTCGTCACTATCATGAATATTCAAAATACCACCGGAAGCGGAAAGTTTGATTTACGTGCATAAATCTCCTCACGCCACGCTTGGCTCAAGCGCCCTCGTGCGCCTTTGTCTGCTGGGCAGGCCCATGGTAGGGATGAAATTGGACGTGTTCGTCTTCCTTTCTGTCGTACAAACATCGGAACGGGCGCACGTTCGCCTGTTTGCCTTCAACCATCCAGCACATCCTCCGAGGAAGTGGACTCGATCCATTGAACCTTCGCTCCCGTTCCGGGACTCGGTTGAACGGGCGTTTCATTTAATGATCATGAAAGGCAAAATGTATGCACCGACATCCGGTTCCAACTTCGGCCGTAAGTCCGTATGCAGGCAGGATATGCGTTCATTCGCGTGCGGGTTTCGGTACCGAGGCAAATGAATTGGAAATTTGAATCACCCGAATGCGCCGAACGTGGCGATTAGCACCGGCAGATAAATCGCAAACCGACCGGCGAGAAATGACCGTTCGCTCGTAGTGGTCCGCTGTGGATTTGCTGCTGACTATGGCAGGAGGCTACCCATCAAGTAGGTGGAAGGAAGCATCACAATCGTTGTCGTTGTAATGTAAGATAAATCCGCTTCAATTATGCGGTAAGCTTACATTGCGCGCCCGGCATTGGAATGGTTTTCAAGTGCGGCTGATGATATCAATGGGAACCATCAAGGATCAAACTGTGCTATATGATAATGGGACCAATGCGAGCAATGATGGGGTAAATTTAATTAACTATAAAGGTAATTTACCACGGTACGAGCGGACATTTTCCGTTCTAGGACCATTGAAAGTTAAGCCGGATAGGAGCAGCTATGTCCAACGAGAAAGAAAAGTGACACAAGAACTAACTTCAAGCTTCAACTACATATTAATAATAATATTTCGATATTGGAGTTTTTCACAGTTAAAATATAATTTTGATATATAAATAAATCCATTATCGTCAGGTGTGAATATTCTCGTGTTTCAAACGCATTGTTAACTATTAATAACGAAACTCAATATGAAGACCTTCAATCATGAAGATCCTACACTTTCATGTTAAGCAAGCAATCGAACTGTTAATGCTGCTTTTACCTCATGATTGCAAATACATTTCCTTAAACACTTTAAACACACTACTTAAGATCACGAAAACAATCCACTCACGAAAACATTTGATCACTTGAGCCCAAAAACAACCGGCGTACTTTCACACAAAACGCATTCGTTTGCCGGTCTGATCGCACAGCAACTGTCCCTTTTGCCACTGGCCAGACTGCCCCGGCTGAACGGGATGGCATTCCACCCACAACAACAACTGGTGCCAACATAATGCACAGTACACCGCTCAACAAGTGCGTCGTTGGACAGTATGCCCGCGCACACGACTTTACTTTGCGCTCTGCCACAAGCAACCGACCGACACAAAAACCGCGTGCACAAACAAAACACACGCCGCACTCGCCATCGCACCCCATCGAGTGGCCACATTGGTGGCAAAGGTTTTGTGTGTTTTGGACCTCACGACGACTCGACGGTCTGGATAGGCATTGCAGCGCAAGCTGTTTTGTTGCACAATTGAATGCTTCCGGTACCGGACATAAATCGAATTTTTAAGCACAAACACACCGCCACTGGTTTCGGTGACGCTTTTTGCCGCGTTGTGATGGTTAGCTGGTTGGGTGTGATACCGTTTTGTGGCATTTGGCTTATCACAACCACAAACACACAAACGCACGTGGAAAAAAAAAGCAAAATGCATCACCGATTGTCTACTGATGTGATCGGTAATTTAAAGAAAAAAAAAAGCTTATGAACGATCGTCAATCTCAATCAATGATCTCTATTGGCGGGTTAATGATCTTAAAATAGTAAGCTACGAAATAAACTCTCCTGGATCTGGTGCCCTGATCATGTCATGAGAATGACACTGGAAAATGTAGTGATTTGATATTTTTGAGGCTACTGATATGGGTAGAAGAGGCTTCCATTAGGGGCTCTAATTGATGCCAGATGCCAGGATATTGGATTGGCAGACGACGGTGGCAGACCGTGAGACCTTACAACTCTCTTAAAAACACAGTCTGTAGGAGTATTTTAATACTCCAACAGACCATGTAGGGAGTATTTTGATTCTCCTCTTCGATTGCTACATTTTTGATGGTCGAAGATTTTCATGCCATCGCAATTTCCACAAAACCTTTACATTTCCTAACAAGGCCATTCGTTTTAGTTGAATTTCAAACGATTCTCAACTTTCATGGATCTTTAAGCATATTTATTGTTTAAAGTTAAAGGATTGAAACAAAATATTTAATTTTATCAATAATATTCTTACTTACAATAATGTATATAAATTTTGTGTGGTGTGGTTTGTGTGGTATATAAACATTGTTGTGGTTCACACAAACGATCCCCATGGTTCATTTTTTTTTTTTTAGAAATTCGCGAAGCACTGTCCAATTATCCAATTCATATTCGTTCAGTCTTATACACCAATAATCTTGCCATTTTTCTCTTCTAAAACCTAGGTAACTAAACAGATAAACCCGAGAATAAGGACTTGAGATTAATTTATTATTTTTAATATGAATTATGACGACAAGTCCCCGTATGGTCATCAGATTCATTTTGCTAAGTAAGACTAATTATCTTATATTTTAAATAAATACAGCACAAGCCATACGGCCTGGCCGTGCTATATGAATAAAAAAAATTAAGAATAAATCAAGTAAATTCCTAACATTATCCTATCAACTAATTATAGTCGGATGAAAAAAATAAATAAAACAAAACGTTGCTAACAGTAATATCAAGGCTAACAGCTACCATTATTTCTCTTTAAAACTTTAATCTCTTTAGTTCCATAAAAATGTTGCACAGATAATTCCTCCTTAAAATCAAATTTGAAAAGATATTTTATAGATGAAATAGAAATGAAATGGAATTCAAAAAAACGACAGGAAAGATTCATTTGATGAGGCATCAAAAGAGGGAGCTTATTTTTTCCTAGTAAGTTACGAAAAATAGCTTCTTTGCTGTTGAAAACAGTGTGACTAACATAGTTTAAATCACAAGCAATATGAATAAAATATTAGCTATTATTTTAAACGATTTACTGCAAACATGACTAAGGTTAGTGCTACCGTCAGGTAAGCGATTCCGTCTGATGCCTTGTAGTGTGAGGGGTGTCTGATTTATGGAAAAAATATTAATAAAACAAAGTATAACCTTAAGTATAGCCCTCACTGTAACTGCATGCAGTGGGAACAGCTAGTAAGACATCTCATGGGGTAGAAGTTATGTACAACACATTACGTTTCATACTTTAAAGGGGTAAGATATGTATTTTACATAGATTAAATCTAATCTTAAAAGAGCTTTAATAGCATTCAAACAGTTCATAGCAATACTTACTTTTTTTCTAATGGTTTGGGTAAAAATTCTTCTTTATTTGTTTCATTTTTATAAAGCACAGATTTTACTTTTTTTAGTACACTCACCTTGTTAATTTTCTGTAGTTCAAAGATTCAACCACCAATTAATTCACTTAATCAAACACCAATATCTAACACTGCGGAAAAAACAATTTCCGTCGCTCACAACGACCACAGTTTCATACTTTCAGGCTTTATGCACAGGACCTTTTCTTTTTATCTGTACTAAAACCAAATCGTTTGTTTATAGTGTCGGATGCTTTACTACACCACCCAACCGTTCTTCTTAGAGGCTATGTTTGGCAGATACGTTTATTGTCATTTGTTCTTTGGCAATTGTTCTTTGCTTATAAAAAATGCACCCCGAAATGCAACAACTTGCCAATTAATAAACAACGTCCACCGGCAAAGATTCCGTCGCCAACCGACGATCGATCGGGAGAGATATCGCACTGTCTATGCACCAGCGAGCACTTTCGTTCCCATTGCTTGTTTCATTTTCGCACAGTTTTTATGTGTTTTGTTTTGGGCTTTTTTCGTTATGTTTCTTTATTTGTGTTGGCTACTTTCAAGCTTGAATCCTTGAATGTTGAAGTCTTCTCAATACTCAATTCTCCTCTTTCGAGCACTGTTTCCGACGCATGACAAATTATTCACGAGTTTTAACTTCCAGACTAAAAAAACATACACATTGAATGTCTTTTATCAGGACAAACAGAACGCAAAGGTCCATCCACACTTTGGAGATCTCACCTGATGGAGATCTCTCACACTCATTCACTTAACATTCAGAATTTACTTTCGGACATGCTACGGAATTCTAGAAACTCCAGCAAACAGTTCAATTCCACAATCACCAACTTTTTCGCGTAACTGGCGAGCGGACACTCGGGCAAACACACTGATCAACTAGAATCAAACACCGACGGGAAGTGCTGTAACCTAACGCGGATATTCCGGCGGGATAAGACGCAGCCTCTCGAACACACGGTGCACTCTTCAATGTCGGATGCCACCGGATCTGGTTCGCGCGGGACCTTGGGACCCGCGTTGTAAAGTGGATATCCGCTTGCGAGACCGTGGGCCGACCACAGGAAGGATCATCCACTCGATGAGGTTTTCCTTTTTCGCGAATCGTCTCCCCGTCCCCCTCAAGTTTCGCCTCATCGGCATCTCTTTCTCACGTGTGCGATAAAAGAAGGGTAGAGCAAGATGGCACCAGACGTCTACTATATCCTACCAGAAATAGCTTCGGTCGGGTGAGTAGGTAAAGGATTTTCCAGTAATGGCGACCGGACAAAAGTTTTTCCGAGTTTCAGCTCACCTCGCACCACACTGACAGTGTGTGAGAGCAGTACGGCACTAGTGGATGCGCGAAGGAGAGCAGCTACTTACACTGTACGGAGCAAATGGAAACTCCATTCGGAAAGATGATGCAGAGCAGGCGCGCAACTACGAAATACTGTATATTCCATCGCTTTTTGACGCGTGCTACACGGTTTGCATGGTAACCGCGGTTGCTGGACAAACGAGGCGTGGCCTACTGCAGAAAGATCTGATCCTTGTTTCGCACTGGTTTTTGCCTAAGGACTAAGATTGTGCCATTTTTCATCCCCGACCGCCACATGCTCCCCCATATTGTCTCACCATGCAAACATGGTTCTGTGTAAACCTTGATCCCTGTGGTTCGGTCGGAAAGTGATGAACAGGTTGCTCGTTTATAGCGAGTGCGAGTGGAAATTCATCCTTTCCTCGGCTATCTTACCATGCTGTCTCCCAGTCGAATTTCGTCCTATTTTTCGCACAATAAAATGGCATCATTTCACTTTTACTCATTCGACGTAACAGCACGGTACTAAAACAGACTTACACACACACACACAGACGAACACACAGCGCCATTATCGTTGTGTGTGGGGTACAAGTCTCGTTTATTTTTTGTCAACCAACACGAACTTGTGGTAAGCTGAGCAGAATGTTATGGCTTTATTTTTGCGTTTCGTACAAAACGGGCCCTGCCAGCCGAGTCGTTAAAATGTCATGCATCCTTTATTATGCCTGGTGTGTTGCGCTCTCTATCCGTGCACGAAAGAATCAAAGCAATCGAAGGGTTTGCAAATGACTACGGGACAAACACGTACAGCGGATTGTTGTTGAAATGGGGTAAGGACATCCATGGTGGAATATAGGATTGCACAGTCGGGACCTGCTTACGTACGGATTGGAGCATATTTTCGTATATTGCGAGTGAAGTCGGTGTAGAGAATAGAATAATGGAAATTAGGATAGAACTGTGGAGATGGTAAAGGACATGTGAGTTGAGAATGAGTTCAGTAGTCAATATGAAGTGGAGCATAGGTGATTTGGCATTAGAAGAATCTAGGCTAGGTTTTATTTAGCTTCAAGAATATTTTACCATTCTTTGGTTTTGAGTTTAAAAGAGGTTCAACATCGGTTTCGTACGAAATGCAAAACATATCCGTTTTGAGCTAAAATACTTCTTGAGGCTTCTGTGTACTAGGAGATGTACACAGAACCCCTCTTCAGGGCTCTATTCAAATAGTGCGGACTGACTATCCACTATCATACTACGTGGTATCAATTCTAGTCTAGTAAGCCATTCGATGTCCGACGTTACCTAGTTGGTGGTTAAGCCAAGAAGAAAAATATTCAAGGAGGATGATCTATGAAAAGAGTGAACATGAAGGTTTTAGAACAACTATTAGTACACGCTACTTAATCTCATCATTTAGCATACTCATGTTTAATTCGGATTTATCCTCTAAAATACTAAAGAATAATGAATTTGACATTCAAACAAGCACGATAATAATTTAAATAAAACTTATTCGAGCTTATAAGTACATTTTCTTACACAGAAATACAAGAATTGCATACATTTTGGCGCAAAACAACGTATCGTTAGTAGATCATTTTTATTAAATAAAAGATTCAACTAGACAAGAAAATCCTTTGAGGCGTTAAAAACTACAGATGTTCTTGTACTCCTATTCGACCAGATTTGCAAGACTAATTGCTTCATCCATCAATCTCCGAGAGCAGCGACGAACGCACATCAAACTCACACAACACAATGGAACGGTGGCGCCCAACCAAGAAACTTTTCTTTATTAGCATCACCAGAGGAGCATCGTGCTGTGCTGTGTTCCGGATTTTTTTCTCCTCGCTTCTATTTTGCCTCTCACCGAAAGAAAGAACTAAGCACACAACCGTACTAGGCGAGATCCTGCTTCCGGGCCGCACCGTTCAGAAGCATTCGCGCATAACGTCGCCCACAACACCGGGACGACCATCGTTAGGAGCTAAGCAATTACGAATTTCATGCGTCACTTATCAAAAGTCCCGAAGCCTGTGACGTTCGTTGTCATTTTTGTTGTTGTGCGCCCCCGTCTTTCTTGAATGCTCCCTGCACGTTTGCTAAATGTCTCACGATTGGTGCATATAGTTCAAGCGGGAGATGGAGTTTACTACTATTTTTCTCTGCCGCAGCATTTGCACTCCACATTATGGTCACATTCGGTGAGATTAGACGAGATGGTTCCTCGTGGCTGCACGACATGAATCACTTCGATCAGGCTTGTCACATAACTTCCGGTACGTTTGCCAGGGGTTACTGGGGGAAGCGATAGGCGGTGCGCCTAGGACGCACAGTAACGCATCTCACGGACAAAAAAAAAGGGGGCGATAAAATAGATCTTTGTAAGCGCCATTGAGACAGCACACTTGGTTGGAGGTTAAAGGCACTTTATTCAAAACGATATCCTTCGTCGCAGATGCTCCGGTTAAACGGACACCACCGTCACGTAAAGGCACCTCCAATTTATGATCTAATAATAAGCAGGTGCGCGATACCTCACTGGTAAGGTGAGGCGAAAATTTATGATCGCGGAGTTTCGCGGAAAATTGAGGCTTGCCCGGGACAAACCGAACGAACAGCCATCCTCTAGCAGGGAGTGCGTTCTGGAAGCGTTTGGTCGGATGTGTTTCGTAATACTTTACACACAGCATACAAAAAAGACTGCCGTGTGATGTACTGCTGATAGGTTCATTTGCTGTCTTCGGGGGAGAGATCCTTACCCTTGTTCAACACCTCAGCGGCGATAAAAGGTGGGTAAGAACTCATCAAAATAAGTATACAACAACAACAGCAACTACAGCCAGGTTGAATAAGGCCACCAAACCACCCTGCAATCAACCCAACGCACCCCAAAAAGCCAACCCCCAACGGCCACAAGTGTACGTGTAACTGTGTAACGGATACCTTAGGGGATAAGTAAGGGTACTTCTCTTGCCCGATATCCTTCACTCTTTTTCCATTTTTTTGACCCTATTCGTTGTCGGCTAATAGGCAGTTTAAATGTTTTGTTAAAATCTACCGCGATTATCTGTTGCAGATAGCAGATACAGTACGACCACGATCATAAACCATCCAGCACTGCTACAGGGGAAAGACTCGGTTAGATTTTTCCCTCCATTGTGGAGGTTTTCACTTTGTTGCTTTTCGAAACGCCTTGTTGTACCGTTTGATGAATGTTTTGTATGTTTAGATGAGCTGGTACTGTTGACTGACGAACTGTGCAAGCGAGGGTACGGTGAAAGGTGGTTCGTGGTTTCGTGATAAGTGTCAATAAAGCGAGTTCGATATAATGGGGTTTGGTAGTGTATTCACTTACGATCCCTCAGTTTTTCCATCTCACGTAAAATGGTAACTCTCGCGTAACTTCTTCTGGAGGGAAAATCAGTTGCTTTAAGAATTATGATATTTATTGTTGGGTATTCTACAATATGAAGCATTTATGAAATTCGGGACATATTGCATGGACCATTTGAAAAAAAAATCATTTGGAGCTAGATTCTAAACTAGAAGCATTCTTCAACAATTTTTGTTTGTTTTTGCATGAATTTTATTTACTGAAACATTTGTAATACTAATGTAAATTTTTTTACTGATCTCTTCGTCTCAGCTTTATTCTTTGTTTTAGCCAGAACCGAGGAAATTAACCTCTCGAAGTTCATTCATTGCTGTATTCTCGACCTGTCCCAATCTGTTTAAGGATTCGCTTTTCAGAAATTCACAGACTAATGGTAAAATTTATTAACCATTTACTAAACAATAATTAATAATTTAATAAATTTGGATAAAGACACTATTTGGAAACTGTTTTACATGGGCTACCCATCACATGCACGGGGTCTCATGTACTCATAATCAATTTATTTTCTCGTGTAAGATGTGGATATTTAAGCTACTGCAATGATGATCTTGTTCAGCAGAACTGGTGCAGCGGTACTAGCATTGCGTTTATTTATTTTTTAAATAATTTATTATCACGGAACTATGCCGTATTGTCGTCTGTGATGAATAAATTATACAAACCTAACGATAAGGTATTTCCTCCTCATTCTTTCCTTAGTCAGGGCATACTCCATTTTTAACAGCGTTTTATTGTATTTTAAAATTGTGATTTTAAATTAAATTTAAATTTCCAGCATCTAATGCGTTAGATTAGTTATTTATGGCAATTTCGTTAGCTAAATTAACTAAAATTTCGGATATTTTTATTAAAAAAGTGTTATTCTTCTGTCTAATACTACTGTCTGTAGACAAATTATTCTGCTTGACTTTTTTTTTTAATTCAAAGTGACATGAGACAAGCTATCGGACTCCCAAACCCACACTTCCATCTTTTCCACCGAAGCGATCGAGAGTGTCAGTTTTCTGGCCGCCCTAGAAGACGGCGCTTCCAAAGACCCTCCCACAACCAGCTCATTAACACTATTCCTTCATCCTCGACAATCGATTCTTGCTGGATTCCGAGGTATTTCAGATCTTTCAGAGTCTACGGGGGAACGGTCCGGATAAGATTTGAACCCCGGTATGTGTAGACTGACTGATTGCCCTCGTCCACCTCTACCACCTTTACGTAGATCCCTCCAAAAACCTCCACTCCATAAAGCCACTCTACCGATCCATAGGATGATATTGATCCTAGACGCCACCAACGATTCCTATTCCACCTTCGAATTCCCTTGTCCTCTCCCAACCCAATACTCGGCGAATCCAGCCCTCCACTCTTTAGTTACTGTCACCACATTCTCACCGACAACCATGATGACACGACTCATCGAGCCACCAGCCAAAAGCATACAGACTACACCACTATTCTGCCAGAACTGCCATATGAAATTATTTCACATCAGCAACGTATAAAAAGAAACATGCAAGCAGTAGAGAGGCGAAAGTAGTTTTAAAACTCAAATCCTCTATTAATAAATGAAAAACCCAAAAATTCAAATATTAATATGAAGCCGATCGAACAAAAAAAGACGAATAACCTTTACGATAAAGTTTAGATTTGCCTCATTCGGTTTTCCCATCAATAAAGTTTGTGAAAACCAAACTCTACTCAACAGTCACACACTTACCACCGAGACTGTTTATTGTCCTGTATACAACA
Organism: Anopheles maculipalpis; assembly: GCF_943734695.1. Lineage (NCBI taxonomy): Eukaryota > Metazoa > Arthropoda > Insecta > Diptera > Culicidae > Anopheles > Anopheles maculipalpis. The sequence goes on from NC_064872.1 coordinate 74,138,238, forward strand.
TGATGATGAAAATAAGCAATAAATACAGATGATATCGAATGCATTTTTATGATTCTCGTTCCATCAACGGGCATGCTACATCACTGACTGTTTCATTCGGCCGCAAGGTAACATCGAAGCGCTTGACGTTACTCACACAAACAATTACAGTTGCTTTGGCAGGTTCAAACACTCACCACCAACAGGTGTAACCTACGCGTAGGGGAGGTGGCATACGGTAAAGACTTCAATTGCGCTCGTGCAGTCCAACGTCAGTCATCAAAATGCAACCCTTCCTGGCGGCTGTACTGCGGCTGCTCGTCGGTCTGCTAAAGGTTTGGTTGAACCGTGTTTGGCTTAAGCTAAGGCCACCCTCGGCAAACATCTGTGCCACCGTAACGATCGGACCGGGGAAGGTACGAGGCCTAAAGTGTGTGACGGACGGTGGTGTGGAGTACCATCATTTCAAGGGCATTCCCTATGCCGTGCCACCGGTCGGTGATCTACGCTTTCAGGTGAGTGATCGTTGTGCGCTGACGGCAACGTGAAGCGATTGTTTTGCTGACACATACGGCGCACCCTTTTGACAGGCCCCGGTCCCACTGGAAGCGTTCCAAAAGCCTGTGCTGGACTGCTTCACCGAAGGTAGCAAGTGTTTGCAGTATGAGCAGATGCTTAACGTGATGGTTGGCTCGGAGGATGGATTATTTCTTAACGTTTACACTCCACAATTGGCCGCTGAAAGCTCGCCGAAGCTTCCCGTGATGGTGTACATCCATGGGGGTGGGTTTTTGAGTGGAAGTGGTGACTCGTTCCTGTATGATCCGATCTACTTTATGGAGCAGCGTGTGGTGATCGTCACGTTCAACTATCGGCTAGGACCGCTCGGTTTTCTAAGCTTCCCTGAGGCCGGTATTTCAGGGAATGCTGGACTAAAGGATCAGTTATTGGTGCTACGGTGGATCCAGCAGAATATTGGGCCCTTCGGAGGTGATCCGAACAATGTGACACTGTTCGGGGAGAGTGCCGGTGCGAAGGCGGCCTATCTGCACTATCTTTCCCCTGTGTCAAGGTAAGAGTTAGAGAGGGTTTATTCGTAGAAGAAGAGAATTAAAGATGAATTATTTTCCTTTACCAGAAAGTATTTCCATCGAGTGATTTGTCAAAGTGGAGTCGCTTGCTCTGACTTGGCGCTGCAAGTCGATCCAAGTACAAAGGCACGTAAGCTAGCGAAGTGCGTCGGCTATCAAGGATCCTCCGATAAAGAGGCACTAGGTAAGATGATCATCTCTTCAAATGTGTTTTCGTTTTTGATATCCTTTCTCCACCTTTTCTTGCAGATGTCCTCCTAAAGGCTTCTGCTAGAGAGCTTTTCAAACACCAACTAGAAACGATAGCAGATAGTGAGCGCAACCAAGAGTTACATTTCCCATTCCGTCCTGTCGTTGAAAGCGATCACACAGGTGCTATCGTTGTTCAGCATCCGTTGGACGCATTGAAAACCGAACTCGTTCCTCCGATTCCTCTCATTACCGGATGTAACAGTGGTGAAGGTATGCTCGCACTGGCAAGGGCACAGAAGCATCTCAACGACTACAACACCCAGCCGGAACGATTACTTCCTCCGATGCTACAACTTCCACCAGACGTTAGTGAGAAAGAGTTGGGCAAAAAGGTTAAACAATTCTACTTCCAAACTCGTCCAATAAGCGAAGAAACTCTGCCTGAGATGCTGGATCTTTTATCGGACAATGAGTACATCACAGCCACGGTTACAGCAGCCGAATTGATGGCCAAGTATCAACCGAGGGTGAAGCACTACTGTTACTACTTCACACACGATGGTCGGTTGGGAAATGTTAAGCGATTGTTAAACATGACTCACGTTCCGGGTGTTTGTCATGGGGATGATGTGTTCTACATGTTCCGATCGGCGCTTAATGTTACACTGCCGGAAGATGCTGAAGAAACGATCGTACGGCAAGCGTTCGTGAGGATGTGGAGTAATTTTGCTTACGAAGGAGATCCTACACCGAGCGACGGTGCTCGATCAAAGGGGCTGGTACGGTGGGATCATGTAGAACCGTGTGTCGGAAAGGATTACTTTAGGTTACGATGTCTGCAGATTGACACGAACTCAAAGATGGTGCCGAATCCTATCCTAAAACGGACCACATTTTGGAGAGATCTGTTCCGGACGTACGGATACGGTTCGCAAGTATTACCCGAGTGAGGAGAAGCCCTCTACAGAATATCCTTGCTCAGGGGAGAATGCTGTCAAGATATCAGTCATAACTATTTGAATTGAAACTTTAATAAAATAATCCCAAGCTACGCTCAAACGTACGATCAACAGTAATCCTCCCCTACCAGGACTTACCCAAATAAACCCTTGTCACATGCTCTTATGTGGTGAATCTGCTCCACAACACGAAGCTGACGAAGCACTTTTATTTTGATTCATCCTACCCGACCAGCCCGTACCCGGTGAGGGTTTGTACTCTGAACCCAATAGGTCCCCCCCCCTCTCTCCACAGAAAACGGCGTCACAGTAACTTGCCACCGTAACCGGTCAGTCTCGAAAAACAACTGCGTGCGGCGTGAAGTGAAGATAGCTAATCGGTCGGCTTGGTAAACTCGGTCGTTCCCGGTTCCGCCAACTCCCCGCACAATGTCCCGCACATCCGCGCAACTGGTTCGTTGCGGGGTCTTCTCAATGAAGCTCTAGCAATGCTACCCCCGATAAGATACTGTTCCGTGCATGTATGTGTCCCTCTCTCCGGGAGGCGGCCTAGTGTATCAACATACGTTCGCGCGCAAAGACGCGGCTTTTTCGCGATTAGTTCTACTTCACTGCGCAAACGGAACTGATCGTCCCAATCGCTCGCAGTCAATTCATAGTTTAGGGCTTTAAAGACAGTACAGTCAGGGTCCGCAAATACTATGGTGTTATTGTCCAGGGTACGCGTGCTGTGCGATTTCGTCAGCGCACTGTTGCACATCGCGTACGGCCTAGTCCTTTTTGTGGTGCAACACAAATGGATCCGCTTTTGGCCACCATCGGTCCGACCGGTGATAAGCGTTAAACAGGGTAAGGTACGTGGTGTTACCTCGACCTTACCGAACGGTAGCCAGTTCCACTATTTCAAGGGCATCCCTTACGCTGAACCACCGGTCGGGAGTCTTCGCTTCAAACCACCGGTTCCGCTGCAAAAGTTTCGCAAACCAACCGTCGACTGTTACGCCGAGCGAGCCAACGCAGTTCAGAAAGATTTCTTCTCCACGCGTTGCAGTGGTTCCGAGTCGTGTCTGTACCTGAACGTGTTTACCCCGCGGCTCCCGGGGGAGGCCGACGCAACCAAAGGTGTTCCCCGGCTGCCTGTTATGGTGTACATCCATGGCGGTGGTTTCATGAGTGGCAGCGGTAGCAGCTTCTTCTACAATCCGGAATACTTCGTGCAACAGGATGTGGTCATCGTTACGCTCAACTATCGGCTCGGTCCGCTTGGATTTCTTTACCTTCCTTCGGTGGACATCCCGGGAAATGCAGGTCTTAAAGATCAGGTAATCAACACGCGTCACAAGTCACAAATTGGAAAGTGTTAACGATTAATAACCGGTCGCCACAATTGTTTGCTTCCGTTCCCAGCTACTAGCACTGCAATGGATACGGGAAAACATTGCCCAGTTCGGTGGCAATCCGGATAATGTTACATTGTTTGGGGAAAGTGCCGGTAGCATGTCGGCATATTTGCACTACCTATCGCCAAACTCGAGGTAAGTGTTCGCTAGGTCGTCCGCACGATGACTAAGTGTATTTGGCGTGATCGCTGCAAATATTGCCATTATCGCAAACAACCGCGGCTGACCTTTGGGCACTTGTTTGATTTGTTTCTTTTTTTTTTTTTGCTTCCCCGGCTAGGAAGTACGTACATCGAGTGATATGTCAAAGCGGTGTGGCCGTTACGGACTCGTTCTTCCAGGTGGAACCGGAAGAGAAGGCAAGAAAGTTGGCACGCTTTTTCGGCTACACCGGAGACGATGATAAGGGTGTGCTTGGTGAGTATTTATTTATTTTATTCTCTTTTTTGACTCGTAAAGGAAAATTGACGAACTATGTCCAATTAGGCTCCAAAATTGAGCGATCCTCGTTGTTGAATAACATTAGCATTGAAGCCGATTTTTATTTTTTTATTTTTTATTTTAAACTTACGAAATAGACATGAGAATAACTGCTCTTCTAAAAGAGTTAACTTACTCATACTTTTACCCCATTGAGATTTGAATCTTTTAACAACTATTTTGAGAGTTTTTATACTTAAAACTCACTTTAAGAGAGTTGCTGTTCCCACTAGATAATAGAATCGCAGAGAGTTTTTACAATTCGTTTGTGGTTCGATTTTTACAGGAGAGAGTTTTTACAACTTAGTTTGCAACAAGAGTTCCCAAAAACCCAAAAGAGTTCTCTCTTTGAAAGACTATTTGTGAAGTGTTCAAGTACTGCATTCACTAGAAAGATGTAAATCACTCACTCACTCTTACACAGTACCCGCAACATTACTACAAAAGCCATTTAAACGTTCGTTCAAGGCAAAGTTGCTGAATAGCCTACCAGATCCTCCATAGATCTTAATCCATTTAAGCTCCTGTTAATCCTAAAATGGTTCTCAATTGTAAGCCTGTTTACAAGACACTTACCACAACCCTTCATTATGTCCGTGACAATGCATTCTGACGTACTCAGTGTTCCACACGGGTACCACGCTTTAGTCTTCTCCCCCATTTACCATTATGTTTGGTTGATGAATGATCACTTGAAGATCTTTTAGCTTTACCTCCTTCACAGCCCTAACTCACCGACGCGTGTCACGATTGTTGGTGCGCGTGACCATTAATCATTTGGTCTTCCGACTACTCCCCACAGAAACGCTCCAAAAAGTATCGGCAACAGATCTGGCAAGGCACCAAAACGAAGCGATCACTGAGGCGGAAAAGCAACTGGCTCTTATCTTTATTTTCCGTCCGGTGATTGAGCAGACCGAGACGGACGATAGCATCATCACACAGCATCCGCGCGACATCCTGAAGGCACCCGATACGCTGCGAATGCCACTGCTGGAAGGATGCAACGATGGCGAAGGCATTTTAGCGCTGCGTACACTCGGCAAACGGTGGAAATCGTTTGGTCAAGCACCGGAACGGTTCGTACCGGTACTGTTGGGTAGATCGCCCAAGCTGGACCGGGCCGTTGTGGGGCGAGAAATTAAACAGTTTTACTTTGGCGAGCGTCCGGTCCACGAGCAGATCGATAAGATGTGCGATCTGCTGACGGATAATACGTTCATCACAAACTCGGTCACCAGTGCCGAATGGTTGGCAAAGTATCAACCGAACGCGCCACACTTTCACTATCGCTTCACGTACGATGGCAGGTACAGCTTGCTGAAACGTGTCTTCCAGCTGTCCAACGTGAAGGGGGCCTGCCATGGTGATGATACGATGTATATGTTCAAGTACGTTCTCTAGATGTCCACTGCTTTGGTCCACACCGGATCGTTCAAGTAATTAAATAACCGTGCTTCCTTCTCTTCACAGTCCATGCTTCCTACCGAAACTACCGCCTAATAGCGATGAATGCCGAGTCCGTGACATCTTCATTGCACTCTGGACCAGTTTCGCAAAGCACGGTGATCCAACCGCCAGTGTCCCCACCGATCTGATCCCGGTCCGGTGGGAACCAGTTGCAAAGATTGCGCGCGATTCGGACGACTTCCAGCTGGACTGTCTCGAGATCAACACTGTGCCGCGGATGGTGCGTAATCCGGGCGCGGGACGAATACAGCTGTGGCGTGGACTGTTGAAAAAGTATCGTGCCGACTATCTGTAGTAGTAATTGTGGTGGTCAGTTTCACATGTGTGACACTTCCAAAAACGAAAAAAAAGGCCAGTATCGTGCGTACCGTAGTGCGGTGCAGCGATATTAACAGACAGGTGCTAATGTGTGTAAAACGTCTCGCCAAATAAATGCGCTGTGTGAAATGATATAACAGGCAGGTTCTGGATTAGGGAGAGGGGGGGGGGGGGGGGTTGTGTTGTGTTTGTTGGCGTTGGGAAGATGATTTGTCAAATATTTGTCTAGCTATTTGTTCGGCAGGGAATTAATTATCGGTGGAATTGAAAGCCTTTGCCCATCGATAAGATGGCAGTGCATTAGTTTGCCGAGGGTGTTAAATGCAGCTGCAAGTCAGCTCAGGGAAAGACTCTCTTGTCTGTGAAGCAAATAAGTGTATAATTGTTTAGTTGTACAAACTTTAGTTAACATGTTTTTATTAACCTGAATGACTTTTGCATTACATTTTATGACCGTAATTAGGCACTGTTTTTCTTAAAGAAACTGCAGCTACAGGACGAGTGAAAGGCATTCTTAATTTAGGCAGTACAAGAACAGGTTAGATTTTTTTGTTATAAAATTTGAAGCACAAAAACATTAACTAAAGCGTTGGGAAAGATTCACAAAAACTTGCACAATACAGCGAGTCGATTGAGTCATATGCTGGGGGCGCATCAAGGTGGACGCCACGGTGGCGTCCAACGGGACTGCATTTGTATGCGTTCAAGCTTGATTTTCTCTTCACCCCACCCAAACGAGAAAACACGTTTTTTGGCAGGGGCGCTCAAATTGGGGAGCAATCAAGGTGGATTAATGTTAAGCCAATATATTTTTGCTTTCGGTAACACGGCGCAATCCGTTGTACTGAAAAAAAAATATTTTTGTTTTTCTCCCGCATTTTTTTTTTTACAGTTTTCCAGATATTATTAGTTTTTTGGTTTGATATATTTGAACTCTATGCATTTTTCTGTTTAAGTTATTTTCAAAAAATAAATCAATCATTATTTCTTTCAAAATTGCATTTTTTCCAAGACACATTTAATATATTTTAACCTGGGGAAAATCGTACTTGTAACAAACAAATTGGGAAGAATTAACTTTTGTTTCGGTATAAATAATAAAACATCTGGGATAGCGCCAAAAATCCTCAGTACGAAATCAGAAGGCCGCGGGCCACGAAAGATTTACAAACCAAAATTTCAGGTTCTCATAAGTGCTTTGGAAATTTTCTCGCTTTGAAATCACGTGGCCCGGGGTCTAGACATAGAAAAGGTTAAAAATTTCTCAGAATATTTTGTATAACAGCCCATTTCATTCGTGGATTGAATTTGAGATACAAATATTATTTTACGATTCTTACGAAGAGCTTTGAGTAAGTTTAACTGCTTTTTAAAAATTATTTTAAGCTGTAATATTTAAAAAATACTAACAAAAAATCTCGAATACAAGACAAATCTTCAAAGAAACCGTACTCTGCTGTTAAACGCCCGTAACAGATATTGTTGTTGATTAATCGGCTTTGATTGACTAGTCTCCCCAATAGTTGAGTCGCCCTGGCTCGCATGTGCATACCGAATGGAGCGCCACCATTCGCGAGACCAAACAGTACATAAACAAATCACAAACCTCCCCCTATTCCACCCCTGGTCTGGAAGGGTTGTCTAACCAACCAGCCATCAAGCCCACCAACCAGATAGTTCAGTCAGTCAGTCAGTCGGTCAGTGCGGTTTGTTTGTCCGTCAGTTTGTTAGTAAACTGGCAGCTGAACGGTTCGTACACGAACGGTTCCAACGATTGTCCCCGAACGATCGGAGTTGCGTTCATGCGTGAGTGCGTGCGAGTAGCCCCGTTGCGTGAGTGTTTGTACGATGGTCGATTGGGATAATGTGTGGCAGTTTGTGCTAGCGGTCGTACGGTTGGGGCGCGGTGTCATCCTCTTTGTCGTGCACCATCTGAACGTGCGTCTGTTCCCACCGCGTGACTGTCCGCTCGTTACGGTACGGCAGGGTCAACTGCTCGGCGTTAAGGCACAGCTCCCAAATGGCGCTCGTTACTACCACTTCAAGGGTGTACCGTACGCGGAAGCACCGGTCGGGAAGCTGCGGTTTAAAGCGCCCGTTCCTTTGGAACGATTCCGCCGACCGGTGCTGAAATGCTACGTCGAACGAAGCGACTACATACAGCTCGATTTTTTCTCGGGCTTTGTGTTTGGTTCGGAAAGTGGACTTTATCTGAATGTCTACACACCGCAACTTCCGGCGGATCGGGAAGCGAACGCACGCGAAACGAAAGGGCTTCCCGTGATGGTATTTCTTCATGGTGGAGGTTTCGCTTGTGGCAGTGGTAGCAGTCTATTCTACAATCCGGAATACTTCTTACAACGTGGAGTGCTCGTAGTTACCGTAAACTATCGGTTGGGGCCGTTTGGATTCCTCTACCTCCCCGAAGCCGGTGTCGAGGGAAACGCTGGCCTTAAAGATCAGGTAAATGCGGAGCTTCTTCTACGGCTCACGATCATTAACTTTATGAGGGGTTTTTTTATCCAATTTTTCTCTCTGGTCAGCTACTGGCACTGAGGTGGATTAATGAAAACATTGCCAGCTTCGGTGGCGACCAATCCAACGTGACGCTGTTCGGTGAAAGTGCTGGCAGCTTCTCGGCCTATCTGCACATGCTCTCGCCCAATTCCAGGTAACCGTTCGGCCGGATCCGATTTCTCGGACCAGTATTTGGTCAATGTGCTCACCAGCGTCTAATGCGCTCGTTTTCCTCACCTTCCAATCTGTAGGAAATATTTTCACCGCGTTATCTGCCAGAGTGGTGTCGTCTGCTCGAGCTCGTTTATGCAGGCGAAGCCGCTCGAGATGGCCTTCAATCTGGCGCGCCATTTTGGGTACAGTGGAACGAGTCAGCAGGGTGCGCTAGGTAGGTTAACGAATCGATGGGCTTCTGTTTGTTGTTTGAAGAGTTTTTGGGGTATTTTTTGATTTGTGACACAATATGCAAATGAGCTCGCTAAAAGGTCAACTGTTCGAAAAATGAGGACTGACGAGGTTAAATTTTATCGATCAAGACGCCTTTTTTTGCTATAAAATTCATAATGTGTCATAATAGTATATTTCATAGCGAATTACTAACTAAACTCTTTCCCCCTTACAGAAACTCTACAGCGAGTGCCAGCAAAAAAGCTAGCCGCCAAACAGCAGAAAGCTCTCGGACATTTGGCCGAAAAACAGGCCGATCTCGTGTTCATCTTTCTTCCAGTGATCGAGCAAACGCTAACAGACACCTCGATCATCACACAAACCCCCGAGGAGCTCCTCAAATCGTACGACACACTCCGAATGCCACTGCTCGAGGGTTGTAACGATTCGGAAGGTATACTGGGACTGTACATCATACGGCGCAAAACGCGTCAAGAAGATATGCACCACATACCGGCCCGTATGACGGCGAGACTATTTCACCATCTAACACCAACCGAACGAACCGAAGTAACGAACAAGGTATTCAAGTTTTACTTCGCCGATGAACCACCAGCAACGTGGCCCACCGATCAGCTGAAGCATCTGCTGACGGATGTGATCTTCATGAAGGATTCCGCGATCAACGCCGAATGGTTGGCCAAGTATCAGCCAAACCTACGCCACTACCATTACCGGTTTACGTACGATGGGCGGTTTAGTTTGCTAAAGCGGCTGTTCCTCAGTGCGAACGTGACGGGCGCATGCCACGGTGATGATTTGCTGTACATGTTCAAGTGAGTAGAGTGATCGTTTGTTAAAGAAAGCAAATCAAAAGCTCAACATCTTCTCGTTTTGTCGTTCAATTGTTGTAGCCCAAAGCTGTTGCCCAACGTTTCACAATCAAGTGACGAATGTCGCGTACGAGACAACTTCATCGCACTGTGGACCAGTTTCGCCAAGCACGGCGATCCGTCGGCCGATTCACGCGATGTAGTCGATGTGCAGTGGCGTCCGGTGAAGAAAATACCTCGAGACGGTTCGGTCGACTTTCGGCTCGACTGTCTCGAGATTAATGTGAAACCGACGATGGTGACCGATCCAGCCCGGGAACGAGCCCGCTTTTGGCACGATTTGTTCGAAACGCATCGAAAAGGATACCTTTGATAACCCTAGGAACGGAACGAATTGTGATAATCGTATGGGTACGCTTTAGTGGTAAGTGGTTTTGGGGAATCTCGTTGCAAGCAGTAGATCTGTTTTGAAGTACATGACATTCGCGTAGGTGTTATCAAACGTTTGACAGTTTGATACATCTCTAGCTTTTAAGTAAGCAAAGCTTTTAATACACAGCAGGTACCTGGGTTTAAAATAAAACATCTTACCTCTGTCCTATTGAAAACTCTCCGCATTCGTACGTAAAATATTTCACTTTATTGCTCTGGATTATGCTTTTTTCCCTGTCTTTTTACCATTTTATGTGTGCTCCACCGTAGAAACCTTTGCATATAATGCGTTTAAACTCTATCACTCTGTGCCTACGCATGCTAAACTAAATTGCTTTTCGATGAACCTGTTTCGTTGTGTTTTGTACTGCTTGGTTAAACATTTTCTCGTGATACTTGTGATACTCCTACTCTACATGATTACTTGCCATGCAGACGCTTCAATCGATAAAGAATGAACGAGAGTGCCATCTCGTTTGTAAACCGTCCGATCGTATTGTAACAGAAGTTAAGACACTGCACCGTCATTCGCACGTTGGTTTGATCGCGTGCAGGCAACAGCTTAAGCTTACTGTCGCCCCTGTACATGTTCCACTCGTCCTCATCCTCGACCGTCGTTATCACCAGTTCTTGGTTGTGCTTTAGACCCAACAGCTCCCGGAGCTGTTGCTCGGAAGTTTTCCACTGCTGTGGATCTTCTTCACCCGGTAGCTTCGTGTACGTACCGTTCGTCCCATCCGTGGTCGATTCCAGATAGTTTTGATTAATCTCGTCCGTTAGTTCCTTGATCGTGTAGATGTGCAGCTTGTCAGAGAATATCGCACGGTACATTGCCTCCACCTGTCGGTAGCCATCGCGTGGCGAAATGTACTCCACTGTCGCGTCCAGCTCTTCCTTCGTTAACAGCGGGCGGCAGATAAATTCCTTCTTCATGTCTAGCGCGTACTGGTAACCAGGAACACCGACAAGTCGACGCGTCAGAAACATAACGCTTTCGTACGAAAGGAACGGCATGTAGGGTATGAACGCATCCACGATCGCTCCCATCATGTGGCGCAGCAGTTGTGTTTCGAGCTGCAGCGAAGGTATGAACACGTACCGTATCACGATGTGACAGATCATCTCGACCACCTCCAACCGGAACAGACACATATTGTGTGCGTCCTCCACACCAAGCATAAACCCGATCACGGCCCAGAAGTGGATGAAGGCTTCCCGATCCTCACGATTATCGTAACGAATGCCGAGCAGATGCGGACGGACCAGTGGGAAACCCATAAAGCCAAACGTGGTAAGTGCCATTTCCGGCTGACTGATGTACCCTAGGTTACGCTTCTTGGCGCTGTTCGACGCGCTCAGATGCATGCGGCGTACTTGCGAGAGCGATTTCCATGATCTAGAATAGAGGGTGAAAAAAAATCGTTAGGAGTATATGTTGCATGCAGAAGGGAGTTCAAATCGCTCCTTACCTTGATCCCGGCACTAGGTCACACTCGTACCAATCGCTCATGTGCACAAAGGTGGACACGTATCGCTTGCGAGCCGTTTCCGTCGTACTCGACTTGCCCGTGTGCTCGAGAATGCGTAACCCTTTCGGATCGGCCAACAGGACAAGCAAGCTGCAGAAGCTGGCCTGCAGGATACCGAACCGGTTGTCGCTGTAGAACTTTTGGCCACGTTTGAACTTAGCCTCGTCGAACCAGGTTGGAAGGCACGCTTCCAGATCTGCGCCCGTTCCAACATCGCACGGTTTGTTGAAGGCGGTAAAGAGTGTCAGGAAGTACTGCTTTGCCTCTGTAAGGGAAGGTGAGATGAAGATACATTAAAATGTCTAAGACGTTTGAGGCGTCCTAGTCATTAGATCGAAACACGGCGAGGCTTCTTGGAATGGGATGGTTTTTTAACGGTTGGTACTTTCGTTTTCGGTCTAACGGACCTAATATCAAGTCTACCAGCTTAAAGTATAACGAATACTCTACAAAATAAGAATAAATCTTGAAATCTTTTTAATTACCTAATAACAAAATGAGGCCTAATACATAGACGACCATAACCTTGACATAATACAGAACGCAATTTATTTTAATCACTTAGGGTGAATCCGTTTGGTGAGGCGGCAGCGGCGACGGTCATGCGTCAGTAAGACATTAGTCTTACCTATGTCTGTCTTTTCTACATGGATTTATGATTCGTTTGAGCGGTTTGAGACCACCGAACAGATAAAATGTGTCCATGAAACATAAACTGATAAACTCTAAGATGGTTTTGGTTCGTTTTCGTCCTGTATCTTGTTAAAGTGAAGAAACCTCTTATCAATTGAATATCTTTTTGACTTCTCTCTTTTCGACATTTTAATCAAAACTTCCGATATAGTCTATAAAATTGGGAAACCTTCTTAGCAACAGTAATTTATTTACCAACGATGATGCCATTTGCCGAATTTTGAACATTCGCTTCTCTGATCGATAAGTTTTTGCCCACCGATCTTCAAATTTAATTTAATACTTGCTGACAAGGTCATATGTGTTGGACCCGATACACCCAGCCCGGTAGTTTTGATCGAACTTAAAAATAAACCTCAGTTGATTGCCTGATGCTAATTTATTATAAAATACATATCTTTAGTATTTTGTTGATCTTTCACACGGCAAAAACAGGTATCGATTGGCTATCCGGAATGATTCACCGTACGCTGCATTAACTATAAAGCTACGGATGCATTGAAGCAAAGACACAGTTTTTTGAGGTTGCAGTTTCAAAAGAAGCATAAAAGGAAGATTGTCTAATTAAGCTATCATACAATCATCAAAATCATTTGGGGCGGCCTGCTGGTGTAGGCGACAGCGGCGCTGGTCTTCAAACGGCAGGACCGTGGTTCAAATGCCGATACCAACTACGTGGTATTGGCAGTCTAGAAATCCATTTTTGATGGCTGGCATGACCCTAGAGGTCGTTAAGCCAAGAAGAAGACACTCATCAAAAAAAAAACTTTGGGCAATTTGTGAACTACATTGGGAACGAATTTCCAATGGAGAATGGCTTTTAAAATTGTGAGTTGAATTTTCTCACCCAAAAAACAAAAAAAAAGTAACGAGAATGGTGTCAGTAACCATTCTCGTCTTTTATGGTCTTTTACCATAAAACCATTTATGGTCTTTTAACAATTATAATAAAATAAATGACAATACAACACAGCGGCTAATGTCAGATACACAAGTCTAAGACTGTATGCATGTAAAAAGCGACCAAATGTACCGATTTTTCAGGCGATTACGCTATCACTTGGTAGGCGATATACCGGTCATAACTTGTTGACTACATGCGGTTCAAATTTGAGAGCTTCATATGTTTATTCACGGTAGCTACGGTGTTTATTCACGGTTGTTTCGTACTGTCTGCCCAATCTGAGCCATATAAAAGAGGTCATCGGGGAAATGTCTATAGAATTCTGGTGCTTCTGGGGAACAAACCGTCTATAGACCGGAAGCCTGGATCTGGCTCTCTGACCATTTAAAGCGACCGGAGCATTCAGAAACTGAAAGTGCGCTTGACGATTAGTGATATCCCCTAGAGGACTTATCTAGAGATTTTAGAAGAAAAATGAAGCCGTTGAGAACTTCATTATTGTGAATTTCAGAACCAATTTGAAGAGGTAAATACATCTAAATAATTTCTTGGTAATGATCATGAGCGAATTGAGGAAATAGACGACGTTTTATCTGAGAAAAGTACAACAAACTTATCCCAAAATAAAAAAATGGATTCGTCACAACATCTTTTAACCATGCATTTTAATAAAGTCGCCTCTTTAATGCATTTGTTGTACATAACCTGTTTTATCAACTTCATTGATTAACAAATTCTACAACTAATAGCTGCAACAAACCTCATCTATAATCAAACAACAACATTTACCGCTTAAATCACGGTTTCCTAGTATTTTTCCCCCGCTCAATAAAACGAACCACCCTATGAGACGCGAGTTTGTCTCGTATTCGCATTCTCATTCCATCGGAACAATTAATTTCAAACCTTATTTTCCACACACAAGCACACCCTCATGCACGTCACACCCCAACTGGTGGAGATTTCGCTAGAATCAGCTTCAGAGCATCACCACTTACGGCTCCCCCGTAAAAAAGCTCATTAGACGAATCCGATACATTTTAAAAGCCCTTCGTCATTGTTCACTTTCAAAGTGTGTTGCGCTATTCTTGGCCCGCCGATTTTTCAAGCCGATCTTCAAAAATTTCAACTCTCAAGTTGACAGAGAAGTGTGAAAAAAGGAAGGAAGGGACTGAGAATGGATATACAAAAAAAAGCAACGAAACTTCTATATTCATTCCCGCAGAATCCAGAAGAATAACTACTCGCCTGTTGTGCAAATCGCGATTTGGATGTGTTTTTTTTCCACCGACTTCATGCTGGCAATAAAAATAGCTAGATCATTTATATTGCGCACGATGCCCGGCCTCCCTGAACCCTTCCGAACACAATGGGAAGAAGCCTACGATTGCCTAGCGATCCGCCTTACATAAGGCAGCGGAGCGTTGTGGATAAGTAATGCTCTATTACTGTGCTGGTGCTTAGCACAAATCGATCATCGGTTTTACCCTTGCCTCGCTTGTTTGCCTCGCGACACAAGATGATGCAAAGGAACACGTGAATCGAAACGTTACCGTACTTATTTACGTACACAAATCTTATCACTCTATACATTATCAAGATAGGCAAGCTTTTTCGCAACTGATTAAACAATCTATTATTTGGTTGTCCGTCCAAACGCTAGGTTTTTACGAGTCCCACAGTGCATCAACCGGCGTATGAATGAAGTTTCTAATTCATTCCACAACAATTTCGTACGTCAAATTGCACGTGCCGTTGTCCCTCGGACTAGAACAAATATTTACTAACGACTTTATAGGCAGAGCTTTCATTCTTACTCATTGCTCAAAAAGTTAAACAAAAACAATTCAAACGAAACGTCTCAATTAAATATGCATTAGGCTTGCCGAACCGCAACGGCCACCTTTAAAGCTACCGTTACGGATCGCTTACATGCTCATTTAAATGTGATTATTATTATAGCTTTTTTGTTGCAATTCTAGCACCGAACGCGCGCAATAGATCACAAGCGCTGAGCAGACGATCCTCACTGTTTAGCGGATGATCAGTGTTGATTAGCATGAGCGCTTGAAGCGCCTCTGACACGTTAAACGAGAGCCATTTAATTGCGCTCTCTGGCCGGGTCGGGTTTTCTTCCCCCCCTCCCAGATGTATCGTGCCTGAGGGGCTTGTGAAGGAAATGATCACTTTTCCTCCACACACACACAAACGCAGATACCTGAGTTCCGGGTGCTAATTGTCGATTAGAATTGCAACTAAATAACGAGCTAGACATTTCAGCATATGATTGTGAAAAACTGTCCCTCCTGATGTAATGGTGATTGTGAGGAACAAAGGAAAACAGCGTCAACGTCTTTTTGCTCTTTGAATGTGACACTTTGCGTTCTGCGCAGAATCCACCCCGAGCAGTGGAAAACCCCGAGCAGAACGAGAACGAACATTTCGAGCACTTTTGACAGGAATGCCGGCTGGTTTTGTTTTTCCGCGCATTGGGAAAATAAAGAAACCTTTCACTATCGTGTAGCTGTACGATTTCACTTTCTACAAAGGAAACCCCAAGCCAAGAAGTGCCCTTACCTTTCTCCTCATCCGTTAGCTCCATCACCGGTAGAACCGTCATCGCCGTGTTGGTTCTTTTTAGTTCCTCCCGCTTGTGAGCGATTTCCTCACTGCTGATTCCTTTTCCTTTGCTGTCTGCTGTTCTGTTTTCTGCTGTCAAGAAGTTTGATTAGAAACACAAAAGACAGAAGAGAAAAAAAAATCAATAATAATACAAATTTCACAACCATTGGCAACAAAATCTTGTGAACACACAAAGCCACAAGAAGCACACACGTACCTATTTTTTGGTAAGTTTTAAAGCATTAGCCAAAAGAACTTTAACAAAAAACGCACATACACACACCTAAAGCACGGCTTTGTTTTGATATTTATGCAACGCAGCAGCTGCAACGGAGCGCATGCCGCAAACAAGACTGCTACAGTCGGAGGACCGAACTCGTTTAAACCCCTATCGTCGGAACGCGTCGAGAACCCGACCTAGAACGACTGAGCGTGTGCTGTGGCTGGTGAGCAAATACAGCAACAAGCAGGCGAGCTTCACCATCCCAACATATCACCATGGCATTGAAACAGCAGGAGAGAGAGCGAGACAGAAAAAAAAGGAAAATAAATAGGATGCGAGGGGGGGGGGGAGGGTTGCAAATGTTATCAATCAGAGGATCGGCTTACAAGTTTTCCCCACGGTCCTTTTTTTTTGTCAAGTACGGCCACTCTTTACGAAATCGAGCAGGAAATGCAACTTGCCTTGATGCATTCGCCTTGAGCTGCCTCGTGTGTGAGTGTGTGTGTGTGTGTTCCCGCTCAGTGGAGAACGATCTCCTGTAGGAAGGGCAGTTAAATATTACGACACAGCTCGATCTTACAGTCTCTCTTTTTCCCCTTTGTTTACTAAACAAACCGAACGTAATTTGCAAATATTCACTCAACCGAGTTTAAATTGACAGTAAAGTGTAGGCTCCGATGAACGTTAGGGCACAAAAGAAGCCACTTTGTTTGGTGCAATTTTGTGCGTCTTTTGAAAAACTGCATTGTGCAGCTAGGTGATGCGATGTTAACCATCCCACACTAGTGATATTCTCGAGGCATTCTGGATTTTAATTTATTCGCGATGTCTCGCGAACTGAATGCTTCCAGCAAAGGCGATACAGCGTAATAAAGTTCCCGGCACTCCATTTGATAGCCTTCGGCAAGTGTTCGAATTGGATGGCACAGTTGTGAAACCAGTGTTGTGGTTGTATATATGTTTTTGTTTGCTTTTTGTTTTCAAATATTTTCATCCCACAAACGAACCCGCACGTGGCAACTTTTTGGAAAGCGAGTTATGGGACACAGACTATCAGCCACTTGGATAAATCGTTTGCACAGCCTAAGTGCTCTATAGACTCCAAGCTAACGAAACAGATCATTAGCCACTTGGGTAAATCTTTTTCGCACGCTTATTGCTGCCACAATGCTGAAAAAAAGCATTACGTATTTTGCCCCAAAAAACATCCGCTTCATAAACCGTCTGGAATACTCATACCCAAGTACTTCATAAACGGTACGCATTTGTGCATTTCTTCTCCATTTTACTTAAACGACGTATTATCAGGCAGCTCACCTGCATAGGGAAGGTGAACAGGAACTGAACCATAAAGCCAAGGGCCTGCCTGCGAAGGCGTCGAGTTCAAGTTCATTGCGATCATCAGGCAGTCTAGGAGCTGTTTCTCTTCTCCACATCCTTACTGAGCAATCCGACAATCGATCGTGGTCGGTGGTGGCAACGCGGACAGTAATTCTATCCGCAGCTCTACTGACACAGTGAGATAAACCGGTTCGAAGGGTGAACACATAATGCAACGTGCGTTCGATCGGCAACTGTGGTTCTAGTTCTCTAGCCTATCATCAAGCTCTAACTAAGTCAGTGCATGTAAACTGCATGTAACGTGCTGTGTCAATGACTCGGAGGTCTTCTCAGTATCATAGCGATGTGACTCACACTTCCTTGTCCGAGTGTGCACGACTAAATGCTATCATTACGGTCAGCGAGTTCCGTTCAAGCCATGTATGCAGCGCTCGTTTTGTTATCAACAGATGGACGTGTAAACATGGACGAGATTATGGTTGAATAACAACAGATGTAATGCTCTTTCCAATGCACGTCTTTATTTTGATACCCTATTGTACTTTGTTCTACTTTTTTTTATGTAACCAGTTTGTGAAATTTCCTTGATCTATATTTTTAATCTGTTTTCCCCATCCAAGCAAAAGATCTACCTTATTTTTATTATTATTCAGCAATATCTTCCGAAATGCAACAGATGCTGTTGTTCAATTTCAACGCCCTTCTCGCTGCCATTGCATTTTATTGTACACAAGCGTTGGATGCAAGGCAAAAACATGTATAAAATGCTTTTGTGCAAGTTTCTTGCGTACTCGAACACGATGGGAAAATGTGATAAAGGTACAGTGCTTAACAAAACTATACGAACACCTCTTTATTTATTTAAACAAAAACAAAAAAGAACAGATAGCTTAAGTTAATGGTCTATTTCGTTATATAGAATACTAAAATTTTAAAACATATGTTTTAAAAATTTCAATTTAAATTTACACATACAGAGACGGACAACGGGGCGGCCCGGTGGAATATGCGACAGCAGAGCCGGTCTTCAAACGGCAAAACCGGGGTTCAAATCCCATCTAGACCGTCCCCCCGTAGTGAGGACTGGCTATTCAACTACGGGGTTTAATTTAAACTACATTCAATGACCGGCATGACCTTAGAAGGGTCGTTAAGCCTAGAAGAAAAAGAAGACGGACAATTAAGACCACTTTTATGACCATTTTTCAAATTGCTGCTGTTTGTACTTCTACTGTAAGTTTATCAAAATTTAGAAGCTAATAAACATCAGCGTCTGAAATATTTATAGCAACTTTGTGTTTGTCCATAAACTTATTTTTGATTGTTCAAGATTTTAAAGCCAGAAAAGTTTTCAAAATGTTTAGATCTAAAGCTTCTAGATACCAAAGCCAATCCTAGCCTTAGCGTAGTGTTGAAGTAAAAAGGAGAGTTTTAAAATCGATGAATAATCTTATTTTATGAACTTATTTGTTATTTTGTAAATATTTTCATCAGAATGGCAGGAAAAGACAGATAATCGATTTAATAATTCATCCAATAGGATAAAGTTAGGAAAAGACAGGAAAGTTTTCTCAAAATATTTCACAAAAAAATAATTAAATGGAATAATTGAAAATTACCTACAATATCTCATTGTTAGGTTTTGTAGAATTGCAGGTGGTCTTAATATGTTGCCTAAACTTGTACTTCAACATTTTATTTGGCATATGCAAACACCAGTTACAATAAATCTTCTCAGCAAAATAAATGGTTTTAAAAATTGTCTTAAAATAGAAGCAAAGCTTAACTACAGTCCTTGTTGATGTTAAAATATTTTTACATGATTTCAAAAAATATTTTGGCTACCCCTAATGTAAATCCACGGTCGAAGACACGATTAAGATGGTTCTCCGGTGGTAGAGACATCGTACGACGGTTCCAAGGCTCAAATGAACTTTTAATAAGAAGCAATAATTAAAATCCCGACCAGAACGCGGCTACCTAACAGTGGGTGATGAAAACATACGGAAGCTCTGGCTATCCTTCTGCAGCTTAGGACCACGGTCAAAGCGTGCGTTCATACAGCATTGTTAGACGAAATCTCCAGCAGAAGAAGCAGTAGGCTAGGTAACTTCAGAATTGGCAACAGATACTACTGCTCAGATATAGTTTTAATTTACGTCATCAGGATGTGGGATTGTGAAGGATTACAAATATATTCTTTATCAACTCGTAGCCCTTCCCGTTACGCAGCTTTTTCAGAAGTCAACAAAGTTCGAACGTGCTGCAACTTATGGCTGCCGGCCAATATTATGGGCAGGAAGCCAATGAAAATTGATACTAATAGCACGTGAACATTTTATCGGGGGCGAACAACGACACGTTGGATGGGCAACATAACCAAGCAGGTCGTTAAGCCGTGAAGAAGAAGAGAAGTGGAGTAAAAAAAAAGAGCTAAACAAAAGCACTTCCATTAGCCATTGTGGTAGAGTAATGGAACAATTCCATTCATTTCATAATTTCTTCTCTGAATTCTAATCACAAATGCAATATATTATAAATCTTCCTTAACACACTCACCTATTGTATAAATGAGTGAAAAGCAACATGTGTTTTTTGTTACATTTTTATGCTCTTCCACCTCTTTTGCCTCATCTGGTTCTCTCTACGGCTGGTATTATGCCGCATACCTGTTTCATGAATATCTACCCACTTTCCAGCAAGCATGAATGAATGCAGCTTTCAGATTTTCACTGCCGTTGCCTTCAATACACACAAACACATCTGTTGCACACCACTAGCTAACGTTCGGGTGCCATGCCTTCGGGTTGCATATTCGGGGAGCACCCCGGACACAACCTAGCCCACGTGAAGGAGCATAATGGCAAAAATACTACGCTCATTCATAATGCAAAGATATATCTAACCGGTGTGTGTGTGTGTGTTTGTCTCGGATACCATTATCGATCGGGTGCATTTTCCGATGTTCTCGGTTACTGCAAGCAAGCGCTCGATGCATTTCCCATTTTCTCATTCACTCACATAAAGCGCCTCATCCTTGCGAGTTATGCACCATGGAAACGATTCTCATCTCATGTGAGTGACGCTCACCTCACAGCTCACCAAAAACGCCACTCACCATCGCCGGGCGCTAATCGCCGCTGTGAGAAGAATTTTAATAAAGCAACCAAAGGGTAAATTTTAAGCTCAATTAGCTTAAAAATGTTTCCCAGTAATAAATGTTCATATATGGCGTACGCATGGGAAGAAGCATGTTGAGCGGACTCGCGAGGAAGTCCTGCTCAACTCCCGAACAACTCGCGAGCTCACTGTCACAGCATCAGCGTCCGACCACTACCACAACCGTACCGACGGAGCATGTTCAATTATTTCGGTGGACCTAACGCGTAGCCTTGCTACCGGAGTGTGTACCCATGCCAGTGCTATCAGTTGATAGTGTGCAGCTGAGGAACGCATATCATACGGTTCGCGCCGTCCGGTCCGTTTACGAACAGAATTCCCGTACCTGCGGTGCCACACGTCTAGACCGTGTTGTGACGGTGGCCAGTACATAACGGGTACACGCCTGAAGTACACGCAGAAGCACCAAAGTGTTGATGAGCGTAGCGTCGTTAGATGGGAGGTAGCGCGATACTTAAAATTCGTTTTTCGACCCGCACGGCCATACGTGTTGTCGGCGGTGGTAATCGACCTAGACACACGCACACACGGCGCTAACCTAGAAAGGTGGAAAGGGTGTGATAGAACGCAGCTCTATCATCAGACGACCAGCACCCGGGCAGGTCGCCATTTGCCTGCGAGAGCCGGCAATCTTCATTTGCAGATCACGATCAAGTCTCGGTACGTTGGCTCTTGCCGTGTGTGAAGTGTTGAAATTTTGTATCCGGCACCCAATCGGGTTCTGTGTGTCTGTGTCGCGGACGGTTTTTATTTGTTACTAGTGTGTCTCTGTACTCGATCATCGTTGTCGTCGGTGCGTGTAGAACAGTGTGTAGCTGGCTTGTAAGGGCCGTGCTTTACATGGCCGGAAGAGTGTAAAGGTTAGTGCGTGTCGCGATTTGGAAAGAAAAGGCTTCGCAACCAACCGAGTGTTCGTGTGTGTGTGTGTGTTAGTGGTGGAGTGGCACGCAGCACGTTTGATACCAATATTATCAACCACGATCAATCGATCGATTGCGTAGCCGGTTAGTGCGTGCGGGTGCACATTTAACCGCTTCCCGATCTATTGCTCAAAAAAATTGCTACCACTTGCCGTAGCTTAGTGGTGTTCGTGGAGCTACATCTGTGTTCCCATCCAGGGCACACCGTCCATCTTGGTGCGCTATAGGTTGCGGCGGAATAGCAAGCTTCACAACCTTCGGTACGCGTGTGATGTGTTTTGAAATTGATGCATATATTCATTAGCACTAAGACTAAGGTTCCTTCGGTACGCACCGCCACTGTCAGCCAGTTAAACCGATTAAACAAGCTTTTCCACCTTTCACGTTTATGCCTCCATTTTCTTGAGCGTGCCCGAATCACTGCACAACACACAACCGAAGCTTGCTCGCTACAAACCAGCGCGCATGCTGTGTATGTGTGCACAGATGGTGGCTTAAAAAGTGTGTTGTTTTCCTTTTCGCAACCGATCGATCGTCGATCAGTACCACAAACAACTAAGAACCGACCTAAACTTCCTAATGAGCTTGAGCCGCCCCGTTTTGCCCTAGCTCCGTAATTAACATTCCTCCGTACGCTGTTGCCCATCCTCATCCTGTCTGAGTCTGGTCTGGTCACGGAGGAACTAACATTTCGTCGGTTCACCATTTCCCCGCACGTGGTGAAACCAGACGGGACGGAGGTGGGTTAATATAATCAAATCGAAATCGAAAACTCATCGCAAACACGGTCCACGGGGTGCCACGGTGTCGCCCTCCGCATCGCACATCGGGCACATAGAAATCAAACGCAAATTGAGTGTAACCTTTGCGGAATTGGAATACTAGAACGGAACGGACGGTGTCACTGTAGCCGATGTCACGATGTTCATCACGGTGCATGAATGTTGATTGTTTTGGGGGGGGTAGTTGCGTTTTTTTATTTGCTACTCAGCCATTGGTGTGTTGTCTTGTTGTAGCAGTTGGACCAACTGTTTAAGTAGTGGGAATTCCGACGGTACCCGTCATTAAGGTTACGCGTGTCCGAACTGTTCCGAAGGTAAGACGGTGCGAGGGTTTAACTAGCTTAAGAATACTAACAGTGTATTCTTCACAGTGCTGCAAAACGTCCACCAATGGTTAACTGATGAAAAGTGGCGAGCTTTAGAAATGGATGGAGCTTTTCGGTAGCAAATCGGAAAATTGGACTGACAGCTATCGGTCTGTTCTGCCCAACCACGATGAACATCTTTGATGGTTTCTAGGTCCTGTCTGGTTTCCAGTTTTCGAGGTATCTCTAAATAGTGACTGACGTGGTTTAGAAATGGACAGCTTTTCCAACTGACCATTGCAAAATAAAAAAATCGAGTCGTGTTATCGAGTACCATGAGCGCGATATAGGGAAGAGAAGGCCTGGTGTAAGATTGTCTGGCAACCCGTGCGGAAAAATGGATCGGTGGCTTTTTGTTAGATGAAACAAAGGCTTAAATTTACTTCTCTTATGGTTTTACCATATTTTGTACCATTGTTTTATAAGCATTGGGCTGCAGTTCTTTCTAGAATTGAGGAATTGCCAACAAATTAGAATTCGAAGACGTACAAAAACTGCAAGGTGTCTCTAGAATTATAAAATCCGATGCGGGATAGACTCATTATTGATGTGATCCCTCTGAGAGAGAAGAATAAGATGAAGAGGACTAGGAGTGTAAAATATAATTCTTCTTCTTCTTCTTGGCTATACAACCTCTAAGATTATGCCGGCCATCGAAATGGCTCACTAAACTTGCGGATATCACGTAGTTGGATTAATCAGTCCTCACTACGGGGAGACGCTTCAGATGGGATTTGAACCCCGGTCCTGGCCTTCGAAGACCGGCACCGTTGTCCCTTATACCACCGAACCGCCCCCAAGTCTAAAATATACAAAAAACCCTATCCCTGAGCGCCAAAGTTCAAGATCGTTAGGTACTTTTTCACCGACACTGGCTGAATTTGATTCGGTTTCCATCATCTAAACATCCATTATCTTCTCGTGAAGAGTTTTAAATGCACCAAAAGCAGATAGGAAGCGGATGTTGGACGTAAAAAATCTTAATCAAAAGTGTGTATTTCAAAGCAGTCAATAATTCCCCGGAATCGAGCTGTAAAAGAAATTGCAAACAGTGAGAACGTCGTCCATGGGAAAGGCTGTCACACGCGTTCAATGAATTTTTTTAGATGAGCTTTTGTTTTTTTTTGACATATAATTCCAAATCGTTAACTAAGTATAAGTGCATTTAAAAAATGCATATTGCATTAAAGTATTTTAATAATAAAAACTTGTAAATCCACCTGTTCTCCACTCGAGTAATTAAAAAGTTAATCAATACATCAACATATGATTCCGACCCAAACGGCCCCTATTAAACATTTTATAATTACTGCCCTGGTCGGGTACTTTCATGAGCATTTTCCCATTTTCCCATTTCCCAGATCCAACCACCCTCCCCCCCCCCCCCCCCAACCCCCACCACATATGTCCGTGTACCCGAGCGCTCTCTTGCTTATCAGCGTCCTCATTCCAGTTGATCCATAAGCGGATAGCACGTGTTAATTGACGCAGTAATAATTTAGCTAAAGTTCCCATTTACACCCCAAAACGCATCGTTCTGTTTAGTTGGCCATTATTTCCACCGGTTTGCACCAGATGCAGAGGTGTGAATTATTCAACGGGAATGAAATGTGAATTCGGTGAAACTTTGGTAAAAAAAATTTGGCAGTTCGCTTCACGGGATTTAATTATTACCTATTAACGATTGCCGAGGAAAACTACAATTGGATTAATAATCAAAGGAATGGAGATTGGATTGCACAACTTTTGCCCACAGTAAGAGCATTCCACTAGATCTTGTACAACTGGTCTGCTCAAGCTGTTGAGGAGGAAAAACGTCTCACTCGTTTTTTTGTTTTTACTTTTTCAAGATGAATTGATGATGCCCATCAAATCCAGCTCCTGTTTTATCTGCGTATGATCAAAGTTGGTATGATCAAACAAGACGTTTCTCGCAATATTGGCTCTTTAATCCGTCACACAACACATGATTGAAGCCCGGTTTAATGAGGATGAGGATATTCGCTAGAATCGATGCATCGAATCAATTACAACTGGGAATGAAAAACGTACATCCCAACAACGGAAACAAATTGTCGCCTGTGTCGGCCCGTAAAAATGTCGATGGAATGTTGGCTACAAAATCAAAAGTGAATACTTCATCTTTGAAGCTATCGTGCCTGCTTCACCAATCGGGATCGGGATGATCCCAATGTTTCGTTCTCCTCTGTGCCAACGAGTGGCATCACACCTCGTTGGCACAAAGGAGGTGTGATGCCACTCGTTGGCCTCCTTTCATTCTGCTCATCATCATCAGCACCGACCCCATTGTCGGTAGTGTGGGAAGAGCTGTAGATAGTGAAACAATTCCCTTTTTTGTGTGCTACAATGTCCAGCAAACGAGATCACCCCTAGACCTTGCTCATTGCAGGTTGAGCCTTGAAAGATGGGCGACCTCCATCTTTATTTGCTTACGGTGACAAAATGCAGGCCTCAACTGAAGCGCATCAAATGATTGAAGAAACGATCGTGTCCTGGAGCTTTGACTCTGCCACTTCCTTACCCTTTGTACCCTAAACTGGCACAAGCAATGGCAGATGAAGCAACAACAACAGGACAACAAAAAAAAAAAGGACGACAGGAAAACCGATTCGTTTGCTTTTTGTAAACTCTATTGTTCGCATCAATCGAACTGTTGATATCGACTGCCGATAAAAGGGTGAAGGCTGTTGAGACACTTTTCACAAAGGAATCCGGGACAAACGAGTTGCATAACACCGTAACACGAATGCTCCTTTTAAAGGAGCATTTTTATCCTACAAATTTTGTTTGTAAAGTTTCAAATTTCTACAATCCAATTTGCATATTTTAAAAAATACTTCGTTTCTTTTAAGCTCCTTAAAATCGTTATAAATATTTGATTTTGTTCATCCGCTATGAAGCGATATTCGAACAGAGATACAACTAACATGCGGAACACACACGACAGACAATATTTTCCTTCTCTGTCCGAAGAAGATGCGCACGACCATCGGTTTGGCAATGGTTAATTCAGTGCAAGTAAAACAGGCTCCGTAATCCGGTTTTGTTGAACGGATTAAAGTTGTTTCATTCAGGCTGTTCTACACGTGTGCCAGCCAGCCGTGAGCCAGCAGCATGATACAATCTCATAATGGCATGCACCTACGCACCAAAAGCATTTTAATACGCACACACACACAAACACACATACACATGTGGTATATAAAAATGTGAGCAAAATGCATCCCATGAAAACAACCCACAAAGAGCACTAATTTTCCGACCGTTACAAAATGCGCCGCACCGATGGAGGCGCCTAATAGTTTGTAACGGCTGCGTGGCTGATGAAATTAAACACGAGGGATGAAATAATAGTTATGAGTAAGTTTAATGTTATTTTACAACATTACTCATCAAATATCCTTCCTCAGTGCATGATTTGTATGCTCTTAAAGCCTAGCGTGACCCACGGTGTCAAGAGAAAGCTGATTCCTGGAAATCTATTTGAATTCCGAAATACAAAAGGATCTCCCTTGCAAATCCTTTCTTTCAATTAGAACCGAGCATTTTACGGGCTTGTTTCAAGCAACCTGTTGCTGATACGTAAGAATCGATATTGCTTTACGCTTGTGTGACGGTTGTCCGACGGGAAGCTTTTGTGCACGACGACGGTCCGCATCCTATCGCAGCTAAGTCAAGTCTAAAGACCCGACAAGGACAACGCATCGTTCGGACAAACTACGCAAAGGGTAAATAAATGTCTTGTAATGATTTTAAAATTAAAGAGCTGTCCCTCAACCGAAGATGAACGGAACCAAGTGCTCCAGGAACGCTTGCAGACAGAACTCTTCACTATGCACTGCCCTTTGCATATTAAAAAGCAGCTCTTCCACATTCATCCTAACATTGTTGAAGGCATCACTTGGACAGTATTTTGTACACTTTTTTTTACAATGTCCAGTGTGTGTGTCTCTTTGTGTCAATATCGAAAGGAAATTCCGATTGGAACAAACAAAACCAAACAAAAAAAAAAAGAACTTTCCCAACCTGGTAAAAGGCAACACTTTACACTCTTTGTTGCTGGTTCTGTTTTGCTGCCGTGCTGTTCTGGCGTGCCAGTCCTTACCTCGTTTTCTCCGGGACGAAAAGCAAACAAGTGGAAGTGTTCCTTTTTTTTCCTTTTTTTTTTCCTTGCTACAAAACTGCTGTTTGAGGAAAGTTTCTATCGGCGACAGTTTTTGCTCTCGTACAGTATGAAGTCAATATAAGTGAAGGATGATGATGGTAGAAACGGTTGCGTATGCCGAACAATTTAAAAACTATTTTAAACCATTTTATTACTGCTTACAATGGTTGGGAGAGTGTACGTGTTTTTGTGTACGTGTGTGTGTTTTTTTTTTGTTTTTGCTTTATAAACAACGTATGAACCACTACGATTCGTGTGACAGTGATGTCTAGCGTTGAATGTAGCTAGAAGATACAGTGCTTAACAAAACCATATGAACAGTTGATTTTTTATACTTTAATCATACAAGTGCATTAGAAGAAGCCAATAAGACGCTTGATAAAATAATTCGAAAAATATTTTACCTGAACAAAGAACACTCTAAGCTATCTACAATCTAGATGGATTTTAATACCATTAAACATATATTTTTTAAAACGTTTATTTCGTGTGTTTTTGTGTTATAAATATTACAGAAAAAAACATTATTACAAACATTTGGATAACTATATCCCAATTGCTGTTCATAGCTTTGCGTACATCGTTCGAAAACAAAATTCCCAGCAGTCGAAGACGTTCTTCGGTGCGAAGCTAAGGAATTTGCATCTGGTTGGCTGGCGTTGTGTGTCCTACTTCCAGTGCTATTGTTTTGTCGAGGTTGAGCAGTGCCCCCGAGCAGATACCGAATGATTCGATCGCTTCTCTTATGCGCTTTATCTTGGTATGTGCATTGATCAAGTCATCCTGATCGTTGCAAATTCTTTGGAGCTCAGTGATGAGTGGATAAAATGATGCATTGACAAGGGATCGCCTTGTCTTACCGAACGTTGGATGGGAAAGGGATTGGATAGTTGTCCATTCACTAGTAGACGAGATGTAGACCGATTGCCAATTAATCGAAGCAGCTCAACTAATCCTGGATTAAATCCTAATGAACTCATTGTTGTCCAAAGGAATCCTCTGTCAACTCGATCGAAAGCCTGAGAGATATCAAATGAGACCAGTTTGCCACCAAGTCTTTTTCTCTTCAAGTTTACTATTCGTTCCTTAACTGAAAGAACAGCTTCAAAAATATTTCTTGGTTTGTTGCTACATTTTTGGGCAGGAGAAAAGAAACCATGGTATACGTTATTTTTTGTTCCGTAATTACAGCTAGACCGTACTCAAATCAATTCTTATAGCTAGCTTTTACAATACTTACTTATATTGAGGGCAGAAATTTCCTTCTCACTTAGTTGTGGATAAATTTAACTGGAAGATGTATCTTTGAAGATCGTGTCTTCTCTAGTCTTCGTACCGTTCGTACGAAGCCTTCGGTACTGGCTCCTAAGAGAATCCCTTTCGTTTCGGATACTGCATTAGGATTTCATCATTCTGATGTTGTAGCTGAAAACCCCTCCTGATCGACAGAACATATGCGTCTGCCATAAAATTCCATATAAACATATGTCAAACTTTGGCTTAGAATTAGTTGAGGAAATGAGAAAATGTGTGTTCGAAAAATACAAATTGTTTAAATGTGTGTAAAATTATACTAAATTTATCCAAAAAAAATGGTTTTACTAATCGTTACAACTACAACAGACGATCAACTTTAAATATTTTTTCTGGTTTTTGCTTTATACAACAAAAATTTATAAATGTTCGTATAGTTATGTTAAGGTCGGTAGAACAAGTGCACATGCTCTTGGAGGTGGTTGTGTGGGCCTATTTATTTTCCAATAATATTATGTTCTCGACTTAGTAAATTTATTACCATTTTCTTTATTCTACTGTGGGCTGTGTATCCGTAATTATTTAGTATTTTGAGAATTCAAACCAATATCAACATGTGTACAATAAACTCATTGGTTATTCCGTAAAACATGTACCTTCGTCTATAAAGTTCTATTATTAAAAATAGTAGCATTTCATAATAATATGTGAAAATTGATTTGTATCGCAAGAGTAACATGCTCCCAACCACACCACGCCAACGCTGCTTTCTTCGTTCGATTCAATAGATTCAACCGGTTGCAACCTGTTGTACATATGTGCAGCATTCCAAAGAATGGAAACAATTTTCCTTACCTTCCCATCGTCACTCACTCAATCATTGTGCGAAGCAGCGTAAATATCGAATAGGAACGGCTTAGAATCTGTACGGGAAAAGGGGAGAGAGAGAGAGAGAGAGAGAGAGAGAGAGAGATCATTTACATCCATTAAAGCTTTCCCTACCGCCCCCAAAAACCCGAATGCCCCGAGGGAAGCACCACTAACCGCTATAAACGTTTCGTACGTCAACGGAAACAACCAGTAGACGTCTATTATGAAAGGCTTCTGGGAGCGCATTGTGGTGAATCGTAGGTCCTTCTTCAACCCATCATCCAGCACGATCCAGTTGCATCCGATCGTTGCATCACTGATGCCGGTTGACTGTTGTTCGAACGTTAACGATGACAACCGAGTTAAAGTCTTACTACTTACTACAATACTTGCCATATTGGTGACTCTGTTTCCGAAAAAACTCCACACAAATATCTGATAAAATGCGGTCAGCATATACGCACCGAAGCGCATCATCTGCATCGGATCTCCCTTGGCGAACATTAGCTCGAATGCGGTCAGACAGATGATGAGCATGCTGCAGACAAACTGGGCCATAATGTTCGGTTCGTACAGGCGTTTCAAGCGATCACAAAAGCTAAAGTCCAGCATTTTTTGTACCAAGAAGGTTTTTATAAATATGCCACTTTTGAATACTCACGCAAGTAGCTGCTGATGGGAAGCTATCAGCTTGTGTACCGACTGCCGAAGTTGCCAATCTCCGTACAGTGAACCCTCGGTGGGCAGCGCAAGATCAGCCCCGATCATCTCAAACTCCATCCGCTGCATGCAGAACAGTAGGGACATTTGGCTCAAAATTTGGGCCCCGGTACAATCAATCTGCACAATGGTGAACAGCACGTACACAACGAGAATCGCCTGGCAGAGAAACACACACCCGTAGCCCAGTGGGGTGGACGTACTGAAGGGATACGTAGCACGCAGGATTAGCGTTTGACCGTTGGAAAACAGTGCCTTAAAAGATGATAAGGAATCGTTCACCAGGGAATGCTTGTACCTGAACCTGATGGCTGTGCGAATGCGACTTACATTTACCAGCAAACAGGTAGCGAGCACCATTGCCAACAGTGTGGACGCATCCTGCAGAAGTCGCTCCTGCAAATCCTGTCTTCTCATGCGCCGCACAAACCTTTCGCCCTGCTTCAGATAGTGCTCGTGGTACGCCTGGAACTGCTCGATACACTCACTCAGCTCTTGCATGTTTCGTACGCAGTGCCACTTTTTCACCATCGTTAGAAGCAATCCGGCCAGAATGCACATATTATCCCCGAATAGTCCAATGTCGTTCAGCACGGTTGCCAAGTCCCACACGATGGTGCCGATCTGGAGCAGAAAGAAAAGCTCCATCGCATAGAATGCAACGCGACTGCCGAGTGGAGCCTTTGAAGAATCCTTGTAGATGCCAAGAGTGCTGTGAACAATGACTTGCAGACAGTTATTTCAAATGACATATTACATATTACTCATAACCGTTCCGCTTTTTACCTTAGCTTACAAAAATTGCACTTCAAAAACACTTCCTCCGTGAACTTGTCATTGCGTACGATCCACCGGTAGATATGCTCCATCGTTAGAATTTGCATATGAAGAAATCCGATCCTGCATCTGCAACGAGCAGACGCGTTCCGGCGAGCACTTTTATCCTGTCGGAATCCGTGCCCGAATGCCGCAACTGGCGGCGGCGGCGGCGGCTGCGGCGCGTAATTCCAACCTTCGGTACAACTTCTTATTAATTAAGCGCTCAGGATGGCATTTATTGTACTGCCATTTTCTTCCCACCGGGTTACCACGGCTGCTACCCGGAACTGTGGATGTGCATGTCATAGTTCTTGCTCAATTAGACGTACGAATTTAAATGGCATAACATACGTGGGTATAGCGCACACACACGCGCGCCGGTAATAAATACTTTTACCGGAAGCAATTATTGCATCTTTTACAGATATGGTAAACGGCCCAATAACGTGTGCGTGACAATTATTCAATCGTAAATTCGTGTGAAAGAAGTGCGGTGGAATAATTTAATTATTACCAGCGAGAATGCACACACCTGTCATACTGGGGGACATTGGACGAATTTCGAGTTCGACTAAAAATGATTATGGAGCGGCTTAGCGACTTGCTAAACGCGATAGGATCTTTATCAATCATACAGTACACATTCTGTCACAGAAGGATCTACGAACATATTTTTTCTACTCAATGGCGGATTTAGCCTTTCTGGGGCCTCCATAAGCGGGGTGGAAATGAGGGCCATCTATCACATTGAATCTTAGTTTGATAAGTGTCCCCTTTTTCCAGAAAATCCAGAAAACCCCTTTTTTGTGGAATAACTGGACGGGGAGTGGAGGAATCGACGTGGAATGTTCCACAGAAAGATGCGCGGTCCAAAGATGCATCCAACGAATATGCAGAACGTTCCGATCGGACCAAAACTGAGCAAGTTATCACCGGTTTTCCACGAGAATGTTGCAGGCAGAATTTTCCAGCAGTTCCTTGGACCACATTAGCAAGGGAGCCATGTTTCCAACCTTTCCTGAGATGATTATGTAGATATTTCTCACCATCTTATCTTTTACCAATTTCTGCTTCTGCACTTCAATCGACTTGAAACGGCATCCGCGTAGTGGTGATTTTATTTTTTAGGATAAGGAATAATTCACTGTGAGTTAAGCTAAGGCACTGGATACTCATTTGGTTGAAATTAACTTGCTCAAACTTCTTTTTCCATCGGCTTTTGATAAAGCTTTTGGAGGAAATTCAACTCTGTTAGAACGAGTCAACCAGTTACTTACCTTAAATCTTGCAAATTTGTTCCTGAGACTAGTTTAAATCATAAGCGATATTCTATCTGAAATTCAAATGATTGTCAATCGCCACTTTTCGAACGTTTTCATCGGGTGAAGCCGTTGACGGACGTCCAACCAGATTCCAACGAATCTTTTACGATTTTTCGCCCCTCTGCGAATGTGAAATTTTAGGTGAAATCTTTTTTCCCCATTTTGTCTAAAATATCCTTTTTTTATCACCAATTTTTCATAAAACCGTATGAGGTGTACTCTTTGAATTTATAATTCTCGATGATTTTTTATTAAATTTTGACTGTATGTTCGTGTTACTGAAGCCAAAGAGGCCAAAAAGAGCAGAATAAAATCGCCAGAAACATCCTATAAATATAATATGATTTTTTCTTCGTACATCGATATGTATACATCATAAAAAACCTTTCCTTCTCCTTGATTGTGATTCATTGAAACCGTCGTTGGAGCTTCCCGAGAGCGTTCATCAAATTCAAATTCTATTCCAACGTGGTCTAATTTCACATTCATACCAGCAGCAACGTAAAGCTTATGTTTTTGTGCACTTTTTTCACAATAATTGCATCTAATATGATTTTACATTATTTATTTAATTCCACTCCCATGATAGACTAATTCCCCCCCCCCCCCCCCCCCCCCTCTCTGTCTCTGCATCTACATTTGCAGGATATTACGTTACTGCTAGCCAGCACGAGCCAGATACCACACCACTTAGCAATTCCCCTTAACCACCCTCCATCTGGCATCAAACAGTGCAAGCGGACACAGCAAAAGAGCCCAAGCAATGTGCCAAGATTGGTTCCGACGAAGAATCTTGCTGCGATACCAGGACGCCCAATCGGTGACCGATCCCATCCGTGGGCAGGGGGGAGATTGAGTCGGGAAAGCTATAAAGAACTCACCCACTCGCCCACCATTAAACGAGACCGCTAATAAGAGGAGATACGCTCGTGGCGGCCACCTGTTAAGCGAACATTCGACGAAATTCCACGACGGCTCCCGTAGGCGCCCTGTGTGCTCGTGCTGATATCAGTATCAGTCGCCGTGTGCGTCGCATCGATTTAAAACCCCGCTGGCAACGTGCACCATTGCATCAATATGCACGTGATCGTTTTGAAGTACATGCAGGTCCTGTGCATTACCATCTTCTTCTCGAACAACATCAACTGCGACAAGCTGCTGCTCCACAATGAGCGGGAAGACCAGGACCTGTACCGCATCGGTGCGTGTACGGCCGCGTGCATGGCCGGCACGGAAGTGGGTGTTTCAGGCGAATCGAACGAAACCCTGCCGCCACTCAGTACGGAGCAGCTCAAGGTGCGTTCAGTAGCAACCAAAAAAAAACATCCCTCAAACCGAAAAGAGGGGAGCATCTCCAATCTTACAAAACAGCCATGATTTATCGGTTGATTATTATTCTGCTCTTTCTTTTCATGTTCATTTTTGCACGCGCTCTCGCGCTGCAACGTACGTATCATTATCGGGCATACGCTACAAAACCACCCCATCGCACTAGACCATTGGACATTGCTACAAGCTGTGCTCGGAAGACACACGCCCACTGTCCGCCTGGATACCGCTGGTCCAACGGCAGGACCCATCGTTACGCATCAATCTCATCTGCCGCGATAGCACCAACCTGATCATAGAGATCAAACCGGAACGCAATGGCCACAGCGTGCCGGGCGTGGTTGAGGACGATGGTGAAGTGGTCGAGGCCACCACAGCTATGATGAAGCTTAGCCCACCCGGGGGAAATCAGAACCAATTAAGTGCACTTCACGATGCGGCTGTCGAATCCCGGGAATCGGTACCGTCCCGTACCAGGCGTGCTATCGGTGCCGATGGACCATCCGGCTTGTTGCAGAAGGGTGGTGGTTCTGTCGCTACGCGGGCAAACTTACTGCAGAACCCGGACCAGTCGGTTTCGGGTGAACGGTTTACGAAAATCGATGGGCCCGCACGGAACACGGCATCGGCAGCGCACGGTGACCTCGGTGATGTCGCGGTCAAGGTTCAGCAGGATCGCGCCAACTATCAACCATCGTCGAAACGTGTCCGCCCATTGCCTATCTATCTGGTGAAGGTGCAGGATAGTGAGGAGGAACTCGGCGACCGAATCGTCTATATGGTGAGTAGGTTAATTAATCCTGTATTGTACACCGATGCTGTGAGTGGGTAGGTGATGGAGATTTGGCGATATATTTTTGCACTCGGGAACTTGTGTGTGTGTGCATTAAAAGAAGGAAGAGAAAGTTGATGATCCATCCAACGATAGTGACATAAAATGGTACATTCATGATTTCCATGTTGGGCATGTGCTAGTGGCCTTTCGAGCACTTGCATTTTCTGCACAATTATTCGTCAAGGGATAGAAAAATGTATTTATATGCATTCTTTGTACTGCTCGTTGAGTTATGTAGGTGAAGAACTTGTTTTGGCAATGCATTCTGCCTGCATCAGATGCCCCCGTTCAAATCCTTTAATGTTGACACACATTATTTTTTAGGCTCGCTGATGATTTTCCGGTCCATTCTGCGAAACACTTTACCCCTAGAGAATGCAGTTTCAAACATTCCTTTTTCCCCGGTTCCAATTAACTGCATAGAATGTTTAGCTCTCTAAACTATTGCAACCATGTTTCGCTGTGCATACTTTCAGGCGCATAGTTTGTTTCCTTTTTTGTGCAGCCAAACACCTTTCGGAGGATTCGTATGCATGGCGGGGTTGTTTGCACATTAAAGTGAAGTATTGGGGAATATTTTTATTCTTTCATTTATTTCAACCTGTAATTTGGTTAATTTTATCCTGCGTGAAATGCAGTTTTGTGCAATTTGATCCTCCTTCTTTCGCTCACCATCTGATATGTTTGACAGCTGCTCGCGGGAACGCGCGTCCCGGTTTGACGTTTCTGCGCGGTTTGTGTTTTGTTTTGCTTCTGTCAGCTGTTGCATTGTGCGTAAACACACACACACACACACACACATTCGCGTGAACCGTGTCGTCGCGGGTCGCTTGCTACAATTTTTGGCGGGGCGTATTTAATCGCAAATGTGGTTTCCATTGACCAATTTATGCCGTCCTTCGAAGTTCGCAACCAGTTTATTCGCCAGACGCGCGTCGCAGTGTAGTGTACGGGAACAGTGATTGTGTGGTGATGTGCAAGGAAACGTTCCAGCAATGATCGAGTACACGGAACGATTCTTTCGCGGGCTGGACCTATGGTCATTGGCGGTGGATGAAGCATTCCTAAACGTAACACGTTCCACCAGCACCAACGGTAACGATTACTATCTCTACACACTCTCAGCCGAGTGTGATAAGGTACGGAGAAGGGAGGGGGCGTGCAATAGCCAGATTGCAATAAATGACCTCAATCCCGCTAATCGGCGCTTACTTCTCTTTGCTCGATTTTTAGTGCCCGTACACCAAAGTGCAACGGATTTCGGCGGAGAAGAAACACACGGTGCTCAAAATCGATGCCACACGCCCTATCGGATTGCGGGTGCTTGATCGTGACGTGGGAAAATATTCTTTCGATAACGAGTAGGTCGTGTGTTCCGGACGATTCAGTCTCCCTCTCTAAAGCATCTTCTTTTCCGTTCCGCTAGCACCGCACTGTGCCAATTTAGCAACGCACAATTGGGTGAATTTGGTGTGTATGATCTAAGCATCGCTCAAGATGCTGGTAGCTGTAAGCTGGAGACGGCCAAAGAACCGGTCAACATTTATCTTCGTAAGCCAGCTCATTGTTGCCTTATTTGTGCAACGGAAGCAAATGATATTTCTTCTACTTTTTTAAGCTTTCGTTACGATAGCGATTATCGCTTTGATTGCATTTGGAATCGTTCGTTTGGCACGGTATGGCTTGTACCGTTCTCGTATGGGAGGCTTTCAGCAGCCTCCCTCACGCCCGGAAGAGGACGCTGGTGGTGGCGATGCACCAACATCAGCAGATGAAAACGATAAGCAAGAGACGGCCACATCGGCACAGGTTACACCTAAGAAACGTTTGCAAAGTTTGGACACGTTCCGCGGGATTGCGATCATGCTGATGATTTTCGTAAACAGTGGCGGTGGTCACTATTGGTGGATTGAGCACGCGACGTGGAATGGGCTGCACGTGGCGGATTTGGTTTTCCCATGGTTTCTCTTTATAATGGGCGTATGTGTGCCAATTTCGCTACGTGGTCAGATCAATCGGAACGTTCCGCGGCGCAGGATCCTTTCCAATATTGCTGTTGTAAGTGACGAAGAACTCTCTAATCTGCTGAGGAAAATCCATTCTTACATGCTAATCAAAACTCCATATAATTTTAGCGCTCCGTAAAATTGTTCGTAATAGGACTTTGTCTAAACTCGATGAACGGACCAAGTATGGCGAATCTTCGCATCTTCGGTGTACTTCAAAGGTTCGGTATTGCGTATTTTGTCGTATCGATTGTGCACCTTTTCTGTCACGAGCAGACAGTTCCATCGCAAAATCGTCTTCTGCGTGCAAACGAGGACATTTTTCGCCTTAAAAAGCAATGGCTTGTTATTGGACTGATCACGTTCATTTATCTGCTGGTGATCGTTTTCTTGCCAGCACCCGGTTGTCCAAGGTAAACCTCGGAAAAAACGGAAAATACACAACTTTAGGACGCTAAAAATGGATTCTTTTCCCTCCCCCCCCCCAAACTAGAGCTTACTTCGGACCGGGTGGGAAACATCTGTTAAACGCCTATCCAAACTGTACCGGTGGCATTACGGGATATGTCGATCGCTTTACCCTCGGAATCGCTCACCTCTACCAACATCCAACCGCACGCTACGTTTACGAAGCGATGCCATTCGATCCGGAAGGTCCTTTCGGATGTCTTCCGACCATTCTGCAGGTTTTTTTAGGTCTTCAGTGTGGTTGCACGATACTTGCATTCACCGAACATCGTCAGCGTATTACCCGATTTGCTATCTGGTCCGTCGTGCTCGGACTCGGTGCAGGAATATTGTGTGGATTCTCCAAAAATGATGGTTGGATACCGGTAAACAAGAACCTCTGGTCAGTATCGTACGTTTTGGCGACGGCTTCACTAGCGTATCTGCTGTTACTGATCTGTTACTATGTGATCGACGTGAAACGGACCTGGAGCGGTCGTCCATTTGTTTATGCCGGTATGAATGCGATCGTGCTGTACGTGGGCCATACCGTATTCCACAAGATGCTACCATGGCACTGGCGTATCGGTACGATGAACACACATTTGATGCTCACACTCGAAGCGCTCTGGAACGCGGTGCTGTGGAATGTGATTGCGCTTTATCTGTACAAGCGGAAGATATTTTATAATCTATAAATCGAGAAAACAAAATACTCTTAAGCGATTATTCCATTGTTTCAAGGTGTTTTTCTACAAAAATACAATAAAAGTTCAACACAAAAGCTCGTTTGCTTCTCTATACAAAAAAAACCTACTTTCTATCTTTTATTGGCTCTATGTGCCTTGATAAATAGTATTTAATTTGCGTAATCAGTGACCACTTGGCGGGCAAGTGTTTCTACATCGTTTACAGATTGCAGGATGGCATCGTAGAAGTGATACACTTACTCGATGGGCTTTACATTTAGCTTAACTTTTACTTTTATTAAATAAGAGTACTAGTAAGAACCCGTTCTCTAAGGCCATACGCTAAGAAGCTTGTTGTGATCGATAGCTTTTACTTCCAACGGTATTAAGTTCCAGCCCATAAGGTTTCGATGCTTGGAAAGTTAAGTGGCGGTCAAGAGACGGTTGTTTAAGATATTGGACGCGAAATGCCGGACGTAGTTGTGCCTATAACGATTGCCAAAAGCGTTTACGGGCCGTTATCAAGTGCAAAGATGAAAGATTTGAACTAAATGTAATGAAATGCAAGTTTAGTACTAATAGATGTTATTGAAATCGATTCCGATGAGAAATCAAACCTGGTCTTCATTTTATTAGACGAGCAAAGTGTATCACTTTTACGCTGCCCTACCCTGTTATGTGTGAGGCAAGAGGGCGATATTTTTTCCGATCTTCCTACCTTCAATTCGTACAAATTCCTTAAAAATTTTGTGTAAATTACGTCCGAAAATATATGTGCAAATCTGTCCGCACATCCATGAGCAATGCATGTAAAATGCATAAATACTGAGATTTCTGTGTATTGCTTCGAGAGTGTGACGATCGAACAAAAAAAAACCGTCGACCGTCACCACATCGCACAACTACTTTAAGTTAATTTATATCATCCACAATCGATCACTATCATCCACGACTTTGAAGCTTAGTAGCGATTAGCTTAAGTGCTTGAATGGGGTTCACCTTGGTGGAAAGTGACAAATTGTTTGCTTAATGCCTACGCGGTGCTCCTAAGCGGTGTCTCTTTCGATAAGGGAAGAAAAACTCATTAAGAAATATTACAATCCCAACAGGCAAGCGACCAATACAAACAGGTAACCGCTTTATCGTACGGTTCCTTTCGGTCCTCTTCCCCATCGATCACATCCTGCCTTTCCAGGACGGGCGTTCGTTTCTGTCGCGATCGTCGGTTTTTGCGCCGCCGGACCGCTGCTGCCGTAACGTGGTGGTTGTTTGGTCCATTTTGCTGCTGCTTTTGTTGCTTCTTCGCTTCACTCTCCTCCACATCTTCCTCCTCCTCCTCCTCCTCCTCGTCATCAAACACGTGCGGTTCCTCCTCGTGCGTTACATCAACCGCACTATCAGCTTGATCGATCGAATCGATATCCTCCGCACTGCGTCGATCCTTTTGACTGCTTCGACGCCTATTCCTATTCCGATGCTGTTCACCGATCGAAAGTGTGTTCGCATTGTGCAGGTTGTTTTCTTCCGTCGATCGATTATCGTTGTTCGACGAAAGTAGCGACGAGGATGAGTGAGCGTTCGAACAGTTGCGATCCTTTTCCTCGTCATCCTCGTCGATCAGGGTGAGCGTTTCAAACTGATTGCTCGTACCGATTTCCTTCTCCTGCTGTCAAAAGGAATGAAAACAGTTGTTAAGCAGTGCTTTTTTTTAAAGGTGTATCCAGTGTCCCTTACCTTGTTGCTAGCAATATCCCCATTTAGATTGTTGAGCTCAATGGTGCCCACCACTATCTGGGGCTGG
Organism: Anopheles maculipalpis; assembly: GCF_943734695.1. NCBI lineage: Eukaryota > Metazoa > Arthropoda > Insecta > Diptera > Culicidae > Anopheles > Anopheles maculipalpis. Next base: position 74,177,133 of record NC_064872.1, read on the forward strand.
GGTGACTGTTGCCCTTTACCGGTACTGGTCGAGGGACATGGTTCCAGCTGATCAAGCTGCTGCTGCTGCTCTGCGGTTGGCCCATTTGCAGTTACCATTGTCGCGAGTGCACTGCCGGTGGCCGCCGTCGTTACAATGGTCGCCACGTCCAGGTTGTTTTCGTGAAGATCTCTGAAAAAGAAATTACTACCACAGTTGTTGAATACTGTAAGGTTGAGAACATTCGAACTATGCGAAATATCGCACGCATAAATTGTTCTGTTTGTTTGGATGTTCCTCCGCCTCTGACGCTAGGCTGTGTTTGTTGATTTTGTCCAGTATCCAAAAAAGTACACAACACACACACACACACCTTCCCAAACCAGATGTCACCGGCAAACGATAGCAAGGCACGATGATGAGTTCCATTCTGGCAATGGCCATAGCTAACAGACCCGATTGCCCGATTTCCTGGTGCTTGGACAAACCGTTTCAACTAACAACACTCAACTACGGCGGCAACTAACTAAAATTCCATACGCTCTTCTCGAAGGCAAGCGACATGACGTTATGTCATGGGGACACAGAATGGGGACCACACAGGCACGTACACACACGCGCCTACCCTTACTCGGAACTCGTAAGCGGATGCGAAAACGTACCCTCCTTCTTCTTTGGTCGTCTTTCACAGCATAATATGTCGCCGGTTGGCCTCCCTGTCTGCCTTTTTTTTTTGCTGCCCTTTGCGAAAAATGGCAGTATGGATGTATAGCGCTCGGATGCTTCACATAGCGCGTTATTTCTCTTTCCCCATTTTGCTTTGCCTAGAAGGGCGGAAAACGATATCGGAATGGCTTCAAGGTTTTGTCGTCCTCGACTGGAGTTGTGTCCTTTTACAAAGCAGCGGTGGGAGACGAATGGATGGATTTGCTTGCATTATGAAGTGGGAGTTTAAATTAATCAAAGAGGACGATGATTAAGTTGTGTGACATCAACACCTTCAGCTGTAATAACCGATAGGAACATCAAAAATATATTTCATGTCGTTTTAGCCTACAGAGAGCGTTCTGGCAAAGACAGAAGATCGATAAATTCAAATAGCGTATAGTTTAAATTCAATTTACACAGTTTTAAAGAATTTTTCGTTCATTTGGAGATCGTGAGGGAATTGCTCTAACCAAAAGCCATAGTCAAATTGGGCTTTAAAAAATATTCCGACCGACAAATTCTCATCTAAGAGACATCCAAGAGTACAAGAACCATTCATTCTTCAAATCTCATACCAAATCTGCGACGAATAAAAGTGGTAAATCCTTCGATCAAAGGATATTTTCCTTCCATTCGGTAATCAAGCAGTAGGATCAACTGATCGCTAAAAGATCTCAAAGGAGCTTTAAAAAAACTGTTCTTCCACGTAGGTTTCTATCAAAACTAGAAACAACTGAGTAAATTGCCTGTAATAGCGTTAAGTTTTCATTCGTATACTAATAACTATTTGCAAAAAACAAATGTTGAATAAAATGCAAACACAAACCTATAAACCAATCTAATAGCGGGTTGTGTGTATGGACGGCGGCTTCAACTGCTTACATATCAACTCTAGCACCAAGTGGCATCTCTATCAAAAAACCAACGAAAAAGGGCCTGATTTTATGTTTTCGCAAACTGCTTTTGTGTGTGGTGCTTCTCAACGGACAATGGATTGGGTTTGCCTTTTTGCATACACACACCACCCCGTGTTGCGTTGGTTCCAGTCAGCAGAAATGGTTGGTGGCCCAACCACCACCCGACAGGCCACCACCACCCCATTGCCCATTGCCCAAAAAAGAATGAAAACTGGTTTAAGATACGGTTGCTGTTTGAATAATCATTTGCACAAATCCACCCAACAGTCAAAGCTCCAGAGAAGCTTCTAGTTGCGAATTATTACCAATAATAGCTCTTATTTTAATTGTTTCTTCCTTTCTGATCCGCTGCTTTTTGCTGATCGGAACTCAATTAAAAACAGTTCATTCGTGTGGTGGTAGCATTTATCTCCTCTCTCTCTCTCTCTCTCTCTCTCTCTCGGGATGGCGGATCTTCCCTATTTACAAAACAAACAAACCGATCGCGTTCGCAACACACGGGCGCGCACATGATTATGATCGTTATTAGCACTTTCGTCTTCACTGAAACAAACAGACCCACAGTAAATGGTGCCTTCTTGTGACATTTTAGTGAGCTAGTTAGAGAGAATGAAAGTGTCTGTGCCACGGGGTACTGGTACTGTGTCACGTTACCCCCGGGAGGCTTGTGCAAGATAGACCCCGCCGACGTTACGATGTTCTCCAATCGGTTTCGATACGCTTTTTAGCAGGATCGGAAGCAAAATGTAATTAGCACACCATTTGCTGCTCTCGTTTATCATCAGGGGAGAGGCCAGGCCAATTCCACGGTGGGTGTAATTACACTGTGTATACCTGTTATCATACACGTATCATATACACCTCTCCAGACGGACGGGCACAGGGTTATTTTTGTTTGATGAGTTCAATCGTTCTGCGGTAAATGTGTGTTTTAAGTGGTTTTTTTTTTGGAGGGTATGGATGGAAACAAAAAAAAAAGATTGATTGATGCAAGAATTAACCCTAGTAAAAAAAATAAAAATGCTGACGACGGGACGGGCTAACGTACCGCAAAACGACCCGCACACGTTGTATGGGTTCCTGTTTCCTAGTTTTCCGCTTGATCATCATCATTGTTCCCATCGTGGGGTGGACAAAATCGACGGATCGACAAAATTGAAACGTCCTACTGGCCACCTTCAATTGAATCTCCACAAACACACGACCACAGAGCTGCGGCTACTGGATAACTAGTGCACCACCTTTGCCCCGCGCGAAATACTCGTAATGGCAGCAGCCGGAACCACCACCGGCCATCGATCAACCGCGGCAACTCGAACGAGACTACTGCTAGAAATCGCGCGTAAATCGCACGAGAAGCGGCAAAGAAGGAAAAATACACACACGCCCGTAGAATTCTGCTTGGAGAGAACTAGACGAACGACTGCCACCCGCGCACACGAGACCCTGCTACCAATGTGGGAAGCAAATAGGGTGGAGTTGCGGGGTTTTTGAGTAGACACACATACACAGGTGGTGTATTTACAGTTGGTGCTCCACAGTTTGATGTTGTCTCCAACGAATGTGATAGGGCTCCGATGATAGCCACCCGTCTCTCGTGTCAACCTTTTTCCCTCCCACACGCCCTCCGCGGCTTGTTGGCCGCGCTATGTTGAGTGTGCATACAACAGCAGCAGCAGCAGCTAGTGTCTCTTCCATCCGATGCGGGTCCGGGAGAGTAGTCAAGTGCAAACGAAGCGAAGCATCAAAATAAAGAAGACACCAAACAAACTGACTGACGACACGGGGTTTCGCGTGCACCGGAATGTGATATCGTGTCACGGGCGAACATGTGGAAATTGGAATCCCGTACATCCCGCCCCGTCGAACCTGTCTTTCCGTTTGTCAATCGCTTTGTACAAAGGGGCGCACGAGTTTCATTTGCTCTTTATCGCGTGTCATATATGTAGCATTTGTTCGAGTGGCAATCGCCGGAACTTTCGAGAGTGAGGTACACGGAGGGCGGGAGACTCATAAACAAATCATAAACAAATAGTCTTCTGCACTTGAGCAGCAGTTCCAATGCTGGCAAGTTTACACCGGATAGGAAGGTGCACACATGCCTCTACTCTGTGGGGCGGAAACTTGAAATCAGTAACGGAAACAGTAATATAAACATTCAGAAAAATTGACACCCGCTGCATGATAACACTTTGAAGCGTGTAGCGACATTTGCGGTTGGTTGATTTAAAGACATTTTCTGTGTTTCATGAATTTGTATCTAATCAGGCATTCTTCAAGCAAGCTTGTAAAAGAGTGCTGCGTTGCAGAAGAACATGTTCCCAAGAGTGAACCGTATAAAATTAGCTTTTCATGCGGACGGGCGGGGATTGCAATACTTCTTCTCCAGGTCTCTCACCTCATCAATCAATCGTCGCCATACTGTTACAGGTTATGGTAATATCTGCAAGAGGCAGTTTTTTTTTGCACATCCAACTTCATCCAAAAATTGACCACCTCATCACCATGGTTATATCTGTCGGATTGCCAAATAGGCCTCCTGCTTTTGGACGCATACGATTGCGAAAAAAAACCCAACCAAACAACCTTTGGAATTCGCTACAGCGCTACCTCTTTCTCTACATCTCCTGGAGCAAAACATAAAAAGAGTAGGGCCGGGGGGAGGGGGGGGGGTAGTTGATTTTGATGGGGAGAATATATGTATGTATGTATGCACACTTACGCGTTTATAATTTTGGTGTGATTCATCGTACCGCCGAGCGTCCATGATTCGTTCTTCCGTGGCTGCATACCGTACGTTTGAGGGAGTCCATTTTTCGTAGAATTGTACGTACCCTTCCGGTTGTGTTTTTTGCGCCCCGGTATCCACAGTATGCGCAGATTGCTGCTCTTTTTCGGCTTGTTTTTAGTGGAACCGGCCGACGACATTGTGTCTTGGGGGGAAAACGGGAGTGAGTTGGCGTTAAAAATATCTTGAGGGGTTATGACGTATACATAGCGATTGCTATGCTCCGGTGGAGATTGAATATGGAATGGCGGGCCAGTCGCTAATCAAAAAGTGCCAACTCTGTGCTGACGTTGCTTGTACGAAAATGAACGGAACGGTAATTAACACACAACTTACATACCTTTTTCTAGAAGATGATCTTGCTTTTGTGGCAAGATTGAGGTAGAATGCTTCTTCTTCAGGCAAGCTAAACTAATTCCATCACACAGCGTGTAGTACGTGCACACTTGTCATTGCCGTGCATTGATTAACCTCCAAACCAGCGTTCCACAACACACACCCAACGCGCATAAACTGTTCACAGAAATCACATTCAACACACAGTGGGGATGCACGGAGAAAACAAACCATTTAGCAAACTTCCCGTGCGAGCCACAACACACTAAATGACACACTTTCGTTCCATCAATTCCGGGATGGAAGATCGCTCACACATCTTATGCAGACGGCAACATCAACACGAAATACGGCGGAAGCTGGTTCTGTTCACGGCGTTCCGGTTTGGTGGCATTGCCTTCGCGAATATGCTGTCACAAATGATTCACACAGCAGCGTAATAGCAGCAGCCAGCATCCACTAGATTTTACGATTTCTTTCCACACTCATAATTGCTGCTACTGCTGCATTCCGCGGACGGTTGTTTTGTGATTTCTCCCCGCTGGAACGTCACTGCAAAGCGTTCAACAGAGTAACACACACACCACTACAAATCGTACCGCGAAGCGTTGTTATACGCAACACTGTCAATGACTGTATAGCGAAGCGTTTACACTGTTTCCCTTGACGACGGACGCGCATTTGTTTCTTGGCCACGTGTTCGATTGGAATTTTTGATCTCTTTGCTATGGGTAGAATATAAAATAATACAGCTATTCAAGCTTCCATTTGGCACTGGACCGTCATAATCAATTGTAAATAAATAAAGCTTCCATTTGTTTTGCTTCCCCTCCATTCGCATCAACAGAGCAATGCGTCGTTGGTAAAGATTGAGAATCTTGTCCCCAACAAGCGGTACAATGTGACGGCCACAATGCTAACGTCGGCGTTTGAGTATTACTACGTCGAGAAACATCAATTTCGAACGTTACCGTTGGACTATATGCCGGGAACAATAACGGAGATCACGGTGGAGCGGTTTGAGCCGAATGTACGGGACAGCCGGTACGTCGATGCACTCATCTCGTGGAATCCAGCAAAAGGTAATCATCCTGCAAAGGGGTTCTCAAGAAGTGCAGGAATTCAGCGAAACTGCATTGGTCTTTTTCTTTTGCAGATAAGACATGCCATTATGAGATCGTGTGCCATGCAAGCCATTCGCCAGACTTTCAACTCAAACCAATCGATGTCCAACAGGTAGGGGATATTTAGTGACCGTGATATTTGTAACATCTGCTCAGCATCATACGGATCCATTTGATTTATCTCATCCACAGCCTGAAGTCCTCTACAAGTACACCATCAAATCGTTGAAGCTGAGCGCCAACTATATGGTAGCGGTTCGGTCAAAAAATACCCAAAATGCAATGAAAGAAAGCAAGCTACATTGGCACTCGTTCCATACGCCTAGCTGTGCCAACTTAATGAACGGAACACAAGTGTGTGGTAAGGAACTTGTCACCAGTCTATACTCTAAACTGAGCAACAAAAGTAACTCCATTGCGCCTCTTACATTCTGTAGCACCGGAACCAATTAAAAATGTACGAGTTACACAGTTACCTTTGTACGGGGACAGCTATCAGCTCAACATTAGCTGGGATCGTCCCGCAATCGCACCCGATGCGTACGTTGTAAAAGTGTTTGATCTGCACGATTCCGAGACAGAGGAACCGGCCAATTCGATGACAAGAAATCTTACAGGGGTAAGTTGTGGTGAGGATCTTACATGGCGCAGGTTGGAAGATTTCATTCCATTTTTGTCTCATCGTCTTAGGATGCGGTTGGATTGTTGATCGATTCATTCGACATGTTTGGACCTCATTTTGAGGTATTCATCTCTGCATACTCTAGAGTTGGTGTATCATCGGAAAGTACGATCAAAACGCTTCAAATTGGACGAATTAGCTCAGGTATGTCTCAACCTTGTAAGTCCTTAGAGTCCTCAGAGATATTAATATAGTTTTCTTTGATTTTCTCTTCTTCTAAAGCAGAATCATGGATACGGACCAAGTTAGTTTTTATCATTCTGGCCCCGGTGCTGATGATAGGACTGTTGAAAATCTCCATTTCCCTCATTTGTCGCCGAAGGGCCAAGTTGAAACGGTACGAAGTGCGGTGCGAATACTTTAAGGTTGGTACCATTAACACTCATCTACATGTATATTCTCAGATGCTCGCAAAATAGCATCCCAAACTCCCAAAGGTCCAACCGTATTCATATGCATTTCTCCCTTTCTTCGCTAATAATTCCAGGAACTGGAGCAGAAGGCTCCGGTCGATCCGAGCACAGAGTTTGAGTCAACGTCAAAGCAGATGCAGGACCTACTCGCCTCCAGCCACCCGTTCTCTGCCGATTTGATAGCGCCCATTAATGACGAACTGGAGATAGATATGGAACACATCAAGCTGCACGATATGTTGGGCGAAGGTGCATTTGGTTTGGTACGCCGGGGGATGCTACAGCGGGAGACCGAAGGTGATGGAGCGACACCGAAACCGGTGGCGGTAAAAATGCTAAAAGGTAATCGGATTCTGCCCCCACATAAGTCCTGATGAATGATGGTTTATTCCCCCGCAATTCCACAGAGTGTCCTCGCGTCGAAGACATTATCGAATTTAGGCGAGAAATGGAGGTAATGAAGTCGGTCGGTACTCATCCCCACATAGTCAGCATCGTTGGCCACTGTACGAAGAATGTGCGCAAAATGATGCTCCTCACGGAGTACTGTGGCCGGGGTAATTTGCTTAACTATTTGCGCCTCCAGTGGCAACGGCTGTTGAAGCAAAACCAGACTACACTGCCGCTTGGAAGTGGCATGACTTCTCCATCGATGGTGCCCGATTCGTTGGATGGAGCTGCATTGTCCGGAGGTATGGCGGCAGAGCACGAATGCTTGACACCGTCGCTGGCCAATAACAAGATGCCGGAAAACGTGTTCAACTTTGACACTTCGTTCGTGAACGATAAGAAATCTTTAACGTACAAAAACCTCTCCTCGGACCATCGGCAAACACTGTTGGCTGGGTTTTCTACCAGCGACGGTTGCCAGCGATCACCGCAAATAATCGAAAATAAGCTTTATCCACTGTTTAACGAAGATAGCGGAGGCGATGAAACGGCGCAACTAACGTCCAAATCGAACTTTTGTACAAGTTCGTGCAAGAACGCGGTTGAAATCATCGATGGACAGCGACGTGGTTCGATGGGAAAGGACTGTGAGGGGAGCGTTAAAAGCAACGTGCGAATAAAACCGTGCAGCTGCCATGGTTCGGCCCTCGATTCGACCCTCACGCACAATACCGTCGAGAATCGATGCTATCAAAGTTGTGCACCGTCCGAGGACGGTTTCAAGGAAGATGACCCACCACCAAACAGTGGCCAGTTGTTAGAATTTTGCCGCCAGATTGCGCTCGGAATGGTAAGACCTCTGTGTGTACATCACCATCATTAGCTTCTCTACCTCAACAAGGTGTTTTGTCTCTTGGCAGGAATTTCTCGCCCGCAATAAGGTGGTGCATCGGGATTTGGCCGCACGGAACGTGTTGGTTTGTGATAACAATACGGTGAAAATAGCAGACTTTGGGTATGGAACTCCTGTAGTAGCTCATCTTAGAGGCTTTAATTCATGTTTTCCTAATGTTAATTAATTGCAGACTGAGCCGTGACATCTACCAGGAAAATCTGTACCGCAAAACCAGCAACGGCAAGCTGCCCATCAAGTGGCTTGCACTAGAATCGATGACCCATCAAGTCTACACTTCGCAGAGTGATGTGTGGTCGTTCGGAATTTTGCTGTACGAAATATGCACCCTCGGTGGTAGTCCGTATCCTTCGATTTCCACCAACAAGCTGCTTCGATACCTGGAAAGTGGATACCGAATGGAACGGCCAAACAGCTGTAACGAGCTACTGTAAGCATAAACGCGAGTGGTGGGAGCACGCATACACGAGTATACGTAATCAATCCTGCATATTGGTCGGTTTCAGTTACGATTTAATGTATTCCTGCTGGAATGTACATCCCGGAGAGCGACCAACGTTTAGCAAAATCGTGCACACGGTCGAATCGTTACAGGAAAAGGATGCGGTCAACGAGCCAATCATTATCGATTTGAATGCAATTGTTGAAAGCCATTGGTAAGTTGGGAACTGGAGATCCAAGAAATGAAAGTAATATCACTTTCCTGGTCCTTCTTAATCGTCTAACTTTTTGCTTCGTTTCAGTACAAAAAGTGCTACGGAAGAAAATTCATACTTAAAACCGGTTGAGTATTAGGACCTGAAACAGAGCGCACCCACGGATCCTACCACGGCGACCTCCAGGGAGGATTATTGTGTGCGCATTAAATAGTTTAAAAGATGCAACAAAATCGACACAAATCGGAACTACGCAGACGGACACGTGACAAACCAGATGGGACGTAATGGTTACCTTTTTTATACCAACAACAAACAAAACCAGCAAGATGAAATGTGTTTTAATCAAGATTGTATAGGATTATTGTTCATTTTCTTTTTGGATGAAATATATTTTTAAAAATAAGACTCCACCGATCATTACCGTTTTAATAGATCAGGAGATTTTATTTGTTCAACACATCTTTGGGACACATTTCTGCGACACGTGTTTTTCATTTACGAAACTGATGCAGTTGCTGTTTGAATGTGTATGGATGTGGTTTGTGGTTGTTTGTCCAACCACTGTGGGAAACCCAGATGTCGTAGTTGTGGTGCAGGATTAGATAGGAATGCCTCATTTATGTCTCGATCCTGGGCCGCCTCGCATGCTGCTTCCATTCAATGCACCACGTGTATCACCGAAAGGGCCATGTGTTTCGATACCCGGAAAAATCCGTTGCGGGCAGTACCGTCAATGGTGAGATAAATGTTAAACGAAGATAGGTCAATTAGTACATACACACATATGGAACAAAGTTGACTACGGTCCGTTAATTGGACCTGCTTCATTCACAGAGTGTGGGAAGCATACTGTGTGGGTTGAACGAACGCAATTGCATACCTTCCCATGTTGGCGTTTATGTAATGGAATGCAACGACCAGCAGGAAGAGAAACACGCCTAGAACGTTGCAGAATACGGCCAGCTGAACATCGGAAATCATGGTGAATGTAGTCGGTAGTTTATCTGTCGGTAAGAAAGAGATGACACTGGATTTGTAGTGGATTAGAGTAGGATCGGTACAAATCGCTATCGACATTAATGGGACGACAGATGAACATCGGCATGAAGGGTGCTGACCACAACCTTGACGCAATTTCCATTGAAGAGAGAGTGCTTATTAAATGGAAAGGTGAATATTTATAGTATTGTGTGGGCATGTCCTAACAGTCCCTAAAACAAAATTGGAATTTTTCCGACGAAATGGCCGATAAAGATTTTAGATATCGGATAGAACATTTTCGCTAGAATTATTTGCCAGCAAATTGGAATGTCCATTTCCTTTGATACTGATATTGGACAAATGGCAAAGCAACAAAGCATAGATACGGGTGATTTTTTTTATCCAATTCCTGATATCAGGACGATCGTTGCTCCGGGTTAATCCGGGGTTAACCTGCTCCTTTCATTAAAAATACCAAATGGATCATGTCTAAAATGCAAATAAATGCTAAAGGAAAAATTAAACTAAACTGTGCTAATGTGTACTGCTGATGCATCCAGACCGGCAAGAAGAAGGTACACGTCACACCGTTCATATCGCAATCCGCATTGTTCGTCGATTTTACGTTTAAAAATACATCAAGTAGAACCATTTTTTCAAATAATAACAGTAAACATTGTTAGCAATACGATTAATGTAGAACACCGAACTTACGTGCGATGAAATGGACTTAAAATCGCTTTAGAGAAGCCCACAAGAAACACTACAAACACTCCCGGAAAATGTATAAACAAGCGCTTTGTGTTTTTATGACAACTGGAACATGGAAACGTCATCGCCCCGTTTTGCGTTGTTTGACGTTCCGTTTTACTTTTTGTTTTGAGTTTGAAATTGAGATCTCACCAACAATCCCCTGGATGACAAGGTTCGTGGATGTTTCGGGCAAAAGATTTTAATTGTTTTGTTGAGTTTTCTATTTATTTTACTGCCCTTTAATCTTGTATAAGAACCATCTAAGTGTTACTATTCATTTTATCAAGCATTCAATTGGTTTTCGATTGAAAATAAAAAAAAACATCTTTAAAGCCTGTCATCGTTGCAAAATATGCTCGTTAATCTAAAAAGCAATGTGTTTGTGTAAAATTAACTTTTAACCTTCAGCTTACAAATTTTGTTTTTGAAATTTCGGAAAAAGTTGTCAAACGTTTTGCACAACTATCAGCACCCAGTGTGCACTCGAAGCAGCAAAACAACCGAGCAGCAAAGAAGACGAACGAACGTCAAACATTTTCTCACCAAATATCGATTGGCTACCGACACGAAAAGAGAAATTTCCGAACACACTTTTACTCGCTCGAAGAAAGTGGCCAATCCTCTAATCGCCATGAGACGATCCGAAAAAGAAGGGAATTGTTTGCACGCGTAGCTTGCCGCTTTGGGAAAAAGTCCCGAGGATAACGTGTAGTGTGCTGTATGTGTGCAGTTTGTTGTGTGATAAACATTACCCAAATTATTAGTGCAATAGTGCAGTTGCGTTGCGTACATCGTGCTAGTGGATGATGATAGTAGCAGATAAATGATACGCGCTAGTGCCCGTAACGAAAAGCAGAAAGTCTACGAAAATCCGACCAGGTATCTCTCTCGTCTGGGTTGGTGAAGAAAATCGTGCATCCCGCATCCGCACCAAAACATACGGATTTGCGGTGTTTCAAGGTAATGTTTCCGTTTTGCACAGCGAATCGGAAGCGCAGGTGCAGGCCACCCTCCGTGCACAGTACGGCCAGCACGAAATGCAAATAAAGTGTAGCAGCAGCGAAGTAACGGGGCTAGAAAATAAACCAACCGCTGCTGGTGGCAGGTTGAAGAATCAATGATCCAAAGAACGAATGTGTGGTGTGGGAAGATCGCCCTCTTTCCCGTTCGGTGTCATTATGCTCTGTGTGCGCCTGTGTGCAGTAGGCCTCCCTCCGCCTGCCAGCCTTTCTGCTACTCTCACCATCCGTCTCAGTTTTCTTTTTTTCCAACGCAATTTCCAAAACGGCATAAACACTGATGTTCTCCTGGAAATGAAAGACACCGTTTCGGGAAAAGGAGGGAAAAATTGCATCACCAGTTTCGAACGACATTGAATCGATCATGTCCCCCACGGTTCCGGTTGGGGTAGAACACCAGATTTGATATAATGTATGCAAAGTTAGAAATCTGTTCTCCGATCGATCGATGCAGTTCGATCGCATAAAGCACGACTTACGCATAAAATTACGTGCACCATGACCGGTCGTAACCGTGCCTGTAGGCGCCACATCCCACACGCACACGCTCACCGTGTGGCCCATCCGTGGGCCGTGTTTGTAGAAGAAACTGGAAACAAAATGTATGCCCCCTAATAGCACCGAAAATGGGAAGAAACGTGTATGTGCCTCAAAGCAATCCGAGCCCCACAAAGTACACAGAGTGATGAGAAACGATGAATAATTAATTTTCTGTACCCCCCTACCCGGGGGTCCGATCGCCATACTCAACGCCATTGGCATTGTCGGTAACTGCATACTTCGGATGCAAAACGGAAATAGCGGCAAAACGCGGAGCGACGTCTTTAAGTCAAGGCCAACATGCCGACATACGTGTGGCTAGCTGCCTGCTAAGCCTGTTAAACTTTATTATTGTGCCATACGGTAATAGAGATAGTGATTAGTGTGATAAACGCAAAATTAGGCAAAAAATATTGCGGCTAACGGGAACAAAGTAGGAACTTGAAGTAGCTCAGGATCATCAACAACCATGAGATAGCACGGTACGAGACGAAGAAGAGCAAATTAGTAACAGCTCATTAGATGATGCTAGGAATTTTAACATACTTATGCAAAATATTGATGAAGATATTTCCCATTTTCTTCAGTATTACAATGTTTCTTCTCCCCGTCCTACTGCTTCAATCACATAATCATAAAAATACATCGCCGCAAGGACTCTCGGTTCGATTGTAGGTCTTCCCAATTCAATTCTTTATCGATTTGCAGGCCTCCTCTTCCGTAACGGATGGCCATCATTAATGCACAAATCGTTTCACACTTTTTTCGGCAAACCTCCCCTTTATCTCTCTCTCAGGCCCATACGTCGCTTCTCCAGTTCGTGGCGTTCCATCGTGTCTATCCATCATTTCTGCTTCAACAAAACGGGCGGCGTGGGCACTCTTTTTTTACCATAAACGGTCGTCACGTCCCAGTGATGATGTCAGCTGCTGCTGTGAGAGGACCGCCGCCGCCACGAAACGGCGATGTTGATGATGGCCACGCGCATACTCCGACGTGTGCATGTTTGAAATATTTGTTTGTTGCTTCTTGTGTGACCCCGGCCCATCATCATCATCATCATGTACGACTGTTCACAGTTACCAATAGGGCCCCTATTCCCCCCCTCCCATCTGTCCTGCAGGAGGAGGTGTGCCAACATGCTTACAAAAAAGTTTATTTCAGGTGTGCACACGGCGGTGATCGTGTGTTGTGTGCGTTCTTTTTCGGTCATTGTAATCGATGGCCATTCGTTGGGTAGATTAACATGAGCTTACACTAATCACCCGAATGAGATGGTAGAATAAGGCCGGAAATAAGTAAAATGTTTCGCTAGATAAGCGCTATTTTGGAGTTGTGAATACCGGTTCACATAGATTCTTCCCTCAGCCTTTACCATCTCACGCTTCTTCAAGCAATGTTGTGATTTTCGGACCACCGAATTCTTGTCGAACGTCGCAAGCGAATGCCTCAAAAAATGACACGCACCTTACCAGCCAAAACCATCCAATGTAAAATATTTGAAAAGTACAATCACGACTGCGCTCAATTCATCGGAACTTGATCGGGGTTGAGCCGTGCTGGAACGCTTGATATTCAATGATGTTCCTGCCCTAGAATGTTACTAATCTCTATTAGTCGTCTAACAATGGCAAGCGCCGATTTGGTTGTCCAGGCCACTGTACCATACCATACCGTCTCGCGACTTATTATTTTCGGTGGAATATATCAGCCAATCTATTTATGGTAGTGGAAACGGTAGTCCGCTTACTTTTTGGACCGTTCGGACACGCTGGGGACATATGGAAGCATGAACCCAGCCGACACAGATATACGCGCGCGCGCTATTGCAACACTGGTTAAGTGTCTAGTAGTCTGAGAGTGATTGGACACACGCATGTTTTAACACTCAACCACCTCCCCCACTCCTTCGGTACACATGCCGACCGACAACACACACCTTTTGTGCTCAAATCCATCACCAAGGAGACGACGATGGTGACGATGAGCAGCGACATGAGACGACGATGAGTCGCTCCAAACCCCGTAGGCGATGAGCTGATCAGTCAGTCAGTCAGTCCCTCATCATCAGTGTGAAACTTTTAAACAACGCGCTTTAGGACATCAACATTTTCTGCTTCTACTGCTGCTGTCGTTGAGGCAGAACAGAGGCTCCTCTACATCCTCGCTTTCCTTTAGTAACATTCTTTGTTGTGTCTGTCGTGTGCTGTTGTGGTTCTTCATTATCGAAGACAATCTTAGGTTAATTGTTTTGAAAATGTTGCTTTTGAACGGTTTTCGGTGGTAATTCTTATGCCGACCCATCATCAAGGTTGCGTTCTCTCGTTCGCAAAGATCGCAAAGAATTATAGAGGTCTTCTAATTGCGATAGTAATTAGCTAATTGGCAAATTGTGACCCAAAAACGGGAATGTGTGTGCGTGTGTGAACGAGGCGAGTGTGCCGTAACGCTACTAATGGACACGAGGAACAACACTTGTTGTGATGATCTTTTTCTAATAGCTCAATAAAGAACTCAGGAGCTTGATCGAGAATTGAAAGCGCGTTCCATTCGCTCGCGCGCGCCTGTATGTGTGTGCGTAGGTGTGGACCGTACAGGCGGAATGGCCAACATGTGCGATCAATAAATGGTGAACGCGAATGGTAAATTAATGCCAATAATCTTAGTCACTGTGTTTGAGCGCATTTGACATGTTTGCATGCCCCCGATCTCTCCCTGGTCTCGGTGCGGTGTTGTGAGATTCTAGTTTCAAACAAAATAAACAACTCCGTTGTGGGTAAGTGTTACGGGTTAAAGAATGTGTGGATAGAGTTCTACAGGTTTAAAAAAAGCGCCTGAATGTCTAAAACTCGCTAAGTGTATTTGTCTATTTGAATTGATCATAATAAGTGATATGGATTATAGAGAATCCAACTAGTGACTCTGACGTATGTTCAATCAAACAAACAATTGTGCTTTGTTCATGTGGACAATTTTGTATCTCGATTCGTCCAGACATACAGACGCTGTTTTTTGAGACTGTTTTTGAAACCTGCTAAACCATTTTTTTAACAATTCATGTCCCAAGAGAGCAATAGGTTTGCTGAATTCGCCCCCTGGTACTTATCAAGCGTGATTATCAGGCGTGAAGCATTCGGAGCATTGGCGAAAGATTTTTGATGATGTTTACACAGTCACAGAATTTATTGCTACAGACCGAGTCCGTAGGTCGACCGTATCAAAGCGAATATACATGAGCCAGTTTGTGGCTTTTATAAAACCACAAATGTTTCGCCAGATAACCTAACCCGGATTGTCTCTTTATCCGCTAAAAATACGCAATAAAGATTGCAAACTTTCTAGGTCAATCGATTGCGCTAAAGAAGAGACACCTGTGTGTATATGTGGCTGTATGGCAGACAAAACTTCCTTTCCCTTTTTGTATGTTACTTCCGTGTGTCGGCAAAGAGCAATTCCACTAGTTCATCGGTGCAAATAATATCTTTTTCTAACGATTTTTTCTTCTGGTTCTTTTTACAGATAATTCAACCGACAACACTCACACCAGCTCCACCCCCAATCATGTCGCATGCGATTGCAATCGAACGACGACCATCGTGTCCTTGGCAACGACAGCAGCAGTAGGCGTAAATGGAAAGGTGCTAAAACTGCCGGTGTACAACAATTGCGTTTACCGCGCCGATATACATAGCGCACCAGCTTTTGGGGTCATCGGGCAAACTAAGGCTAGCGATGGAATCCCAGCGAATACTATCCTCACCGTCGAACGGTGATGACACGGAAACCGATTCTATCAGCTGTTACGTGGTAGAAGGGGCGGACCTATCATCGACCGCCGAAGGCGTACAGTACCGGCTGAATGGTGGTGAAGCCGAGCACGGGGATGACCATTTGCGAAAGGGACTGAATCGCATCTCGAGCGATTCGGCGTCCACTTATGAAATGGTGGACGGTGGGAGTCCTCAGTCACCTGCGTCCGGTACTAGCGACGGTCACGGTGTGGACGGTGACGATGATGACGATGGCGAGGAGGAGGAGGAGGAGGACGAAATGTGGAGCAATATTGTGCGCATAAATAATGCGACGGCCGCTACGGTGGCCGAACTGGCGGGCAGTGTGGCAGCGGGTCGGGCTGCTGCGGATGATGGATTGGCGAACGAAATCGAGTACGAAGTGCAGGAGGGCAGTGAGCAGGAACTTCTGAACCGCGACGGTGGAGAATTATTGCAGCGCAAACAGCGATACGATCTGGCACGCTCGTCCACGAAGGAGGAGAAACAGCGCCACAATGAGGAAATAGTGATCATGAAATCGAACTCACTCTCTTCCGATACAACGCCCGCGACTAATTCGTGGGAACCGGTGGATGGTGTCGGTACCGAGCCGGAGCTAGAGGTGGACGGTGATCCACAGCAGGAGATAACGACGGGCGTATCAGCGCCCACTTTCTGTGGTCCTTCGAAACCGTGCTTCATAGACGCATCGTCACTGTTTGACGATGATGAGGTGGTTTATCCATCGTTCCAGGAAAGTTCCTGCCCAAGCCACCGCTCAAAGGTGGAGGAAGCAACAGCAAGTGAAAGCAGCGTACAACTGGCAACGATTCTGTGTGACGAAGTGGGCGAACGGGTGACAAAACCGATCGAGGTGAAGGATCAATTTTCGGCCGGTCCGTCCAACAATTATATAGCGAGCAAGTTTGAGAAGCTTGCCGAATCGAACCATTCTACCGAACCAACCGGTAACGATAACGATCGTGAGGAAGTGCTCGCACGCCAGGAAGCTGAACGAAAGCAGGGCACCTTTCTGTTTCAAAACTCGATTCAGCAATATTCGGGCCATCTGTTGGATTCTAGTTTGCAGTTCGCACCGGAGGAAGCGTACAGTGATCTTTCCCTGCCGAGCGTGTACTCTTCGAGCAGTGAGCCAAATTACGGTGAATATAGTTCACTAACGATTAGCGATAATCATCGATATTCGCTGGGAGGCTGTAGTGTGGCGACAACGGATGAAAGAGGAGCAAGTGGACAGATGGACAGCTTGCGTGGAGGTGGAACCTGTACTAGTGGATACAATTCTAGCTCGGCTGATTATAATAGTCGCACGCAGGCCACGAGTGACGTAGAATCTACATCACACTATCCAAACACACCGTTTAATTCGATCGTACATGTCACGTCGGTTGCCGCTATTCCCCCACAGGTGGTGTTGCACCGACAGGTGCAAGAGCTGAGTGAAGATACGGGTAACGATACAAGCCGGGCTAGTTCCGTGGATCGAGAGTCACACTCCACACCGATCCGCATTCCAAAGCGTATGCAAAAGCACGACGAATCGGCACCGATCGTGTCGGGCGGTGCGTCCATTGAGGACTTTACACCGAAGCAGTGCGAATCACCGTCCGTTCGTCGACGTACTGACACGTGCCCGATTGTGTCGGGAGGCAGTATCAGCTTCGATGATCCAACCGGCGAACGTACCGTTGCTCGGCAGTTAAGCAAGAGCGGATCGGGTAAGTCGTGGGTCGTTGATTTGAAAAATTGTCCAGATGAAGAGATACCATCATCAGTAACAGCGATGAATTCGCTTGAACATTCGGGCCAGCGGAGCCTTGGATTTTTCGTCGATTTGGGTAGCCTTAAGACGCCGGAGGAGGAAAAATCGATTACGGCGCTGGTGAACAGTAGACCGCGCCCGACGGCACACTCGGAGCTGATGAAGAAATCGACCGGATTCTATATCGATCTGTCGGATGATGGTAGTGAAAGTACTCGCAGTGCCACACCGAAGCTTGGAGGTTCAAAGCTTGATACGCCACCGCCCTCAGCATCCGCAATGACGGGATCGTCCAGGGGCGAATCGGAAGACAGGCAGCCGGATCGTAAGAATATGTTTTCGATGTTTATTGACTTTGGCGGAGATCAGGCAAACAGCAAACCAGCCATAATGCCACGCAAGCTATCAATGCCACAGTCTGTGCTACCCGGAACATCCAACGGGAAGGAATCGATCCGTCCGAGTAGTCTCGGACCGACGACAGGTGAAGAAACGAGCAAGCCTTACTACATGTTCATTGGTTCGCAGCCCGATCCGCAATCCTCGGTTATGCGTCGTCCGCATGGCAACGCGGCTAGCGGAACAGCTGTCAGGCACGAATCAAAACGTCACTCGTGGAACACAACCGTCGGTGAGGGTGGCGGACTGGGTGGAAACTTTCACGAGCGTAGAATTGCCACAAATAGCGCTTATCAGCGATCGACGAGCGTAACAAGCGATCGAGGCATTATGAACATTCTGGACAAAATTCCTCTCCTTTCGAAAACGTCCAGCATGTCGATCGATTCGTCTGTTTCGCCGTTTGAAGATTTCACCTGTTCAAAGTCGGAGCTGAGCACCTACTCGAACCATTCGATTTCTTCCAACTCGGCACACTCGAGCAACGAATCAAAGGTATCGCCGAAAGCCGGCGCCCAGGAAGGACAACCGATGGAAGTGCCGGCGGACGGGATGATGGTATCGTCTGCGAAGAAAAAGCGTAAAGATGCAAAAATAAACGAAACGTTCGACAAAAGCAGCCAAGGGTCGATTACGGATGGTATTCTTTCGTCTAACGAGGATGCATCGCCAACGTCAACCACAACCGACACGGACGATGTAACGTTTCAAAACAATCCGGCAGAAGAAGAGGCACTGCTTATTCTGCAGCAACCGGCAACTGCTGTGACCGCAAAGGAAACCCAGCAGCAAGCGAAACCAGAAGAACCAATAAAGCTGTCCGCTATTACCACGACCAGCAGCACCAGCAGCAGTACCAAACAGATGGAAACGATCGTCGAAACGGTGGAATGTTCACCTCGGCATACAGCATCCACGGCACGGACTAAACCACAGCACACGATGGAAACGCTACATGCTACGATCGAGAAACAGAAGCAACTGCTCGAAACCGTCTCGGAGAATGTGGAATCGCATGCGTCCACCACGGCGACGTCTTCCTTTGTGAAGCTGTCCGACATGGATAAACCACCGTCGGCGGCGGCGTCAAATCAGTTTATTACGACCAAATTTGAGCTTCATTCGAGCAGTGGTGGTGGGAGTGGCGGTGGAAGTGGCAACAACATGTCCAACTCGGCCGGTTCCAGTCGAGTAGCGCGGCTGTTCGAATGTCAAAAGTACAACACGATCGGGTCGGCGATCGGTGCCAGCAGCCAAGCGATGAGACAGCAGCAGCAGCAACAGAAGGCATCGAACTACTATCACTCGAACGGTGGAGTAACGTCGATGGAGCGACACTCGTGGAATATGTCTCGCTCGACTGGCAACAACTTTGTGAGCCTCATCTCGTCTTCGGTGGAAAATTCCCGTTCGCTCAGTCGGTTGTTTCCGCACCTGTCGAAAGGTAAGGGGTTTCTTGTGTGTGTGTGTGTCAGTGAACCGGCAATCGGTTGGAAAAAAAACTTAATTTTGCTTCAATAAATTGAGGTAATCGTTTTGGTAGCTGGCTAGATACAGATACAAATTGATTTCATGCGTAAAGCATATTCTTTTGCTGTATTAGATCTTTACCTTTGCGGCATTTGATTTTCAATATTACCAATTAATCATCAAAGACTTTTTGCAACTAAAAGCAAACTCTATTAGGAGAAACTATATTGTTAAGATATAGCTAATATACTTTGTTTCGTAAATCGTTTCCCGATAGCTTTCAGCAGCAGTCTTCCTTCCGACGTGGGTATGAATGGTATGGGACGTAGCGGGCATCAGGATGGCAACGAGATGATGCATTCGGACTTTTCCTGTACATCAAGTATCACCTCAAGCCGATCCGGTATTGGTAAGTAACCCAGTCAATGTTGCTGGCTATGGTATGCATTAAAAATTATTCACTGAGATTTTTCCGGAAAATGTTTGGAATTGATCCTCTGATCTATTATTGCTATCTGATGAGTAACGTTGGGGTATTATGGGTGGACGATCCGGATGATCTTTGAACCCGCTAATATACGTTTTACATTCGAAGGAACAAAGATCAAGAATCACTGACTCAAAGACTTTGGCACAAGCACAAAGGTAGAGCAACACAGCGATTTCCCTTTTTGAAGAACGGACATAACCAATGCCGATATCCCAATTTCCCAAAAAAAAAAAAAAACCGCCAGTAGAAAGCAATAAATGGAAAAGGACTGACAACGGAAATGGTCGGTCTTGATACAAAACAGAACGTACAGATTGGAGGGCTTGCCTATTCCGGGGATATCGTGACCACACTCTCTATTTTTTAATGCATACAATCATTACACCATCGTGTATAGTAATAATAGTATATTCTCTCCGGCATTCGTCTAGAATCCATCGATGAGTCCATCTCAAGCCGACAGCCGCGCCGCCTTGGTGAGGATCTGTTGAAGATGTTCCTTCAGGAGATTGCCACCGACGTGACGATCGAGGTCGAGACGAAGAAGATGCGTGCGCATAAGTGCATACTGCGATCGCGTTGCCAGTACTTTGCGGCAATTCTCGCCGGGAGTTGGGTGCAGAATGCGGGCAACGTGATCGCACTGCCCGGCTACTCGTACGCGGCAGTGCACTTTGCGCTGTGCCACATCTACTCTGGTGCCTCCCATCCGCCGGAAGGCATCAGTCTGATGGAACTGGCTGCACTGTCCGATCTTCTTGGTCTCGAGGGGCTGAAGGAGGTTACCGCGTACGCACTGAAGACGAACTACTGTCACAATTTCCACAAGGTAAGTAACGAGGTTTTGACAAAAATATATGTAAAAAAATCTGTCGCTTTATTTAAACCCGGTTCTCATTGTAGCCCTGTGTCGGTTGTACGGATGGTGTGTTGCAAGTGCTGCCAGTTACGCTAAACCATGGTCTGGACGATCTCTATCGCAAGTGTTTGAAGTGGGTCTGCCGGCATTATGTGAAGATTTGGTCCCAGAAGCAGTTCTCGCAGCTTCCGCTGGATGCCGTGCATCGCTGTAAGCAGCAAATTGTGGCCCATCTCAACTCCGAAAGTGTTCTTACTACGATACTGGACAGTGAGCAGCTGCTAACGCTACTGCACCCGTACAAGTGGTCGATTGAGGTGGAAAATGTCGTGCGCGATATACTGGACACGGCGTACGATTACATTGCGGATCACTTTGCCTCGTTACTGGCCAGCGATAGCTTCCTTTCCCTGGGACAAAACTATCGCTGGGCAATTCCACATCTGGAACCGATCCTGCTGCCCGCCGCTAACAACCTCAGCCCGGATCAGGCCTGCAAAAGCTACCCGAGGGCAACGCGGCTACAGAAGCTGCTACAGGCCAAGGTACTGACCATGACAACCACAACCACCACTTCAACACCGATGTCATCGAGTGATAATACGAACGTTGTGAACATCTACGAGAAACAAACGAAGGCCAGCGATGCTGGTGGCACTCGCAAAGAGGTGGATTACAATCTGCAGGAGGAAGAAATGGACTGGTGCGATGAGTTTGTCGGCATGGTTAATGCCATCCTGTCCGCCGTGGAACAATGCTTGATACGGCAGTGTGCTCGTGCCATGCGTGTTAGCTCCTGGCAGCGGATGGATGTGGAACTTCGGAACAAGATTCAAAAGCTAGCCTGCCTAATGGAAACGACCGATGAACGAAAGTCCCGATCGCGGTATTCGTTCTCATCGCAAACGTCCTCCTCATCGTCGGTGCATTCGCGTTCGAACGATATGCGGCAGGTGCGATTGGCTATACAAGCGCACACCAAGCGTACCCTCGAAAATGGCCCATCGAACCACAATCAATACAACAACAATCGAACACAACAAACGCAAACGATCAATACGCATCAGAACGAATTGAATGCCGCATTGTTGAGTTCGCATAAACTTGCAAAACATTATGCAACGCACGAAGCATCAGCGGCGGCGGCGATTCCTGTTTTGGAGCGTGAACGATTGAAACACCAACAGCAAGCGCTAGAAAATGGCCGCCTTTCGAAAACCGCTTCAAAGACCCACGTTCCAGAGGGAGGAAAGAAATCTTCCGCATCGCTTGCCAACGGTCGCCAAGCTGCCAATGGTATCCGAATGGGTGTGCTTTCCAAAGCACCAAACGTTGCCCAACCGACGGTCCCTCACAAACGATCGCAATCGGAAGATCATGCGAATCTTAAACCTACCGTTGCTTCCGGCAAACCGGAACCATCAAACAACATGCGCACCAAGCTAAGCAACGTCAAGCCACGATATCTCGAACCAAAGAAACCTAAAAATGCGGCCAA
The DNA here is from genome assembly GCF_943734695.1 of Anopheles maculipalpis. Taxonomy (NCBI): domain Eukaryota; kingdom Metazoa; phylum Arthropoda; class Insecta; order Diptera; family Culicidae; genus Anopheles; species Anopheles maculipalpis. Next base: position 74,199,607 of record NC_064872.1, read on the forward strand.
TCTGCACGCACAGAACAACATTTCCTCCAGTGGCAGCTCCACCCGAACGTCCAGTCCGGCGATGGGCACGCGCAAGATAACGTCAAAGCTGCAACAGAATCACGGTCACGAATCGAATCTCTCGCTCGACAGTCTATCCTCACCGGCCAAATTGAAGAATGCATCGGCCAAACCGCCGACCAACCGTGCGACCATCGGTGAAATGGATGTTTCAATCGACTCGCTGGCAGAGTCATTGAAATCTCACTCGATCAAAACGAGCAACACGCTGTCCCACGAATCCCTTATCTATCAGGAGTATTTTAAACCGAAAGGTATGAACACTGTCGATCAGCAGCATCCGCCCTCGTCCCAACACGCTAAGAATGGTCTCGTAAAGGATAAGGATCATCATCGTGAAAAGCGCCTAAATGGCGGCAAAGCGGCAAACACGCTTACTACGCGCCTGTTAAGCGGTGGGCTTAAAACGAATCATTCGGCATCCTCAATCCCGTCCGGAGTAAGTGCCCGCTCGAATGGAATCAATCGAACCGCGTCTTCAGCAAGCGTTGGTTCGAATGGTGGATCGGGATTAGTAAAGCGTAGCTTCCTTTCCCAACGATCGCGTGAAATTTTGGCCCGCCGTACGCACGAACCAAAATCGAACTCAACTAATTCGAGCAACAAATCTGCCGCGTCATCGCCGAGTTTGCTACTAACGCGCGATAAATCATCGGGCAGTGATATCGCGAAATCGGGTTCGTCCGCTTCACTTACAACACCCAGCTCCGGCTCGCGGAAGGTGTTCAACACAACGCTACATCTGCGACGCACGGCCAAATTGCCTGAGGGAACAGGCAACAACAGCAACCGTGTTTCGATTGCAGGTCAGGAACGGAAAGGTGATAAAAGCACGTCGAAGGGAGCCGCAACAGCAAACCGCACGAAGGCAGCTTCAGGCGACGGTCGAATCTCACTGAAAGGAACTGTGATGGAAAATAATTGTGCCGTTCCGCCGGAGGTAGGTGACGGGCAAATGGATGTACCGGTAATTATGGAACGTATCGAATCAAAGCTCGAACGTTCAAATACGTTTTCGATCGATGCTGCCGATCATCCGCTGTCACTGCAAATGTTAGAGTGAATGGGTGTAAATCTCACCGTCGAAATTCACTCGAGCACTAAGAACACGAGCGATTATGGCAAGGTAAGACCAAAATGCTAACAACGTATCCTCTGAAAGATGATCGTGTATTGTGGCGCTTAAAGCTACTTCTCAAAGCGTTATCTGCAAAAGGTGCGCATGCACGATGATCTTAATCTCTTCTTAATTTCGTATGTAAAACACATCTGCTAACTTCATCACAAATGTCTAGTCACATATTTATATGCATACACACATATACATAGAAAAAAAAAAAAACAGAGCGATAGAGAGGGAATCAAATATGTTGAGCAGAGCAGTGTTTCTCAACTCAGCGCGCGATATGTGGCCGGTGCAGCTTTTCTGCACCATTAACTTATAATTCGTTAGTAACGATATATTATATACATACTTATCTGTTGCAAGATATGCTTATACATACACACACATTATATATGCATAGATTATTAAACACATATGATACCGTAGAGCAGGGCGTTGATGAAACTCCTATAAAGCCATTATTGTGAAGGATTTTGTGAAGTTTTTTTAGCGTGCGCTGGGACAAACGATACAAACTTCTCAAACTAGGCGGGCATGGGATGTTCCCTCCGTGGATTGATTCAATTAATTGAATGTTAAAAGAAAGCAAATAATCATTTATCTGTTTGTTACATTTGTAAAAGCTAAAGAGAGATTAATTTAAATCATTTAAACTCACTCTCCCCCTAAATAACTCCACGAAATGATGACCTGCTCCTTTGAAATGTGTTGTAGCAATGATAATAATTTATGGAACGGTTTCCCTATCGGTAATTAACTGATTTAAATTTAACAAATTGTTGCTAATGTGGAGGGATTCATGTACTAACAGACTGGGTTGCTACTAACTGTCAATAAGAGTGTGTGTGTGTGTTTTTTCTTTTGGGAACGTTTCGATCATTTTGAAGCCATAGTTTTTTTTTATATTCGCTAACATTGTTTAGACGTTCCGGCTTTAGTTTAGAAACAAAAAAAGTTAAATTTAAACAGAAAACAGTTACTAGGCGCCAAGAAAATGACATTAAGCATAGGAGCACCTGTACGACTGAAAGCAAGGGAAAATTCCATGTCATACGCTTTGCTTCAGGAAAATGGTAAAGCGTTTGTTTTTATTTGTAACTTCTTTTTGCTGCTTAATCAGAAACAATGTGATAAATTGATCATTATGATGATCCTACGTTTGGTTGCTACTTTATACTTATTTACAAGTTTTTTTTAAATATTTGTTTTTTTTTCTTTCCATTTTATATAACGTGCTTGTTCAGTTTTATAAGTGCACGCTTTGTGTGTGTGAGAGTTATTTTTGTCTGACAGAACTTACAAAAGAATGTGTGATAGTAATGGAACTTATAATATTTATTTCACTCCTCGCACTTTAAATTTGCTGTGCGTACTGTACACAACGCGCAGTAAATTTATGTTACATTAATCATCTCATTACTTACATCATCTGAAAGATACATTTCTTCATACGGTTTTAACTGATTTTAGCATGTCTGGGAACCTGTTTAAAACACTGTACCGTAAACCAACTGTATACCTAAAATTAATAGACATTTGATAGATGTTTGTGTTCATGAAAGATGGACCCTCAAGCGTGATCGTTCTGGTGCAGGTGTAGGTCAGTGCAAAAATGAGATTATGATGCGTCCGGTAGAGAAAAAATGATTATGCAAACACTAAAATAATCGCCAACATGAGTTATAAATTAGTAGACGACAAAACAACTCAAGTAATAAAATTATCCAACATCTTTCGAAGTTATTTGTTGTAGGTAAGCGATACTTTTCAGTTTAGTAATCCTCAACCTAAAACTCACAAGAAAGTTTGCATTTTTCATCCGTAATCTCCAACTAAACAGCCACATACTAAGAAGCATTGTCTTCATGACCAACTTGCTATAAAATTCTACCGTCCTTATTCCACCAATGATAATTTTAAGTAATGCACTAGCTGCGCTATATTGCCTATTTAACCAGATAAAAAAAAAGGTTTTCATTTTTACTTACTACTGCCGACGATCTACGACAACATGCACTTAATATTGGATGTTCCCTTAGAAGGGGGTTTACTTTACATTACTATTAAATTTAAGTTTCATTTGAAAATTATGATCAAAAACGCTGAAACACACACTATGGACTGATCATACAAAACAACCTGCGTAAACAATTCTGCTTTAAATGTTACTTTTTGTTTTGTCCATTATTATCTTTACTTTTTATAATGCTACTCGATCATGCCGAGTAGCTGTCGTTCCATCCGGTTGTTTAGTTAAATAATTTTGATTGGCTTTTTTTCTAGTTTTATCACATTGGATATGAAAACTAAGGGTTTTTGCTACACTTACACATTCCCTCCAACTTTATACTACGTTAGGTCGGATAAGTTTGATTGTTAGTACTTAAGAATATTGTCATTTTGTCAGAATCAGTACAGTGAATTGCTTTATAAGATGCAAATCGTTTTACAGCTCTGCAAACGAAGTGAACCTAGAACAAACCACTACTATAGCTTACAAGTAGAAAGTTTGCCGAGAACAAATATTTACGCTATAAACACAACAAAGCCTGCAATATAATCGACTATAAACTGCAACTACTAAATCACGCAAATACTGCTTCAAACACACTAATTACAAAGCAACAACTAAAGCAAGCCTAGTCATCTGTACAAAGTTTTGTTCAAATGCTTGCAAAACATAGAAGCAGATTGCTACCAAACTAGAAAAGCTCGTGCATTGCAGTGTGGCACAAAAATAGAGACAGCATACAGAACTTTATGCAAATTATTAGTAATAGTAGATCGATATTTAGCTGAGTGTTTGTGTGTGTGTGCGTGTGATGAAACCATGCTAATGGTTTGGAGTCAAAATATGTTTGATTCTGTGAGCAATCCGGAAATTGGAAACGATTCTTCTGACGGTTGGATTTGTTGTGTAAGATGTAAGTGCGTCTTCGTTGGGACGCAATTGAATGATTAATGCGAAATAGTGTACACCAGAAGAGAGGAGGGATGTGAATTGATAACAATAAACGTTCTAAATCAGCTTTCAATCGCACTAGAATCTGACAACATCCGATTTTTGTAATCCATAGAGAGATAATAATTTTGTAGAATGTGTTTTGAACATTGTTGAGTTGCTTATTTTATTCGATCATCTGTAATGTTCCGACACGGTGCATAGTCCTTTAGTAAGTCTGGTTCATTTTGAACTCGTCGTTGTGGTAGATGAACACATCCTTGAAGTACATGTTCTTGGTGTAGAAATAGTTGAAGTTGATGACGCGATCGAACGGATAGCCGAACGCGAAACCATCGTAGAAGCGCATGCCAGATCCAACACCGCACGTGAAGGACTTGTCGTAATAGTATCCCTGTTCGTAGGTATTGGCAGTGTACGGCGTGATGATGAAGTAGAACTGCATCGGCATACCGCTGGTCCAGCCCTTCGGCAAGATCAGACGATCCGGGAATCCACAGTGAGCCTCCGACATATCCAGGGTGAACTTCTCCTGTCCGTTGTAACCGAGCATGATCTTCTTGTAGAGCTCGGTGTACATGGTACGATCCTTGACGCTCCAGTAGAAGTCGCGCGAGTTACGGACGAACGTGTTCTTGCCTGCGGTGAAGTCAACCAGGTACTGGTCAAGCTCGAAGAAATACTTCTTATAGTACTGCAGGTCGAAGAAGCGATCGAACTTCGGTCCGAGGAACGTCCGGATGATGGCCTTTCCGGTGTACTCCGAAGCAACGTTGATGGTGTAGCTGAATGGCTTGTGGTTAAGGCGACGCTGGCGTGCGAACACGGCAAAGTCGAAGTACTTGTCGGTCGATGGCATCGGCAGAACGTTGGAGACATCCGAATCGAAGTAGTCGAAGTAGGTCACCAGCTTGTCGAAGATGACATCCTTGATGACGATACCGTTGAAGTTGAGCTCGTCGTAAGTGTAGCTGGGCAGGAATCGCTTGAAGTAGTAGTACAGATCGATGAAGCGCTCGTACAGTTGATAAAAGACTGGATCACGCAAGCTCGTCTCGAACTGCATCAGTGCGGACGGCCAGACCTTGTAGGCGTTGTAGTCGTTTCCGGACAGCAACAGACGCGAGAACACTTCAATGTATCCCATGTAGCTAGCGTCCACACCGTCAACGTTGGAGTTGAGCAGGTTTCCGAAGAAGTCGATCGATTCTGGCTTACGCAGATCAATGCGGGAACCATCCTCCATGATGTAGAATCCATCCTCGATGATCTTACGGATCTTCTGCTCCCAGCTGTTGATCCAGTCCAGCTTGTAGTAGAACTCGTCGGTGATCATGTAGTTGAAGTCGCGGCTCTTGAATGGCACTCCGTTGAAGTAGCTGAGCAGCGAGAAGTATCCGGTCTTGAGCGGGAAGCGCCACACCAGCGGCTTGACCGTGCCCATGTAGTTCGACATACGCTCCAGGTTGTAGCGAGCCAGCAGCTGTTGGTGCATGTACCAGTACAGCTCTCCGCGACGATCCTTCATCAGTCCGAACTTGTCTCCGCCCAGGAAGAACGGATAGTCCATCATGAAGTAGTAGTAGTACGAGTTGAGACCAATATCCTCGGTGTAGTAGTTGAGGTACTCCTCGGTGTAGAAGTTGTTGTAGTAGTCCACCGGGTAGGAAGCGGTGTAGTTAGCGTATACGACGTTGTACTTGCCATTGCCGTAGAATCCGAACTTCGGATCGTACAGCTTCTTGTAGCTGATAGAGCGGATCACATCAGTGTTGAAGAAGTAATACGGGTAGATCTCATAGATAGCCGGCAGGACGAGACCCTGCAGGTCGGAGCGGTGCATCACGGTCAGATGGATGACGTAGATGAACATGCCCTCGTTGATGTTGTCACGAGCCCAGATGAGATTCTTGTAGTAGGTGTCCCAGTCGGCGCTGTTGTACAGGAAGCTGAACAGAGCGTAGGTCTGGCGCAGATAGAGCTCATTGTAGATGGTAAAGATCTCGCCCTTCTCTAGGAAGGCACCAGTCTTGTACCAATCGAAGAACTCGGCCACTTGAGCAAAGTCCTGGAAGTTAAATCAAATAGTTCGAAAGTTAGATCATTCGGTCCACATCGTCAGTCGATTGCCCTGGACACTTACGTTGTACTTTGACTCATCGGCAACCCAGGTCTTGGTGTACGGAATGTACTCCTCATACTTGAGCGGCAGGTGAATGTTGCGCAGCACTTCGAAGAAGAACTTTTGCTTGAACAGGAAGTCCTTGTCCGCTGTAAGATAGGAAGAATATCAGTCCCTTGTTGGATGGTACACACCCGAGGGAAACTTACCGTATTTCGCTTCGTACTTGGTGCTTGGAACGTAAGATCCGCTGGCAAGAACTGCCAGGGAGATCGCCACCGCCAGAATGATGAGCTTCATCTTGTCGAGCACTACTGCTTGACTACAGTCACGAGACTGACTTTTTCGGCATCGGTGCTATAGCTTTTATACCCGTTGGGAACCATTTCGCAAAGGCTTTTTTTGTCCCAAAGATCGCTTGCTTATCATCGGGCTGCAGCACACGAAATAGCACAGGTGATCGAGTATCAAATTCTTGCATTCGTCTACGGCTTCTGGCCCTGATTAATGAACGATCTTTAAGTGCATGGCATTATCGCATCAACGTATTGTTTATATATTGGTACATGGGTGGTACAATTAATGATAAAGTCGTATCAATCTGAGTTCACTGAATGCTTCGAATGTTGAAGGAGAGAATAAAATTCAGACGATAGTATTGTTTCTAGGTGCATGAATTTTAAAGATGAATTACATTCTCGAAAAATCTATCATCACATAATGTATCATACAAGCAAGAGTTTGCCATTCTGTACAAGGGTAATTTAGGATTAATTTTGTGAAGATAGAAGTTACGGATCATTTTTTTATTGTTCGACGATTGAGTTCTCAGTTGGTCTCAGACGACATCTCAGTTGGTTTTATTGGCATAATTTGTTGGTTATCTAAGTTTATCCTTGATTAATTCTTAAGAGCGAATAATTATCAAATTATGTACTCATTAGATCCGATCGGGAATTCGAACAATTTATTTATTTATTTATTTATAATTAATTGTGACGGTCCAGTTCCGTAATGTCAACACCGCTTGTGCTGAGTAAATTTAATAATCATATTTATAAGGCATTATCTCCTTATTCTTTGCCTTATCCCGGGCATACTCGGTTGAATTCGAACAACTTATAAAAGAGAAAACCTTTAGAATTTTGATCAATTTATTGATGTGGTCGTTGAAAATGCAAAAGAAGTAGCTTAGAATTCTCCTGATGGACAATAGGCTGCAACATTTCAACATCTGGTATCTGGTCATCACTTCAGAGCAACGAGCAATATATCTTAGTTCATAGTTTATGGTAAATGATACGTACAAGTGATCAAACGTAAGGAATACGCATACCGTGCTAAATAGAAAGCGGTTATTCGAGAAAGCCCTGCCTTCGGTTCAGATGAAGGTAAGAAACATTTTTCTATATATTTTATTTCATTCAATTAGCACCAGAATTCAAAAGATCTTCCACTAAGTATTGAGTGATCACTAATGTCATATGTTAGATAGAGCTGGCATGGGGACCGTACGGTGGTAGAGATGATAAAGGCGCCGTTCTTCACATGACGGTATCTAGGTTCAAGTCCCGTTCGGACCGTGCCCGTCTAGTCCGCTATGTGGTACCAACAAGACTCGTAAGCCATTCGATGGTCGACGTGACCCAGCAGGTCTTTAAGCCAAGACGAAGAAAAAGTTGAAATGAGCATTACTCAGCGCTTCTGCAGTATCCAGTAACGAAAAATGTTGGAATTTGATCAATCTGTACTCACAATAATTAATCAGATCAATGCACTCGTAATAGATGGAACCATAAACTGAAATGTATATGTTGGATAGGTGGACCTTAGAATCTTCTTCTTGACCTAATGACCTGTTATGGTCGTTACCGTGTAGTTAAAACATGTGTACCATGTGCCATGTGAAAGCCGGAACCGTTGTCGCCTACGGTTCACCCTACCTTAGAAACGAAGATGTATTATTTGATTTCAATTTTCATCTTCTTATACTAAACTTTTTTGTCTACACTACACTTTATATTTAATCTACTTGAGGAATACAACACATAACAACCAATAGACCTGGACAACAAGCACACATTCACAATGCAGCATGCCCGGGATAAAGCAAAGAATAAGGAGGAAATTCCTTACTATGAATGTTCTTTGTTTCAATCACATATGATGTTGGCAGTACGGTAACGTGCCGCGCGACTTGATTATAAATAAATAAAACAAAAAACTCATTATATTTAGAAAAAAATGTTTTGATTAACATTCTAAACCTTTTTTCCCACTCCGTTCGCACTGAGATAATTTTTTTTTATGTATTCTAATGTGACGGCTCATATCGCACTACAGTTCGCAATGGGATTATGTTGGAGATTTTTATTCATTCTCTATATTCACATATGCTAATGACACATATTTTTTCGAAATGATCCTCTAATCCTGAGCGATACATCCTCGTAAGACTCATGTTGATTTACACTCACTCATGAATACACTCACTGATAAGGTACGATGCAATATTCAAACTGTAAATGATTGTTGTATAAGCTGGAAATCATCATATCTGTAACATTAAGCATGAAGTTTGATAGAGCAGACAGCATTTCACTAAACACGATTAAAGATAGCACAAATCATTTGAGACACAATTTTCATGTGAGTTTTTCCCAATTTGCTGAGTTGCTTATTTTATTCGATCATCTGTAATGTTTCGACACGGTGCATAGTCCTTTAGTAAGTCTGGTTCATTTTGAACTCGTCGTTGTGGTAGATGAACACATCCTTGAAGTACATGTTCTTGGTGTAGAAATAGTTGAAGTTGATGACGCGATCGAACGGATAGCCGAACGCGAAACCATCGTAGAAGCGCATGCCAGATCCAACACCGCACGTGAAGGACTTGTCGTAATAGTATCCCTGTTCGTAGGTATTGGCAGTGTACGGCGTGATGATGAAGTAGAACTGCATCGGCATACCGCTGGTCCAGCCCTTCGGCAAGATCAGACGATCCGGGAATCCACAGTGAGCCTCTGACATATCCAGGGTGAACTTCTCCTGTCCGTTGTAACCGAGCATGATCTTCTTGTAGAGCTCGGTGTACATGGTACGATCCTTGACGCTCCAGTAGAAGTCGCGCGAGTTACGGACGAACGTGTTCTTGCCTGCGGTGAAGTCGACCAGGTACTGGTCAAGCTCGAAGAAATACTTCTTATAGTACTGCAGGTCGAAGAAACGATCGAACTTCGGTCCGAGGAACGTCCGAATGATGGCCTTTCCGGTGTACTCCGAAGCGACGTTGATGGTGTAGCTGAATGGCTTGTGGTTAAGGCGACGCTGGCGTGCGAACACGGCAAAGTCGAAGTACTTGTCGGTCGATGGCATCGGCAGAACGTTGGAGACATCCGAATCGAAGTAGTCGAAGTAGGTCACCAGCTTGTCGAATGTGACATCCTTGATGACGATACCGTTGAAGTTGAGCTCGTCGTAAGTGTAGCTGGGCAGGAATCGCTTGAAGTAGTAGTACAGATCGATGAAGCGCTCGTACAATTGATAGAAGACCGGATCACGCAAGCTCGTCTCGAACTGCATCAGTGCGGACGGCCAGACCTTGTAGGCGTTGTAGTCGTTTCCGGACAGCAACAGACGCGAGAACACTTCAATGTATCCCATGTAGCTAGCGTCCACACCGTCAACGTTGGAGTTGAGCAGGTTTCCGAAGAAGTCGATCGATTCTGGCTTACGCAGATCAATGCGGGAACCATCCTCCATGATGTAGAATCCATCCTCGATGATCTTGCGGATCTTTTGCTCCCAGCTGTTGATCCAGTCCAGCTTGTAGTAGAACTCGTCGGTGATCATGTAGTTGAAGTCGCGGCTCTTGAAAGGCACTCCGTTGAAGTAGCTGAGCAGCGAGAAGTATCCGGTCTTGAGCGGGAAGCGCCACACCAGCGGCTTGACCGTGCCCATGTAGTTCGACATACGCTCCAGGTTGTAGCGAGCCAGCAGCTGTTGGTGCATGTACCAGTACAGCTCTCCGCGACGATCCTTCATCAGTCCGAACTTGTCTCCGCCCAGGAAGAACGGATAGTCCATCATGAAGTAGTAGTAGTACGAGTTGAGACCAATATCCTCGGTGTAGTAGTTGAGGTACTCCTCGGTGTAGAAGTTGTTGTAGTAGTCCACCGGGTAGGAAGCGGTGTAGTTAGCGTATACGACGTTGTACTTGCCATTGCCGTAGAATCCGAACTTCGGATCGTACAGCTTCTTGTAGCTGATAGAGCGGATCACATCAGTGTTGAAGAAGTAATACGGGTAGATCTCATAGATAGCCGGCAGGACGAGACCCTGCAGGTCGGAGCGGTGCATCACGGTCAGATGGATGACGTAGATGAACATGCCCTCGTTGATGTTGTCACGAGCCCAGATGAGATTCTTGTAGTAGGTGTCCCAGTCGGCGCTGTTGTACAGGAAGCTGAACAGAGCGTAGGTTTGGCGCAGATAGAGCTCATTGTAGATGGTAAAGATCTCGCCCTTCTCTAGGAAGGCACCAGTCTTGTACCAATCGAAGAACTCGGCCACTTGAGCAAAGTCCTGGAAGGGAAATCAAATAGTTCGAAAGTTAGATCATTCGGTCCACATCGTCAGTCGATTGCCCTGGACACTTACGTTGTACTTTGACTCATCGGCAACCCAGGTCTTGGTGTACGGAATGTACTCCTCATACTTGAGCGGCAGGTGAATGTTGCGCAGCACTTCGAAGAAGAACTTTTGCTTGAACAGGAAGTCCTTGTCCGCTGTGAGATAGGAAGAATATCAGTCCCTTGTTGGATGGTACACACCCGAGGGAAACTTACCGTATTTCGCTTCGTACTTGGTGCTTGGAACGTAAGATCCGCTGGCAAGAACTGCCAGGGAGATCGCCACCGCCAGAATGATGAGCTTCATCTTGTCGAGCACTACTGCTTGACTACAGTCACGAGACTGACTTTTTCGGCGTCGGTGCTATAGCTTTTATACTTCAGATGCATTTTATTGCTTATCGCTGGTAGTGAGCCATAGAAACAACCGAAAGCATAATGTACCGGCCTGAAAATGCATTATCACATTACTTCTCGGTGTTTTGCTTCGGTACGTAATGATAAACTTAATGCATCTTCAGGTCATCTTACTGGATCGCAGCTTCATCCCCAGCGTAGATGATTGTACTATCTGGTACACCACAAATATGCAAATATGTTTAGCTCGCTACTGATATTGAGAAATTAATTAGCCAATTTTTTTATTTGCCACATATTGCAGCAAATGTATAGAATCTCTCTACAATCACGGAAGGTTTGTTGGCCTGCCAATTTCGGCTTCTTTGACCGTAGCCGGAGAATTAAGTCCTCGACACGGGGGAACGTAACGGCTGAATTCGACACCACGCTTCCAATCGATCGTATTTTACGCTGGTACTAAAAAAAATCCTATCTTTGTCACTTGTCCTGGATTACCAGCAGTGACGGATTTAGCCTTTCTAAGGACCTCAGTGGAGTCAAAATTTGGGTCCTCTGTTACACTGAACCTATGTTCTGAAAGTGTCCGATTTTTGCTACCAATGTGATGCTTTGTAATCGGATTTATAACTAACGTTCCCTACACTTGCTAGTTTTATGATCGTTGAACATTGATCTACATAAGGCAAAACCAGCAGAGAAATTAAGAAGGAGCGATCAGTTTAAATTGTTCCATAAAAAGATGCGCGGCCGAAAGACGCATCCAACGATATGCGAACCGCTACGATCGGGTCAAAACTGAGCGAGTTATCGACGATTTTCCACAGAAAACCCCTTTTTCGTGGAATAACTGGGCAGGGGGTTGGAGGGATTAGGGTGGGGTGTTCCACAACAAGATGCACGACTCAAACGCATCCATCGGTATGCAGAACGCTCCGATCAGACCAAAACTGAGCGAGTTATCGCTGATATTCCATGGGAATGCTTCTATTTCGCGGAATGACTGGGCGGGGGGAGGAGGGATCATGTTGAGGTGTTCGGCAAAAAGATGCGGAGCCTCAAGACGCATCCAACGGTAGGCCGGACGCCAGGATCGGATCAGGAATGAGCGAGTGATAGCCGATTTTCCATGGGAATGCTCTTATTTTCTGCAATAACTTGGCGGGGAGTGGAGGGATCGGGTTGAGGTGTTCGGCAAAAAGATGCGCAGCCTCAAGACGCATCCAACGGTAGGCCGGACGCCAGAATCGGATCAGGAATGATCGAGTGATAGCCGATTTACCATGGGAATGCTCTTATTTTCCGCAATAACTGTGCAGGGGGTGGAGGGATCGTGTTGAGGTGTTCGGCAAAAAGATGCGCAGCCTCAAGACGCATCCAACGGTAGGCCGGACGCCAGAATCGGATCAGGAATGAGCGAGTGATAGCCGATTTTCCATGGGAATGCTGCTGGCAGAGTACCCCCTCCCACACCACCTCCCGTTATGGAAAATCCCCCTTAGTTCCCTTTAATATTAAAAACAAAATTTCGGAGGTGTTTTTAAAACATATTTCAAGAAAGAAACAAAAATGAGCCTGAAAAACTTGAAATTGAAAGACAAAATTAAAATCAATCGGAAAAATATTTGACGTGACGGAAAGAAATAATTTTTGGACCACTTTTAAAACTGATTTTGTAAATTTTTGGCCGGCCCGAGCTACCTCTTGGAAGTCATGCTCTCCTGTTACAACCAGTCGCTCCTGGTCGGATTTTTGTAGCAAAATGTGGAAATTTTTATGCGGCAAAATTCGACCAGGAGTAACAGGAGAGCATGAAATCGAGGAGGTAGCAAATGGAAATTTTAAAAGTGGTCCGGAAATTATTTTCTTTCCGACGCGACAAATATTTTTCCGTCCCTTTTTAAGTTTGTCTTTCCGTTCTAAGTTTTTCTGTCTCATTTTTATTTCTTTCTTGAAATATCTTTTCAAAACCCCTCGAAAACATGGTTTTCAATATTTAAGGGTAGTAAGGGGGATTTTCCATAAAAGAGTGGGAGGGGGGGGGGGGGGGGGTAGAATTCCGCCATCAGCATTCCCATGGAAAACCGGCTATCACTCGATCATTCTTGGTCCGATCGTGGCGTCCAGCATACTGTTGGATGCGCCTTGAGGCCGCACATCTTTTTGCCGAACACCTCAACCCGATTCCTCCACTCCCCGCACAGTTATTGCGGAAAACAACAGCATTCCCATGGAAAATCGGCGATAACTCGATCGCTCTTGGTCCGATCCTGGCGTCCGGCCTACCGTTTGATGCGTCTTGAGGCTGCGCATCTTTTTGCCGAACACCTCAACCCGATCCCTCCACCCCCCGCACAGTTATTGCGGAAAATAAGAGCATTCCCATGGAAAATCGGCTATCACTCGCTCATTCCTGATCCGATCCTGGCGTTCGGCCTACCGTTGGATGCGTCTTGAGGCTGCGCATCTTTTTGCCGAACACCCCAACACGATCCCTCCACCCCCTGCACAGTTATTGCGGAAAATAAGAGCATTCCCATGGTAAATCGGCTATCACTCGCTCATTCCTGATCCGATCCTGGCGTCCGGCCTACCGTTGGATGCGTCTTGAGGCTCCGCATCTTTTTGCCGAACACCTCAACCCGATCCCTCCACCCCCCGCACAGTTATTGCGGAAAATAAGAGCATTCCCATGGAAAATCGGCTATCACTCGCTCATTCCTGATCCGATCCTGGCGTTCGGCCTACCGTTGGATGCGTCTTGAGGCTGCGCATCTTTTTGCCGAACACCCCAACACGATCCCTCCACCCCCTGCACAGTTATTGCGGAAAATAAGAGCATTCCCATGGTAAATCGGCTATCACTCGCTCATTCCTGATCCGATCCTGGCGTCCGGCCTACCGTTGGATGCGTCTTGAGGCTGCGCATCTTTTTGCCGAACACCTCAACCCGATCCCTCCACCCCCCGCACAGTTATTGCGGAAAATAAGAGCATTCCCATGGAAAATCGGCTATCACTCGCTCATTCCTGATCCGATCCTGGCGTTCGGCCTACCGTTGGATGCGTCTTGAGGCTGCGCATCTTTTTGCCGAACACCTCAACACGATCCCTCCACCCCTCGCCCAGTTATTGCGGAAAATAAGAGCATTCCCATGGAAAATCGGCTATCACTCGATCATTCTTGGTCTGATCCTGGCGTCCGGCATACCGTTGGATGCATCTTGAGGCTGCGCACCTTTTTGCCGCACACCCCAACCCGATTGCACCACCCCCTGCTGAGTTATTGGGGAAAACCTAACACATATCGTGGAAAATCGGTGATAACTCGGCCATTCCTGGACTAACCGCGAAGTTCCGCGTACCGTTGGATGCGGCTTTGAACCGCGCACCTGTTTGCTCTACACTCCAACCCGATCCCTCCACCCCCCGCCCAGTTATTCCGCGAAATAGGAGCATTCCCGTGGAAAATCGGCGATAACTCGGTCATTCCTGGACCGATCGCGAAGTTCCGCGTACCGTTGGATGCGTCTTTGGACCGCGCACCTTTTTGCTGAACACCCCAACCCGATTGCACCACCACCTTATTCCGATCAGAGCGTGCAGCATACCGTTGGATGCGCCTTGCTGGTTTTCCGCAATAACTTGGCGGAACGCGGAGTGCTGCTAGTGGAATGTACCGGAAGTTTTTGGGAATCCCTTAGCACGAGGAAAATAGCTCGCCCATTTTTTATTTTTGTTTTGAGCTAATTTTCTACTGGGAGCGACTGGTAGGAACAGAAGACCATCCATTCCAGGAGAAACTAGTATCGTGTTTTTCAATTTTTCAAATTCAATTCAATTTTTAAATTCTAAAATTTATTTTCGGTTAAGGTGTACAGCTACCATACAATTTATTAATATTTTAAAATTCATTTTCCCTTGCCATCGCCATCATATCGCGCCATCCTAAGTATCGAGAAGAGTACCGCGATTCTTTTTCGGTGGCGGTGGTTCAATTTTCTCCTTCAACACATCCTCGTTCGTTTTGCCACCCTTCCGCTCGAGCTGCTTCTCAATGATACGCGCATTGTTTGCATAGCTGTCCGCCACTTCCCGTGCCTCAATTTCGTCCTCTTCCTCATCGATGGTCGACACGGTTACCGAGCTAAACTTGCCCATATTCTTCGTGTGCTTCGTAACCATCACCTTCTTCGGTTCCTGTGTGGGGTTAAGGCTTGTGCTGGGGGTTTTGATGAATTCCGAAATCTTGGCCTCACTCTTGCACTTCACCAGTGCCCGTCGTATGACGAACGTCACCTGCGGATCATTGCTGTGCCGGTAGTATAGAGGCAATCCGCACTTTTTGCACTTCAGTCGATGCTGCTTCTCGATGCCTGCGTCCCGCTGGATGAAGACAGTTTCGCTCGGATCTGCGTTTACCTTGTTGGCGTGGCGTGCACTGTCGATCACCCGGGCGCCATCCAACTGTCGGAGGGGAAGTTTTTCCAGCGTGCAATCTAAAATGGTAGAAAAAGGGAACCAAAGCATTTAGACACTTACTTCAACTGCACCAAGCGGGTGTGAGAGGTTTGCTGTGCGTAATACCTAAAATTAAACTCATTTGCCCGCACAAACAGTAGTATATGTTGAGTGGTCCCGTTTCATTGTATTCCTCCTTGTCTTTGGAATCGGAACAAACAATACTACGCGATACTACTTTCGGCATTGTTGAGCTGCAACACGGCCGCTTCCTATTACAAGAGTTTACAACGTTGAACGGTACTGTTTACATTCCGTTTCTGCATCGCATTAGCTGTCAAATTGTGAGCATTCGGCGCTTAAGCAGTGTCTACACGTGTTATTATTGAGCGCTTCCGAAAGGGAACTTTTTCTGTGAAATGCTCCGAACATTGGGGCTTGAATAAATTTTGGTTTATTGAAAAAAAATTAAAGAATGGGTTTTCTTGGAGGGTTTGGTCTGAGGTGGATGAAATTGTATTAAATAAATAATTGACAAAAGTACTCCAAGTAATCTTGTTTCACTTCAAAACAGTTCGCCGTTGTGAATTGATTTTGTGAGTGTACTGAAGTATTTTGTTTTATACGATGAAAACGATATGGCCGTTCTGCAAACAGAACTACTTCAAAAGTGTATGAATAATGTTTTGAAAAGCTTTGTTTCAAACAATCTCGTTCTCCTTTCACTACGCGTCACTTAAAAGTCCGATTGAGAGCAGTCTGTCACAACAATCTGTCTACAGTTGCGCGCCGGGTCCGTTTTCAAGGACATTCGGATTTTCACAAATGCCCGCTGTCACCAAACGATGGCCGCGCGACCCTATCACAGTGTAATGTTTTCGAGTTTTTTCACTCCAAATCTAGTCACATAGATTTTGCCTTACACAGAAAAACCTTTAAAAATAATATTTAAAGTAGCAGTAATTGGCAGTAAACGAACGCTAGCACAAACGCGTAAGCAAAGGCAGTGTAATTCGCGTAGTAATTAGGTCGCTGTAAGTACCGCAAAAGGGCTGCTGGTGCATGTGTGTATCTTTCGGTTTGGGGCATGAAAGTTAGTGGCTTTTATTGGTCCACTGTGAGCCTTCTTGTGCATGGAGTGTGTGTATGTATGTGTGTGTCTTTTTCCTTCTCTACAGCAAACGAGCCCATCAGGTTTTACAATTATTGCAGAATGCATCCATGCTCTGCCTCGTTCCTTTTCCAATGCATAAGAAATCAGAGGTGTGCATTGTTTGTGTAAATGTAGTGCAGAAAAACACCCTCAATTGCAGCTTGTAAAGAGGGATGCGCGTGTGTGTGTTTGTATGTGTGCTGCAAAGAAGGGCTGCTCATCTGCTACGGGGCGTCCTAGAAGAGTGCAAATAGATAGGGCTGTGACAATCCTTGCTGAAAGTAGTGAGAACGATGATAATGATGATGATGGTACACTGATGATGATGCTAACCTACTACGGCAGTATAGCGTACCATATTGTTGTACCAGGCAGTTGTGAGTAAAGTATTGTGAGGCTCGCAGGCACACGATGTATGTGTGCATGCGTGTGTGTATGTGTGTGTGTGTGTGTGTGGTGCCATTTCATTCTGGCTGTTGTCCCGCGAGGCGCATTAACCAACCCCTCACCGTTTCGACGCACGTGAATTGTGCCCCTGCGCGCATGGTGCGGTTCATGGTGGGCTTTTGCGGAAAAAAGCAAAGAAAAAAAAACGGGAACGAAAGGAATCATACGGGGAAACAGGAAGAAAAATGTAGTTGATGAAACCCTTTCCAGGATGTATACATTTTAAAAAAATACTTTATCCCATTTCTCACGGATTTCATCAGGTTTAGAATCGTGACACAAATCGAGTTGTCCGTGATGTGTGGTGATAAAAATCAATGGTTGCTACATATCTCCCAAACCAATGTTTCAATAATGCTGCCACAAACATTCCTTTCCAGCTCTCGTGGTGGCGGCGGCTGCTGCTGTTTCACGATGACAATGATCACGATGATGATGATGATGATTGGGGTGGTTCATGGGTGAGAAAGAGTAGAAGGCCAGTGAAGTGATGGGAGGGAGAAGGCACGGGGTGGTGAGCACGCGCGCGCAAGCGAGACGGACGAAAACGTTGATGAACGGACAAACTTCCGCAGTGTCTGTGGAGAACAAATCACTGAAACGTGGTGAACCTCATGCACGGTGCTGGAGGAAGAGCGGGAGAGCGGGAAATCGGGGAAATGTCCTGCAGGGACACACCGAAAGCAGTGACACGGAAGTGAAGCGATATCGGGGGTCCTGGATGGATGGATTATTAAATTGCTGATAAGAAAACGGTCCTTTCAGAAAAAGGGCGCATGTGATATGCAGGTGCCGTTGCAGCAGAGTTTGTTATACAGACACGCGCGCATGTGGTTGTGTGGTAGCGTACCAGGCGGTAAGGATAGCGAAGGAAACGGGGCGAACGGCGCGCCTGTATTGTGCATTGGTGCCTATCCTGTCCAATCTAGCCAGTATTGTATCAAGCAAACACGCGGCAAAGCATGGCAGCTTTGGGAACAAATTTTTCCTCACTCACTTCCATCGCACCCATCGCAGCATCGCAGTGAGAAGGGACGAAGAGAGAGAATGTGCGAGTGAAATGAGAAGACTCGAAACGAAACAAAATCTTTGTTAAGATGCATTTTCTCAATGGTAATGGTGAGGGCGGTAAGAGTGCATCGGCTCCCGTGCCATGAACGGAGGTGCGTGCGTGTGTGTATGTGTGTTCGAACTTACGCTCAAAGTGGACCACCTACTTGGATAGTACTATTTACTACTACTATCGGGAGTAGCAGCAGCAGCTACGTGTATGTGTTTTGTGACCCGTTCGCATTCATCTTCACAAAACACGCTCTCGCAGAAAGGAAATGCATGTAGTTTACAGTTGTGTGCGTGTGTATGTATGTGTGTGTGTGTGGTGCGAGGGTAGCAGCTGTGTGTGCGAATAGTAGTAGCCACCTTCTCAACACCGGTTTCAGCATGTGCATCCATCCTCGTTCGTCCCTTTCGAAACACACCAGCACGTTTCGCGGGATGTGTGCATATAAAGAATTTAAATGTTTTATAAACTGTTTGGATTTAGCTGATTATTTTAAATTTTATACAATTTTATGACATTTTTTTTTAAAGAAACCCATTTATAGATGAGATAAAAAATAGTGAAAATAATTTTCGACACACGTGCTCTGTGTGTTGGATCAAAGGAGGCGCCCAGTCTTTTGTACTACAGGGTGGTGCACCATCAAGTGGTGTTGGAAGTGTTTTACTTTTGGAATAATTTGATAAATTTATAAATTTAAGTGGATTTTTTAAATATTTTATATGGTGGTAATGTTGGATGGAATAATTCCGGAAGTTTATTGTCAAATTGATTTGACAAAAGTTACCATGAAGGGAAAAAAAATTAATACAGTTCGATCATTTTAGTTTTGTAGCACTATACCGATTGATTAATTACAAGTATTATATTTTCAGTCAAAATGTAGGCGAGAAGAAACTTTGACAGTAAAATTCCGAAATTATTTTAACACAAATTACCATGTCTGAAACGGCTATACTACATGTTACAGTAATTAAAATTAGCCTCGACATGAAAAATTATAACCACAAATAAAATGCATCCACATATCGCTATGTTTTTTTTTTGAGTGCCAAACAGTTTTTTTCTTAATTTTAAATTCCAAAAGAACCTGCATTTTGTTAAAATAAAATCACAAAGGATGCACCGTTGCTACTAAGGTTACCTAGGATGCACTGATTCGAAGAATATTTTTTTCATTGTGAGGCATATGTCTACTGTTTTTAATTGCTAAACGGTTGACATTAAACAAGAGCTATTTACTTACCGCTTTGTTTTTCGAAATTAAACGTCTCCAATTTTATCACATTCCCATTATCCTTCGTTCACAGATAGCTTACCAATGAACAGTTGGCGGTATGGTTAAGATGGCTTCAACAGAGGAACAGGATAGGAAAATAGTACTAGAATTCTGCCACCTGCTGGAGAAGTCGAAGCAGCTCTTCAACGGATTGCGCGATCTGCCCCAGTATGGGCACCGGCAGTGGCAGGCGTACTTCGGTCGCACGTTCGACGTTTACACCAAGCTGTGGAAGTTTCAGCAGCAACATAGACTAGTCCTAGATTCTAAGTATGGTTTAAAGCGATGGCAAATCGGAGAAATAGCTAGCAAAATTGGACAACTCTATTATCACTATTAGTAAGCACCGTTACCGATCCGTTCACCGCTCGCACACTGCTAACGACACTAATCGGTGGTTTCTTCCTTTTTCTCTTGTTGTTCCCACACAGCCTTAGAACGAGTGAAACAAATTATCTCAATGAAGCATACTCTTTTTATGCTGCGATCAGAGGGCGCGCTTACTACTCTAGAGCAATCAAGGAGGACCGACCGGATCTCATGGTTAAGAAACTACGTTACTACGCTAGATTTATTGTTGTTTGTTTACTGTTGAAGAAGATGAAGCTAGTGAGAGAGTTAGTTATTGAATTGGAGCGACAAATACAGGAATACACCACGACGTAAGTGATGCCGGATTTATGCTCCCATCGGAATTTGATTTCATTCGTTTTTTAACCTCATTTTAGGTACGAGCCAGAAGATCAGCTAGAGTGGTCACTGGTGCTGGAGGAAATTAAAGGCTTCATCAAGGCAGAATCGGCCGTCGCCGTGCTGCATGCCGACACGAACCCGATCGTACTATCGCACAGGTTAGTTGCTTGCCAAAGCGAAGCGTAGCGTGTAGCTTAGTGTTAGGCCCGTGCTTTCCGATTTATTACCTTCTTCTTCTTCTGTAGCTCCTTTTAGTCTTGTTCCCGTTTTTTTTATGTGTGCGCTCACATTTTGTTTCAGTTTTATCTGTGTGTATGTAATATTGCTTCTTACGTTTACAAGCTATTGTTGTACTGTGTTTTTGTTTTGTTTATTCTCTTGCTATGCGGTATTAATAAACAACTTACCAGCTTTTTGGAGAAGCTTTTGCTTAGGATATCTAACTAGGGTTTTAGCTAGGCAAATTATCCAAAACAGGGTAGTAGAAAAGGAAGAAGAGCATACAATTCAATCGTTATTGTTTAATTTGGCATTATTCTCAGGTCAACTATGTTGTATTCATAATTAAGTTGAATTATAGATAACTTCTTAAATAATCTTAAAGAGATTTTTAGATAATTTCGCAACAATATCAACAATTTTGCCAACTGGTAGCACATGATAGGACAACGGCATCAGTTAAAATTACCATTATGATTCGCATCATCTGGCTACTGTTGTCTGAAACGTTGTCATTCTTATAAAATCATCTGAAGAAAACAGTAGTAATTAGCGTTTATAGAAGTTTATGCTTTGCTATATATGTAGTTTTCCGTACTCCCGTTTTTCTTCTCTCTTCAATCTATCTCCCGTTTCGTTTAACTCAGTTTTTCCCCTTTAAACGTAACTGCTTTCCACACGTAAAAAAAAAAACGAAATGGAAAGTACACATGTGTAAACTTACATAAAAAATACCCGCTCAATCTCTATACTACCCTACCGTAACACATCATAATTACAGGAACCAGAAAAAAGAAAGTTGCTAAACTGTATTTCCTTACCTTTTCTTGTAACTCAAATCTAATTCATTCTAACTCAAATAACTTGCCTTTATTATCACAACGTATTAGTACGGGCAAATGAAATCGTTCCCCATTTAGTGTTTGAAGGCCGTAAAGAGTATACTTACAGTATGTACAGTAATTGTAACGAACCTGTTTGTTGTTAAACGTTTGGCGTAACAATCGTCTGCTGGTATTCTTACTTCCTTACCTGTGTTTGTTTTGATGTTCCGGCTTCCATTGATTGGCTGTGTAGCTGTTTGGCTATCTCTCGCTCTAACAATTCCCCATTGTTATAAAGCTATATTATATTCCCCATTGGCTATAAAGATCGCAAACTGGTTGTTTTCATAAGCATACCAAACCAAGCGCACACAGCAGTATTTAAAAAAAAAACGCTACATTTTTCTCGATTATCTTGTGCCGAATTTTCGTACTTTCCTTGTGTTTTGTTAAATCCTTAGTTTTCCGATGGTTGGTTTCTGTCGTACTTCTCTGTATTCGTAATATTCGATTTGTTCTTATGTTTTGTTGGTTTTGGTTTGATTTTGTACTGCTGCTAAAAAAAAGCAAAACAAAAAATTATAACTCTAGTAAATAAGACCATTTTAATCTTAATCTTAAGGCAGTAAGAGCAAACAGTTCGATTTTGGCTTTACGTTTTTTTGTGTTGGATTTCGGTAAACGATTTGGCATAAAAACAAAAACGCAAATTTATCTTCCTGACGATGGTAGATAGTCAACAAAATTGTATCATCAAAATTAGCACTTTGCTTTGCTCTTACTTGAATACTAGATAAGTAAGATATAAGAAGAAAAAAAACACACGAGATGAACGCCCCCTTTCAATGAGCGACAAAATCTTACAACAATTGGCCCGTTCACTTTCATTTTTGGATCATCCTTGCGCACGACCGTTTTCATTCATATATAATCGGACAAAACGTTTTCACCGTCACATTTTGTCATCCTCATCGTGTTTCGATCATTATCGATCGCTTTTCATCCATGTTGAATCGAATGTGTGAGGGTGTTGGGTGCAATGAGAAAGGTTAGAAAAAGTGCAACACAGTGCCGTACCCATGTATTCATGTAGCGTGGTGTCGGGAAAGAGCAGGTGACAGAAGAAGCGACACCCGGTCCGACGTTAAAACAGTGCAGTAAGTCGAACAACAGTGCTCTCTTGTCTTGTTTTCCGTTCGGTTGTAGTGTGTTTCAATTTTTTATTCTAGAAAAAGATAAATAACGTTAAAATAGTTTTCTATTTTTGTTTCTCTTACAAACAACAAACAAACAAAAAAAAAAAGTCATTCAAAAAAAATGAGAAATTCATTCAAACTTGTACATGCGATCTTCGGTGATCATATTGATCTTTCTTCATTGGCAAATTCCATAAACATGTTTCATCAGACATTCAGTGAATATTCGCTATCATCCACCAACATCATCACAGTCAGTCACACACGCATAACACACCCACATACATAAATACATGCGCACCTAGTGTCATTGTGTTCACACGGTCACCTGCACTCCGAAACAGACAAACAAACGAAAAATGCATTCCAAACATCAAACATTCACTCTCTCACACACACACATACACGAGTAAGGGTGACCAAATGTAGTCGAAAGCACGGGCCACTCGTCGTTCCCCGTACGGAATAAGGTAACTTCACCCCGTGTTGAATCGAAGTGGTTCTGGTTCCAGGTTAAGCCCGCTCACCACCCCACCATGCGAACGGACGCCGCACATGACGCTCAGCCTGCAGGAGATTTTGATCGTTGGTTCCGCCTGCGAGCAGGCCAAGTTTTCCGAGCTGACGATGGACATGTTTCGGTACGCATTCACAATGAGGCGCTGAGGCCTAGGATTGATTTCAGTTGTGTTAATGTTTTGCGTTTCTTTTTGCTCTCTGCCCATTGCCAGGATGCTACAAACACTGGAACGTGAACCGACCGATGCGATGCACCCCATGATCGGTCATCCGATGGCACACGGAGGACCACATGATGCTAGTCCAGCAGCGAGCCGCATGCCACCTTATGGAGTGCCGGGTTCGAAAGGTAAAAACAGGTTGTTTGCTCGGTATACTGGATCAATGAGCGAAACAAATATTTTCTGTATCGATTTTACTAGGTGGATCATTCCTCACTCCCTTCCTTTAAATTTCGGTGGCACTTTTGCAAGTCCCTATTGACAAAATTGCCCTATTAACCACTATTAAGGATTTTTTTTTATTCAAATTCACCTTAACAGTGCTTTAATAAGCAGATTTTATCAAAAGGGTTCTTGGTTTCTGTGTAAATCTGTTACCAGTAGAGACTAAGAACGCAGCATAGCTCAGAGACTGAACTAAGTTTTGATTGGGATTTACGAACACTAACACTACAAGATCCACTCAGCTGCGTGTACTTTTACGCTCACAATAAATCCGGAACAGCACTGTCTGATTCCTTTAACCATTCGGAGGGTTAAGCACCAATCTCAGCCTTCTAGTCTTTCTTGGGGACTAAAAGAAATCACGTGGCATCTTGACTGTTTGGACAATAAATCTCCCAAAAGTAGCTAATGCTTACCGTTTTCTTTTCTTCTCCTCTCTGCAGGATACGTGGAAAACGGTGATCGACGTGCGATGCGTGATAATCCACACAAGTACTTGCTGTACAAACCATCGCTCAGCCAGCTGATGGTGTTTCTGTCCAGCGGCTTCAAGGAGCTGCCACCGGGCGGTGCACTGCTGCTGTACATGTCCGCCGACGGGTGCTTCTCGACTACGAAGCATCCGCAAGACTGTAAGTATTCATCCTCTTCTCTCGGTCTCGGTTAAACACCGTGTATTATCACTCTCATCGGCTCCTCAACTTTCGCTTTACAGATGGTTACGAGCTGGGAGGATTGGCGACGAGTGTAAAGCGCGACGCAGTGGACAGTGGGCTATCGGTGCGCGGGAAATCGAGTGCCGGCTACAAGGAACCGCACTGTCTGTATCCGGGCGATCTGTACCCGTACACGCGGCGGCCCCTCTTCATCATAATCGATTCGGATAATTCATTCGTGTTCCAGCACATACCGAGGTTGTAGTAAAGTGCTCTCTCTTTCTGTCTCGCTTTCTTTTTAACACAGTTTAGTGCCACTAATACAAAGGATGTATTTTGTTGTTGTTCTGATTCGATTTGCAGGTATTTCGGTCAACCGTTAGTAATACTCATGTCACCACAGGATATTCCTGCCAACTACCAAGGTAAGATTGCTCTGTACTGGTTACTCCTGAACGAATAATAACGCATTTTATGTGTTGTGTGCTGCAGATTTACAGCATCATGGTTCACTGTTCACGTTATTCCTGCACTCACCAATGACGGCCATGTGCTACATCTGTAATGTCGGCGATGTGCCGATTCATCACTGGGAACGATGTCAAAGCTACGTAGATCGGTTCGTTACTGAAGCGTCCCGGCTAGTGACGCGTTGCCGGATGGATGAAATCGAACAGGGTATCGGTTACATAGGTAATTGGACTTTTTGTGTTATGTCGAGCTAACCCATTAAATTATATCCTTTTTTTTTCTCTCCCACTCATCAGATTCATCGTACGTACAGTTTTTCGGTGATGATTTCCTGCGAACGCTTATTTTACGGTTCGTGTTTTGTGACGTCGCGTTACGGCTGCACCGTGGCTTCCGTGGCCGACATCAACGGCCCCGTTGCGAACCACCACTGCCCGGGCCGGAGCTTTTGGAGCATCCGTCGTTGGCCCACATCGTGCTGCAGCTAGCGACGGCACTCGACGTGAGAGGTCACTTTGTCGAGGGTCCGGAAGGCGATTGATGCACGGTCGGTACGAACGCCGCGGCACGGTGGTACCCATCATCCATTGTGTTGAGTGTAGCAGGCTTCCTTCACGTGTTCATCATGCTCACGCAGACCGTGTTGAGCGTCCATGTCAGTCGTTGCGCGAGCAGGCAGCGTTCTCTAGCGCCACACACCAAGTGTATACCCGGTATGTTGTGCATTGATCTGTGTTGAGCGATAGGAGGGAAGGTTGTGGGGAGGGAAAAACCCCGGAACCGAAACCGGACGTACGGACTCGGAACGGTGCTTCCAACACTCACATATTGTCCCGTGATTTTTTTTTAAGTTTTGGTGGAAATCGCTCCACTCGGATCGCGACGTGTTGTTTTGGTGTGCGAACAGAGCAAACATGGATAAGTATTAGGGCGCGCGTGCTGTATGCAAATACTCAAACCGGCTAGGTTTTAAATGGCTTGTTGCTTTTCCAACGTCTTCTATAGCGAGATATCGGGGAGAATCGGAGTTTCGGGTTTGAGTTTGTTTTTGTTTTTCCAAGGGGTTTTTGTTCGCTATACTCTTTAAAAAAATTAACAAAACCCACACGCGGACACCCACAAACACACACGTATGCACGCGCACACACACACACTTACATGCAACCAAGAGGTGGTTTACAAAAAGGGGGGTGAGGTGGGGGGGGGGGTGGAAGTACACAAGGATAATAGGATATTTGTAGCTTTTTACGCGAACTATTACTATTTAGAAAGATAATTGGCTTGCGTGCTGCAGGTGTGCTTTTTTTTCGGGACATCGACCCGAACCAACCACAACACACATGGGAACACTTGGAAACTGTAAGCGGGAACTGTGTGGCGCGTTTTGTATGCCATATTTATAAAGGGCGCTCACAAAAAGCTCGGTGGGCAAAGCCATTTGAAACGGAAAAGAATCAATCCCACTTAGACTAATCGCGCGCGCGCCTTGTTGTGTGCTGATTCAGTTTAATTTTCCCACTTTTTTCCGTTTTTCCTCCCGTGGTAAATTGAATGTGTGTGCGTGTGTGTGTGTATGTTGGTGTGCGTTTGTGTGCTGTGCTGTGTGGCATTAAAAAACCGGCGGTCTCTCTGCCGGCCGCTGGTACCAGTGGTCCCCAGAACCAGTTGTGCGTGTGCGGTCGCTTTGTCCGCCCTCCCCTGCTTCAATTGGTTCAAACCCGTTTCGTGAGAGAGTAATAGATATATCAAAAGTTTATCTATTTATATATAAACATATTTATATTTATATATAAATACAGCAGCAACAAAATATACCTACCATTAACACACATCCGCTTGCGCAATGAGAAACTAAATTACTTATAGAGCAGAGCGAGACAGAGAGAGAGAGAGAGAGAGAGAGAGAGAGAGAGAGAGAAGAAAGAAAGAAAGGACTCAAAACAAGAGAAATAAAGCAAAAATTGGCGCAAACTCGCGATACTTATTGAAAGAGCCGGTGGTAAAGGAAAAGGACCGGGAAAAAAGGACGGAAACATATGCTTAAAACAACGTATATATATATACATATATTATAGAAAATTAAAACAAAAACATGACAAATACGAAGGAACAAAACAGAAGGACAGAGCACACACGAACCTGTACCAATACTCTCCTTTAATATGGCTTTTGCTTCAAAGGTTTAAGTTATGAAAAGTGTTTGATGTTTGAGATTTACTTTCCTTTCTTAAGCTTTACATTAATGTTTAAGATTTACTTAATATGATATTATCCTTTTTTCTAGTCACACTTATGTGTAACAACTCTTTCTAGTCGCTTTTCTTTTTCAAGTGTTGTTAGCTTATGTTTTTGTACAATTTGTGCCATTGTATTTTGTAACTTACGATTCTCATTGCGAAAAAAAAGAGAAAAAAATTCACTAGACACACACATACATACACACACTTCTTACTGTGATGCCAACTGATAAAAGGCACTGACAGGCGAGATGATGATGATGATGAGGATGATGGTGGTGAGGTAACTTTATTTAGATTTAATATTAGGTGACCCGAAGAACAAAATACCGGACAGCGAGGGAACGAAGCTAACAAAGGACGAGACTTTAGCAAAACGCAGACAAGAGAAAGATGAAAACAAAAACTAACAAAAAAACAAAAACAACACATCTACTTAAGAGAAGATACCCAGCCGATATTTGGACAATATATAAACGTGTGATCACTGCCGCTATTTCGCTTCATTAGTAGGAAACAAACCAAACCAAACAAAACGGAAACCAATATAAGAAAAATTAAATAAAGAAAAAAACAAACACACAACACATGAAACAAACTCACACTCTAACTCTAATGAAATTCTCGAGGAAGGAAAGAGAAAAAAGACCAGAAAAAAAGAGGAAAACCAAAAACCTAAACAAAACCAAAACACAAAGAGAATGGAATAAAACGAGGAAAGAGCAAAAACTAAAAGAGGAAAAACAGCTTTTTGTTTTTGGGTTTAGAAAAAAATTGTTTCCCCATTTACTGTAGAGACATCAGCAGCAAACAACTTGTACGGTTATTAAGGTATATATACACCTCACACACTATCACACACACACATACATATACATATATATATATACACATCTATATATATATATATACAATTATATATATGCTCCGCGTAGTAGAGTTTTGATCGAATCCCACGGTTTATTATCATCGGCTTTGGGATGGCAAAAGGAAGAAGAGAAAAAGGGAAAAGACGGAAGAGACGGAAAAGCTGTAAAGGTTCGCCAGCTATAAAAGGGTGTTTGTAGGTAGGGAAAATACAATATAGGATAAATGAGAAACACATACACACACGGACAGCAGAGCCGCAGCTAAGAAGGAAGCTCGACGAGATTCGTCACAGGCAGGGCTATTTTGTAATGATTGCAACAAACGCTTTCCTTTCTATTTTTGATGGACGTTTTGAGAAGGCTCATTTATAATCATCATCGTCATCGTGTGAGGGATTATTGTTTTGAACAATTGCTCTTCTCTTTGCGCGTTTATCATTGCTGGCGGCCCCAGAGCTTACTGAATAGAACAGAGTACAGAGTATATATATGTAGGAAAAGAAAAAAGAGCGACAAAAAGAGAGTAGCGCAAATAGCGTGTGCGTGTGTGTTTTTTGTTGTTATTTTTTTAAATCGAAAGCCTCCTCGACCAGTCAAATAGTGACTTTAAACGTGTAGAGTAATATAGTGGATGATTTTCGTTTTTGCAGTACGGTAGACTTCAAAACCGCAAAATTAAGCAAATCCACATGTTCAACACAATGTGCAGTTCGAGATAATAACAATAAGTATTCAAATGCTTATTTTGTAGTTGTGCTTCGAAATTAACACGTTGTTTTAAACATATGGACACTTGTTTTATTATGTGCGAAAATCGTGCTTTACAGAGGTTGCGCGAGAGGGACAGATGCATGGATGCATTTGACACAGAATCATTTACTTAGTGGAAGAATCACATAGTATGTCAGAAACGTCAAAACGATAGTACATTTCTCTCCCCAAGTACACATACACACAGATACAAAGCTAGGAAAATAGAGCTAGTAGATAGAGCAATAGCAGAGCAATCCTTGTCTCTTCAGTTTGTGTCTCCATAGTGTTGATTACTAACACAGTGCACAGTATCGCCATTCTTTCTTGGATGTGTGTGTGTATGTATGTGTGTATATCTGTGAATTGTTTCCCATATCCCCGAGTCGTTTTTTTTTGTACTTTTAGCGGTCATTGCCTACTGTCTTGCAAACCGCTTGCAAACCGTTTTGATGTTGAAGATGCGATGAAGTGAATTGTTCTTCGCTTGCGATCATACCAAGCGTGGTAACGTGTTGGTGTGTGTATTTGTGTAGGATCGCGTGGTGAAAATGCAATCATATGGTGTTAGTAGTGATATGATGGTGCACACAACAATTGTTCTACAACTGGTACAGGCTGACAAAAAAAAAAAAGATTACTTTTCTTTTTTGAACCCTTACGTTGCTGTACTTGGGACGATAAGGCGAATGCGATACTAGGTGGTGATATAAATTGTTTAAGAAATCGTGAGACAAACTCCGCGATTGCTGCTACTGTTAGGCCCCGCTCCCCTCCTCCACCCGTTACCAAACAACCACAATCATGTGAAGAAAGCAAGCGCTAGTATAGTTGTGTAGTTTGATATGGTACATAGTATGCCCAAACCCAGCTCATCATCATCATCATTAAACAAAAACTCAAAAACACCCATCAAAAAATAGATAATTACCAATAAAAAATAAAACGCTTCTAGGTTTACTATTATTATATGCGCGGAATGTTGAATGTAAACACAACCAGAACGGCCCAGAGTATATCATAATAATCATAACAAAAAGCAAAAGTAAAGGCAAAAAAGCAAAACATTCCTCATTACTGCTCCGGCGAATGGAACGAGGCAAAACGAGGCGAATGGAACACATATAGAGAAGATACAGCCAAGTATATTAGGATAATGGCGGAAAGTGCGTAATTTCCCGACATCTCCAAACTTCCTTGATCCTTTGGTCCCCAAAATAGCATAATATATAATAGTCGTTCCCTTATAGAAAGCGAGAGAGAGAGAGAGAGAGATATGTTCCCTCCCAAGAAGACCGATTCGCTTACTCTCACTCACTAGAAAAAAATCACTGAAATCACATGTCAAGCAGCTGTGTCGGACAGGAGGTCTGTTTTCATCGTTGTTCGTTGTTCTCTCTTTTCTGTTAGATGGTAGCTGTATATCCCATCAGTGTGGGAAAACATTGTGTAATATTTATTGTTTTGCCTAACAATATCGCATAAGAATTCATCATCCCGTAATTCCACCAATCAAACCAATCCAGTTTGTACAGCCGGAAAGTTGCGAAAAACATACACACATACACATACAAACAGCAACCCATAATTAAGTAAAGTCTAGTCATCTTGTAGAATAAAAGTGTAGTGAAAAAGGAAAAAAAAACAAAACCAAATCCTAAAGAGACAGAAAGAGATAAAGCGAGTGATGATGTAACATCACTCGCTCGCAAAATGATGTAACAGCGACCCTAAAGGTGATACCAAAGTGTTTAAAGAGAATATACAAAACTAGGCAAAACAGACGATTAAACGAGAGACACAAACATACTCAAAAATACGAAAGAAATCCTAAAACATGGTAACAAAATAGGAAGAACAAAGTAAAAGGTAAATAATAATTTGCAGAAAAGAATACACACACACATACCTGTAGGCAGAACACATCTTGAATGAGATCAAAAGAGAAAACAAAAACAGCCCTAAACAACAAAAACAAACAAACAAGCTATCTGTCACTTACGGATCAAAACCCGAACATACTGAACAAACAAACAAAAAAACAAACATCAATATATCACTGCCCTAAGTGTTTCACTTAAAAGTAAACTGAGTAACAAAACAATTAAACGTATAAAATGGAGAGAAAAAAATGCGTACACAAAAAGCATGTTAGCGTGTCACAACAAGAAACAAAAAAGAACAACAAATCAACCATGTAAACGACGATTAATCACTCCCCTCCCGTCCCTTCTTTCTTGCTCTATGTTTCCCTTCCTTTACCTCCTCCTAGTGGAATCAATATTATATCAGCTTCTTTCCGCAAATTATAAGGACATGAATTTATTCGTAAAAAGCAACAAAACACACACAGACAAATATGAAAGCATAGGAAAAAAGGCAGGGTTTTTGGAAAGGTAGATTTTTCTACAAATCACAAACACAAGAGAGACAACAAACAAAACAAATACACACACAGACACACACACACACTAACGTAAATAGCCATTCGATTGATAAACGAACCTATCCGACGATAGAAGAGCGAAACAGAGCAAGAGTAGGTTAGTAGGCTTCTTCCTTGTCACTAATGATCGTAAACCATAGGACTACTGTGTGACAGCTGCATACTAACGCATGAAGCTACTATGCTGTCATGAAAGATCTAAGACAAAAAGCGAGACATACAAAGAGAAAACGAGATTAACAAGAACAGAGACAGAGAGATGGTCCGATGCATTCCAGGACCTCAAGCAGTAGCAGGATTCTTCTATGTTTTGATAGTAAATTTATATTCTTTTTTCCTTATCAATTAATTACTCCATAAGTTTACTTACAAAAAAAGCTAAGCAAATAGTTTATGCAATTTGTTGCAAAACCAAAACGTGACACAAAACGATGCACGAGACGTATGGCAACCCACCTGTACACGCGGGAGGATACGGTTTCAGCCAGTAAAACAAAAATAATGATTCAACTACCAAAAAAAATGGAACGAAACATTCATCACAGAAATATATTTTCCCGCAAAACCAAGTAAGCAAAACTTCCTATTTTCTATATTGCCATTGATGTGTTAGGTAAATGAAGGTAAACAAAAAACACGGAAAGTAGAATCGAAACAGGATACGAAAGCGGAATGGCAAACAAAGATAACAAATAGCAGCAAAAAAAAACAATTACAAAAGAAAGAAGGAGAAGAAAAAACAGAAACCAAAACCAACAATCACAATATTTAGAATAGTGCGTAATATTTGACAAAACAATGAAGGAAACACGAACACACGCATACACACAGATGTAGAGTAGCATGGGACCGGAAAATCGGCTGCAGATGAAGCGAGATTAAGAAGAAAGAAAGAAAAAAAAACTCCAAAGAGCAGTCGAAATACGTAAATACGAAATTGCAAAAAACAAAACTGAAAGAAGAACAAGAAAAGAAAGAGGAAATTTGTCAAACAGCTCAACTCGTAAAGCGAAAACCCGAAAACTGGAGAA
Source organism: Anopheles maculipalpis (assembly GCF_943734695.1). Taxonomy (NCBI): domain Eukaryota; kingdom Metazoa; phylum Arthropoda; class Insecta; order Diptera; family Culicidae; genus Anopheles; species Anopheles maculipalpis. The sequence continues at coordinate 74,231,621 of NC_064872.1, forward strand.
AAATAAAAGGCGCCTGAAACGAATCCAAATATGAATATAGAAGAGGTGATGATGTGATGATTTTTGCAAGAGAGAGAGAGAGAGAGAAAGAGAGAAACACAGCGTGAAAAAATGGCAAGTTGAGAAAATAACTGTTTTTGTTTTTCACTTCTGCACGAAATTAGAGGTAGGTGGTTTTGTGTGGTTTTCTATGCTTTTTGGTCTCTATTCTAAATGCTCCTCTCCCCACATCAATCAACCGCAACTTCCCGATCAGAGGCTTGTGACTGGGGCGGACCATCTCTCAACTTTAGCCTTCCCTAACACGAACAAGTAATCATAAAAAAAACAAACAAAATAAACAAAATCAACCTGGATGCTACGAACGAGAAATGGTGGGCCAAAAATGGACAAAACATACACAAATTATCAAACAACAGTCAGACAACAGTATCAACAACCGAACCGCTCACTAACCGGCCATCCAACACAACAAACAGAAGGCGGCATCACAATATAGTTTAAAACTATAGCGAACAAAAAAAAAGCCGTATAACTTTAGTGAAAGTAATAATTGAAAAAAAAGTGGAACGGGTAGGAAAAAAAAATTTTTCAAAACGCATAAACAAGTTAAGAAAGGAAAACAACCGTCGATTAAACCACGTACGGGTGCCATACGTGTATAAAGTGATAGCACAATTATAGAATCTCCTTTTTTGTGCAGCTGGCACAATTTTGGATGTTGTTATGTTGTAACTATTCCCCAAAACAGAACCGTTGTGCATTTGTTTTTCCGATTCATCGGATACATGACTTTTTTATGCATGATACGCAATACACGAGCTCCATTTTCTCTCTATATGAGTGAACATGGGGTATGCTTTCCTGCCAGTTTTCTTCCTTAAACCTCCTATTTCCAACCATTTGCTCGATCGACATCTATTTCCCTTAGGACTTTTAATTGTAATTGTAAAAGGCACAGATAAAGTTTGGGCAAAAGCATTGATTGCGACAGAAATTGAACGAAAAAAAAAATACAAAAAGATATGCTAATAGTGCGTGCATAGATAAGCGGGGACAAAACGTGGGAAAATGTGTTACAAAAAAGTCTGAAACTATATAATAAAGATACAGATAAAAGTATGTGAAAATGTGCTTGAGTTACTCGCAGTACACAATAAACTAAGTCACTTACAGCTATTGCAGTATTCGATAAGAAGTAAGGTTAGTAAGAACACAATGTAAATCACTTACCATTCTTGGGACACCGCATCACACAGCTACATAATTCTCGTATTCTTTCGCTTTTCCGTTCCACGCAACAGGTGTCGCCTCATATTCAGCAGCTTTTCTTTTATTTCCGTTTTGCTTGGGAACTATCTCCTTTTTGTTTCATTTACAATCCAGCAATTTAGCCAGAAGACGCTTCTTCTACCAGCAGTCCACCAACACAACAGGATATCGATAATATTTTTACAACACCGTTCCGTTGCTGCAATTAGTAGTAGTAGTAGTAGTTGTAATAGCGT